>NC_066870.1:22410355-22780355 GCF_022985175.1 Labeo rohita | reverse complement strand
GTACCAGTCAAGCAGGAGAGCTGATCTTCTCCCAGCAACCAGCTAGACAGTGAAAAGAATGTCTACACAAGATCTTCTTTTGAAAGGTTTTTAATGTATCACTGAGAACACATTATTTCACAAATAAGAGCCTTTGCGTGGATTTCATTGGTTTACAATTTACATTATTCTCCTGTAGATCACTGTTTGCGCTGATTTATACTTCTTATAGTCTCTTTTCAGCCGTGGCTTATCACGAGCAGGTGTTTGGCAAATATCAGTCCAACAGAGAAAACACTTAATTCATTCTCAAATTGCTGAAACAAATTGGCTCCGTCACCCGGAAACAAATGTTGCATATGAGCAGTGGGGTGTAAACTTCAATTTCCAATTTTAGCTTGTGTTTGTGACGTCATTTAGCCGTTGATCTGCTTCGAGAACAAGTCTGGATTACTTCCCTTTAATGTTGCTCCAGGTTTGGAGATTTCCCGCCAGCTGATGCTGGTCAAAGCAGGAAATTGTTGACTCAGTGGTGTTTTAATGCCTTAACATGGGCAAGAAAGGTTTTGAAAGGAATTGATTTAATGGATCTAGTTAGCGCCACTTTTTTTTTCCTCTCTGCCGACAGCCTCCCCTCCCTCCTGTGTGGTCTAAGTCCTTGTCTGTGTGATTTGTTGTGGCTGTATGGAGTCAAGCTGCACCTGTTTCTTTATGCTAGGCCTCCGTTCAATGGCCATTGAAAGAGAACCTCAGATCATGTGTGAACTGCGAGCGGCTGAGACTTTAAAAGCCGACCAAAGGAAGGTTCTTAAATCTCTAGAGAGTGATACCACAACAATCAGCGCAGGAAGGCTGGAAAGAGAAAGTTGTGTGCACTGCGTATTTCACATGTAGGTAATTTATCAGCGCAGATGGAGGGGCGTTTTGAAAGGGCCTCTTTTTTTACTTCGATACACTGAGGGATTTTTCTTTTTTCCGCTTTTTGATGTGCCGGCTCCTCTGTGCCATCTTTGTTGGCAGGAGTGGGTCTCCTCCCTCCTCTGTGAACACCGCTAAGCTGCTTACTGATCTGGGCCCACAATGTATCCTCTGTTCCTGTCAGTACACGAGCAGAGCAGAGATGGGCGTCAGACCTCTGCTTGTATCACACGCATTCAGTCAGAGATGCTTGTTAACGTCTTTTCGATCTTTTCATCAGGCTACAAAAGTCCCACAAACATGTAAACTGTATCCTGAAAGAAGAAAGCGGGGAAGATGTGAGCAGGGGCGGGCTGAAAAAAAGTGATACACAGCTTTACGGTCTGAATAATGGCTGTGAGCGAGAAAGGACCATCTGCTTGCTGCATCTTTGTTGTATTTTTGGCTGTTCAGATGTTTTCCTGTAATATAGCTCTTCTGCCTCATATGTTTGTATTAATAGCTTAAAAGGAAGTTAGAAAAGTCCCTGTTGTTTATAAAGGATTGAATGGATATGGCTAAAATGAAACAGTCTGTCTGCAGTTGTCAGCTGATTTAAGCTTCAAGTGAGATGTGTTTTTTTTAATGCACTTCCAAATGCAAACCTTTGTGTTTCGTTTACAATAACATTTCAAAGTGGACTGTAACATCAAGTCCAAGCTTGATTTGCAGTTAGAAAACTTGGCTGAGGATAAAAGGCCTTTGCTCTCTTGTTGTGTGTTGCCTTCATCTTCTCTCATGCACTTGACAAGGCTGTTTTAATATTACAGCAAGGACTGAGAGAGCTATTTTATTTCTCACAGAAAATATTGACATTCTGTTCGTATTATTTGCGTATTTAAACATTTTAGAACGATTGTATGATTTTGAGATCCATCTTTTCACACTGAGGGCAACTGAGGAAATCATATGCAACTACAGTTGAAGTCAAAAGTTTACACCCCCTTTTAGAATCATTAAAAATGTTAATTATTTTACCAAAATAAGAGGGATCATACAAAATGCATGTTATTGTTTATTTAGTACTGACCTGAATAAGACATTTCACATAAAAGATGTTTACATATAGTCCACAAGAGAAAATAATGATTACATTTATAAAAATGACCCTGTTCAAAAGTGTACATCTTCTTGATATTTAAAACTGTGTTGTTACCTGAATTATCCACAGCTGTGTTTTTTTGTTTAGTGATAGTTGTTCATGAGTCCCTTATTTGTCCTGAACAGTTAAACTGCTGCTGTTCTTAGGAAAAATCCTTCAGGTCCCGCAAATTCTTAGGTGTTCCAGCATTTTTGTGTATTTGAAACCTTTCTAACAATGACTGTGTGGTTTTGAGATCCATCTTTTTACACTGAGGACAACTGAGGGACTCAAATGCAACTATTACAGAAGGTTCAAATGCTCACTGATGCTCAAGACAGAAAAATAATGCATTAAGAGTTGGAGGGTGAAAACTTTTGAATAGAATGGAGATTTTGTACATTTTTCTTATTTTGCCTAAATATCATATTTTTATCATTAGTACTGCCCTTCAGAGGCTACAAAAGATATTTACATGTTTCCCAGAAGACAATGCAAGTTAAAACTTCAAATTCAAAACGTTTTCACCCCCTGGATTCCTTCTGGAGCATCAGCGAAAAATTATAACATTGAAACATTTTTTTAAAAATGTTTCTTGATGACCAAACTAGCATAGAATGATAAAACAGAAAATGGTTATTTAAAATTTTAATAACATTTCACAATGTTGCTGTTTTTTACTGTGTTTTGGATCAAATAGCTACCCAAACTTCAAAGGGTATTGTATTTATCTTCATTTATTATTTCTTCAGTTGTTCTATTTATTGTAATGTAGTACTTTTTAAGACCCAGAGGCCAAAGTTTATTATGCGATACGAATTGCATGACTTTCTCCACAGTACAACAACAGTCTTAGTGTTTTGAATGGACCTGTAGGGTCTTGAATAAATAAATAATGTTGTGTCTTCCAAGACACTCTTTTAAGTACGTAAAACCAGCTTGCTAGATCAGTGTTTTCCAACATTATGTGTTGCAGGCACATATAGCTATAGGCACCCTTAAGTTACCCCATCATTGACATCAAACCAGAAATGTGTTCCTCTTATATAATTAATATTATTTTGGATATAATTCAGCATCTTTGTTCATTATTATTGCACTCTTAAGCAAGGATAAAAAATTGATACTGTGATGAAAGAGACTCTCCAAATAGCTTCTTTTTTTAATAAGACAGCTGAGCTATTTTGCCTTTTACACGTTTCTTGAAAAAGACCGAACAGCACATATTTATAAAATACATACAATTAAAGGGTTAGTTTACCCAAAAATGAAAATTCCAAACGTTCCAAACACGTAAGACCTTTGTTTATCTTCAGGAAAACAAAGTAAGTTATTTTTGATGAAATCTGACGGCTTTCTGACCCTCCATAGATAGCAATGCAACTGACACATTCAAGGCCCAGAAAGGTTGTAAGGACATCAATAAAATAGTCCATGTGATATTAGTGGTTTAAGCATAATTTTAAGCTACAAGATTTTTACAAGACACAATTTTGTGCACACAGAAAACAAAAATAACGACTGATGTCACATGGACAATTTTTACGATGACCTTACTACCTTTCTGGGCTCTGAACATGGCAGTTACTATCTATGCAGGGTCAGAAAAATGAATATCAAAAATATCTCAAAAAAATATAATTTGTGTTCCAAAGATGAATAAAGGTCTTATGGGTTTGGAACAACAAGAGGGTGAGTAATTAATGACAAAACTTTTCATTTTGTATAAAACGTTGCTGTTTGCAAGGCAAAATGCCTCTGGTTCGAAGTCACTGTGGTAGACATTTACAGTGTAACTGTGCTAGCACTGTCGACTTTCACCATTCTGCCATTCTCACTGTCAGTAAATGTGTCTACATGTGTGTCTCAGGAATGAAGAAGAGGTCATGGCTCAGTACAATCCTAGTGTGGTGAATTACGCATTGGACAGCAGTAACACACAGAGACAAGGGAGTCCAGGCAGCTGGCGTGAAATAAAATTGCTTTCCAGACCCCCATCAAGTCTAAGCGAGACTAGAAGCAGGTCAGTGTTTTTTAGAAATATATATCTGTAAGTTTACTTCTACAGAAATAATATTGATTACGTTAGTAAGTATTGAATAATGTATTTTTTTCAGGTCAGTCTCCAGCCTCTCATCTCACTCTAGTTGTGAAGAAGAAATCAAGGCCTTAAGACACAAGTTAAACATCAAGCATATAGATGAGGTTGTGACCCATCTCAGGTGAGGGCTTGTGGTCTCCAGTCTGTGAGTGAACTCCATTCTTGCACACTTGAAAGAAACTGTGGGTGTAGTGCAGATGCTACCTTGTTTTAAAACATCAAGAAGCATTAGAGTTTTAACACAACTCACTGGACATTTCAAGTCAGAACTGCAGTGACATACAAAACCAACATCACATAAAACATGGTTGATGTCGGCACTGATAGCCTCATGCTGTTGTGCCACTCAGTAGGACTGCAGTGATATGTGCTTACAAGTATGTACAGTGCTGCCTAAAAGTTTGTGAACCCTTTAGAATTTTCTATATTTCTGCATAAATATGACCAAAACGTTAATCAGATTTTCACACAAGTCCTGAAAGTTGACAAAGAGAACCCAATCAAACAAATGAGATGAAAATATATAGTTTGTAATTTATTTATTGAGAAAAATGACCCAGTGTTAAATATTTGTGAGTTGCAAAAGTATGTGATTCTCTAGGATTAGCAGTTAATTTTAAGGTGAAATTAAAGTCCATTTGTTCAGATGTGTTATCAATCAATAGGATGACTATCAGGTGCCAGTGTATTCCCTGTTTTAATTAAAGAACAGGGATCTATCCAAGTCTGATTATGTTTGTGGAAGTGAATCATGGCATGAACAAAGTAGATCTCTGAGAACATCCAGCTAGAAAAGGTCACAAAACCATCTCTAAAGAGTTTGGACTCCACAAATCCACAGTCAGACAAACTGTTTACAAATGGAGGAAATTCAAGACCACTATTACCCTCCCTAGGAGTGATCGACCAACAAAGAGCACTCCAAAGCAAGACTTGTAATAGTCTGCAAGGTTGCAAAGGACCTCAGGGTAACTTTTAAGCACATAAAGGCCTTTCTCACATTGGTTAATATTAATGTTCATGAGTCCATCATCAGGAGAACACTGAACAACCATGGTATGAATGGCAGAGTTACAAGGACAAAGCCACAACTCTCCAAAAAAACAAAACAAAACAAAACAAAAAAACACTGCTGTTGGTCTGCAGTTTGCTAAAGATCATGTGGACAAGTCAGAGGGCTATTGGAGAAATGTTTTGTGGACAGATCAGACCAAAATAAAACTTTTTGGGGTTAAATGAGAAGTGTTATGTTTGGAAAAAGAAAAACACTTAATTCCAGCATAAGAACCTTATTCCATCTGTGAAACATGGTTGTAGTAGTATCATGGTTTGGGCCTGCTTTGCTGCATCTTGGCCAGAATGGCTTACCATCATTGATGGAACAATGAATTCTGAATTATACCAGCAAATTCTAAAGAAAAATGTCAGGGCATCTGTCCAAAAACTGAATCTTAGAAGAAAGTTGCTCATGCGTCAAGATAACGACCACAAGCACAAAAGATGTACCAAATATACCAGATATACCAAAAGATGAACAAGATTAATGATTTGGAATGAGTCAAAGTTCGGACCTTAATCCAATTGAAATGTTGTGGAAGGACCTGAAGCAAGCAGTTCATAAGAGGAAACCCACCAATATCACAGGGTTCACGTGTTTCTGTACTGAAGAATGGGCTAAAATTCCTGTTGTGCAGGACTGATCAGCAGTTATAAAATCTGTTACCTGCGGTTATTGCTTCAAAAAGTGGTACTGAAAGCAAAGACTCACATACTTTTGCAACTCGCAAATATTTAACACTGGATCATGTTTCTCAGTAAATAAATGACAAAGTATATATTTTTTGTCTAATTTGTTTGATTGGGTTCTCTTTGACAACTTTCAGGACTTCTTTCAGGACAAAAAATCTAATGATGTTTTGTGTTATATTTATGCAAAAATGTAGAAAATTCTAAAGGGTTCACAAACTCTCAAGCAGCACTGTATGTTGCATCTTGCGAAAAAGTCCCACAGGTACGTTTTCGCCATGAAGACCAGGTTGTGAAAGTGAGGAACTGAATCATTTCACGAAGTGAGAGCATCAAGGAAGTCATTTTGCTATCTTGTTGTCTTTGGTGGAGCATCATCTTTGGGTATATTTGACACAAGTCAATCAGTCTGGACAACTACACTGTAAAAAATAAAAAACACAATTTGTTGAGTCAGCTTAAAATAATTTGTTACCCTGCTGCCTTAAATTTTTAAGTTCAGTCAACTAAAATAAGTTTAGTCAACTTGAAATGTTAAGTTGTACTAAGTAACAACTTAGATATTTGTGTTTGCTAAACTTAACAGATGGGTAAGTAACCCAGCTGCCTTAAAATTTTAAGTTGATTCAACTCAAATATCTAAGCTGTCACTATAATTGAACATTTCAAGATGAATAAACTTTTTTTTTGAAGGTTACAAAGTTTTTTACAGTGTATATGTGCACCCTTCAGAGAGCTCACTTCAAGTGCTCTGCCCTTTGGAGTGAGTAGGGCACAGTCATGCTCACCTTCAAATGGAAGTCACCCAGAGTGAGAGCAAATGCTATTATAACTGCAGATTGCTTTGAGCGTATTATGAAAACTATGAACAACAAAAATAAAATGTCAGACCTAATTCCAAGCATACAACAAACGCAATTACTTTTTTATCAAGCAGATAATATTGGAATCATTTGTTTACACCCGAGGCCATGTACATAATGTAATGACTTTTTAGCCAGCAAGATTGTCCGTTTGCAGTTTGATCCTGTTGTGCGGTGAAGTTAATATTGTGGAACACACACTCCTCAGGCTAGATTTCTCCCTTCTTTGCTCAACATGTGCTCATGCTGACTGTGGATGAAGACCAGACACGCTCCTTCTTGTGCAAACATGCTGTTGTGAGAATAGAGTGTTGGACTGCCTCACCGTCCTTGCTTTTTGCCTCTTTCCAAGACTGCTCACACACACCTTCATCTAGGATTATATTACCTACTGCTGGTTTTAAATCGGCATCTACGTTTTGATTTTCAGTTTTTTATAAGCTCATACACACTTGAACTAGTTTCTCTTGATCTTTAAAAGCTTTTCATCTGAATTCTTAAGCTTAAATTCTTGAAAATATATAAATTGCCTACTAAATGAATTAATTTTAATGCCATGCGAATACCATGTGCTTTACATCTTACAAGGGAAGGGACCCTCTTGAAGTTCTTTTCTCACTCTTTAAGTCTCTTTTGGAGCTCTTCCCTTCTACCCTTTGGACCTCTCTCTCTTCCCTATCTCCCATCCACTTCTTCTCCGCCAGGCATGTGTATTCCTCCACCCAGCCAAGAGGAATGCAAACAGTAAGCCCTGCTCAGCAGGGCAGTGGGGTATTGAGATAGAGGGAGGGGAACTGAAGCGAGCAGGCCGATCTATCCCTCGATCAGAACAAAAGACCTCATTGTGAGCAAATGAATACCAGACCTCGACATATGTAAGATTCCTTTGCCTTAAAAGAAAAGTGAAGGGAATTTAAGTGACTACAGTGGTTATGTAACAGAGAAGAAGTGGGCCGGTTTTCACTTTCCCACTTATCTGGAAAAGAGTTCATGGTGCAGCTCAAATAAAAACTCTTACTACTTATTTCACTTGTTTAAGGGTAAATCAATGTCATGTTTTGTATGAGAAGCAGTCCCCTTTCTTGGAAGTCCATAATGGCATATAATGTAGATGGTTATTTTTAGTTGCCGATTCATTTGAATCTAATTTTTTGTACCACTTACATTTTTTATTTTTTTTGTTTGATCTGTATTTTTCTTTTCCCCAGTCCACTTAAAGTCTGTCGATTTAGAATATTTATATGTGACCCTGGACCACAAAACCAGTCATATGCAGCACAGGCATATTTGTAGCAATAGCCAAAAATACATTGTATGGGTCAAAATGATAAATTTTTCTTTTATCCCGTAAATTATTAGGATGTTAAGTAAAGAGCATGTTCCATGAAGATACTCTGTAAATTTCCTACCATAAATATATCAAAACCTAACCTAACCTGCATTGCTAAGAACTTCATTTGAACAACTTTAAAGGCCATTTTCTCAGTATTTAGATTTTTTTTTTTTTTTTTTTTTCACACTCTCAAGATTCCAGATTTTCAAATAGTTGCATCTTGACCAAATATTGTCCTATCTTAACAAACCATGCATCAGCTTTCAGATGATGTATAAATTACCCTTATGTCAGGTTTTGTGGTCCAGGGTCACATACAGACCTTATAAAAGAAAGTCTTTTTTGATTGACAGGTCAGTCATAACCGAAGAATCTGAAGCACTGAAAAGAGACGTGCAGGTCCTGCAGGTAAGGACTCATTTTGCTAATAAACGCTGGTTTTGATTGCATTTAATAACATGCTTTGAAGCTGCATCGGGATAGTGGAGGTATACTCAAAAAAAAAAAAAAAAAAAATAACCTTGGAGCACTTTTTTTTTTGCATAGGCCAAACTCCATTATAGTTAAAGTATTAAACTTTTCTACACAGAAAAAAAAAATGTACGGCTTTCTGTGTATGTATGGTGATTGATCAGATTTCCTTTCTGAGCTGCTCCATTTTCATTATTGTGAAAGAAGTGTTGCAAGACATAAAAGCAAGTAAATGCAAGTTTCATCCTCATTATAAAACCAGTGCAGATCATAGTTCATTATTATGGTAGTTCTCCAAACCCAAAATTGAGTGTTGTAACACTGTGGAGCTGCTTTTACTGATTAAACAAACCGCTTAATAACTGTTTTCAATTATTTCAGTTTGGTGCAACTTTGTATAGACTCTCCTTAAGTTTCTGCATTTGGAAATAAGAAAGCTGCCCTTATATGTGACCCTGGACCACAAAACCAGTCATAAGGGTATTTTTTCTTTTAAATTGAAGCTGAAAGCTGAATAAATACACTTTCCATTGATGTATGTTTTGTTAGGATAGGACATTTGATAGGATAGGATATTTGGCTGAGATACAACTGTTTGGAAATCTGGAATCTGAGGGTGCAAAAATTAAAATATTGAGAAAATCGCCTTTAAAGCTGTCCAAATTGAAGTTCTTAATAATGCATATTACTAATCAAAAATTATGTTTTGATATATTTACAGTAGGAATTTTACATAATATATTCATGGAACACGATCTTTGTTTAATTTCCTAATGATTTTTGGCATAAAAGAAAAATCAATAATTTTGACCCATACAATGTATTTTTGGCTGACTTAAGACTGGTTTTGTGGTCCAGGGTCACATATTTGCTTATATTTTAATGAAGAGAAAAAAAAATGTAAGGCCTTACATTACAGTGTCCATGTTAATGTAATTACTGTAGAAATCTCAATTGTATATTTATTTGCTTAGGAAAGTGAGTGCAAAAAATCACTGCTATGATGCTATAGTGTTGTGATTGGTTGCTATAATCAGTGTTATTGTAGTATTATTTATATACTATTATAGTTTTTAATAATATTTTGATAGCGTTTTTCATATTTTCAGTCTTCATTTTAATTTTAGTTAAGGGACTAAGTAATTGTTTGCTTTTGTTTTAGCTTAAACTTATTTTAATTTCAATTTTAGTTTCAGTAATTTTAGCACTTTCATTTAAATGTATTTTATTTTACTTAGTTTTCATATGTTTAAGCATTTCCATCTAAATTTTTGTTTTATTTCAAAATATTCAATTTTTTTATTTATTTATTTTTTTTTTTTTATAGTTTTGGTTTAAAAACGCTCCCAAAGTTTCAGTGACTGCATTCCAAATATGCCTTACACTGTAAAAAACAATTTGTTGAATTAACTTAAAATAATTTGTAACCTGGCTGCCTTAAAATTTTAAGTCCAGTCAACTCAAAAAAAAGTTTATTCAACTTGAAATGTTAAATTATACTAAGTGACAACTTAGATATTTGAGTTAAATCAACTTAAAATTTTAAGGCAGCTGGGTTACTTACCCATCTGTTAAGTTTAGCAAACACAAATATCTAAGTTGTTACCTAGTACAACTTAACATTTCAAGTTGAATAAACTTATTTTAGTTGATTGAACTTAAAATTTTAAGGCAGCAGGGAAACAAATTATTTTAAGCTGACACAACAAATTGTGTTTTTTATTTTTTACAGTGTATGACTATCCATCTGTTTTGTTTCCCAGAGAAAAAAAAAATCTGAATTGTGAGAAATAAACTCGGAATTGCGGAAAAAAGTGTGAATTGCAAGAAACAAACTTGCATTTGTGACAAAAGTCGCAAGTTTATATTCCACTATTCTGACTACATTACGCAATTCTGAGAAAAAACTACTCAGAATTGTGTTTATATCTAGCAATTCTGACTTTAGAACTTGCAGTTGCTAGTTCATATCACAATTCTGAGAAAAAAGTCAGAATTGTGATATGTAAACTTGCAACTGTGAGAAAAAGTCTGAATTGTGAGGTAAAACGTCGCAATTACCTTTTTTATTTTTTATTCAGTGGTGGAAATGGGCTTCCATAGTAAACTAACATCATATTTCTAATTCATAATTTTTTCCTCCAACATGAACCACTAAACCAGGGTTGTTTTGTTTGATTTTATTTTTTTTTGCCCATTTATTGTCTGACAAGTCAAAATGGTCCAGTCATTTTTAGGCAAACAACACAATTTGAGGTATTAGTTGTGCCATACTTTGTCATGTTTTGACGTTATTATAACATTAGAGAATTGATTCACTTTTTTAGCAATTCAATCCTTAGCAATAACAATGAAATATCTACTAATAACAACATGTAATTATGAACAGAACCACTAAGCACTTACTTCTATAATTGCACGGTATGAACACTAATGTAAAGTGTGAAATAATGGAACAGTTGTTCCTTTTGATGTGTTTCACATGCAGCTGGGAAATGGATAATCATGCATCAGCTACCACAAGCGTATGTTTTTCATAATGAATCATAGAGCATTTCTAGTATATCTGAAAACTCATAAGTTAAACTAGCTCCTTAAGATCTACAGCTGATTGGTGCAGGAGGCTAAACATTGATCTTCTCTCAATCAGCCAGAAGAAACTTCGGGTTCCTGTTGTGCCATGTCATCCAAATTTCAGTTTCTTTTCTGTAAAAGTACAGAGCTAGCCACAGATGTGAGACACTTCCAGTGCCAAGCAAATCAGAGCGCCTTTTGTTTTTGTTTTCATGCAAACTCTCTGACGCATTCTGTCTGGAGGACTGGACACATACAGTTGACATGCTGTACAAATCCAGTCCACCACCCACTGTTAAATCTCATCCTGCTGTAAAACAATACATAAAGCCTCACATACAGCATTATCTGAATGGCTGTGATTACGTTATGTAACACAGCAGTTTCACTTTTGGGGTGGAAAGACAAATTACTTCTTGCTGGAAACTTGTCTTATTAAACTGGGCTGCTCTTGAAGTTCACCTAAATCGACAGGCACATTATTGACTGCCAAACCAGGGCAATAGTGTTCCCTCTGGAATGGAATGTGTACTGTCACGTATCATTACATCTGATGCTGAAGAAATTAAACTGTTTCTCTGACGTGCATAGTTTATTCTAATTAGATGATTGGTCTTTGGGGAGAAGTCAATTTATTCTAAACACTGTATCTGAATATTAGTCAAGAAGTTAATGTTCATTTAAAAAGTTTATATCTCGCAATTCTGAGAAATAAATTTCGCAATTCTGACTTTAATTGGGGGATAAACACAACTGTGACTTTTTCAGAATTGTGCAATTCTGACTTTATAACATGCAATTGCAAGTAATAAAGTCAGAATTGACAGAATTGAATGAGATATAAACTCAAGAACATATCAGTCTTTTTCCCCCTCAGAATTGAACTTTATAACTTGCAATTACGAGTTTATATCTCATAATTCTGTGGGAAAAAAGACAGAATTGTGAAAAAAAAGTCAGAACTGTGAAATATAAACTCACCATTGCAAGAAAAAATGTAAGAATTGCAAGATACAAACTCGCATTTGTGAGAAAAAACCCCCAGAACTGTTGAGAAAAAAGTCAGAATCGCAAGATACAAACTCGCATTTGTGAGAAAAAAGTCAGAGCTGTGAAAAAAGTCAGAATTTCAAGATACAAACTCAGAATTGCGGGGAAAAAAAGAATGGCAAGATACAAATTAGAATTCATGAAAAAAGTAGAATAGATATACTCGGAATTGTGCGAAAAAAGTCAGAATTGCAATTACAATTACAAACCCTCATTTATTAGAAAACAAGTAAGAATTGCAAGACAAACTCGAATCTGTGAGAAAAAAATTCTGAATTACGAGAAAAGTCAGAATTGAGAGCCAAACTCGTAATTGTGGGGAAAAAGTCAGAATTTCAAGATACAAACTCACATTTGTGAGAAAAAAAAGTCAGAATTGAGAGATATAAACTTAAAAAAAAAAAAAATCTGAATTGCAAGACACAAACTCGCATTTGTGAGAAAAAAAGTCAGAATTGCGAGATATAAACTCGGAATTACAAAAAAAAAGTCAGAATTGCAAGACACAAACTCGCATTTGTAAGAAAAAAATCTGAATTGTGAGGAAAAAGTCAGATTTTCAAGAAAAAAGTAAAAATTGCAAGATACAAACTCGCATTTAAGAGAAAAAAAAGCCGAATTGCAAGATATAAACTCAGAATTGCGAGAAAAAAAGTTAGAATTGCAAGATACAATTTCGCATTTAACAAAAGTTCCAAACATAGGTTTGGGAGGAGCCTAATCATTCAGTCCTGTCAATCATCATTATGAGCCTATATAAGCAGCTCTCGCTGCAGCGTCCCAGCATTAATTCTTCCGGCATCCCTCCACCTTCCCATTTTCTGTTATTCTCCCTCTAGGTAGTACTGCAAAGGGGGGGTTGAACTCGGCACTCAAGCCGAGCCTCGGGTCCGAGCCTCCATTAAGAACAGCAAGCCAAGTTTGTTTACCAATAACTGTCAGGACTAGATGGACAGCTGAACTCGTGAATGAAAAAAAAAGTCAGAATTGCGAGCTTGTATTACAAAATTCTGAGAAAAAATTGCAATTTTTCTTGCAATTGCAAGAAAAAAAGTCTGTGAGATAAAAAGTTGCAATTACCTTTATTTTTTATTTATTTATTTTTAATTCAGTGGGAGAAATGTGGTGGCTTTTGCTGCTTCTGTGACAAATCACTTGAAATCTTGAGGTTTTAATGCCTGAAGATAGATGTTTTTTTGTCAGAGACAACAAAGCCGAGAAACTTAGAACAGCATCTCCAGAATCTTTTTATTGAATTTAAAGTTTGTTTATTTAGTTTCAGTCATTTTAGTACTTCAGTATCATATGCCTTGGCAAATAGCTGAAATAAAATGTTTCTTTATATTTTATTTCAGTTAATGTTTATTTCAAGTAATATTTATTTTTAATTTTTTTTAAGGTTAGTCTCAGTTAGCAACAACAACCCTCTCCCCCAGACATCTGCTCATCTGATTCTTGGCCATACTGAGTGTGGAGGGAGTGTGGCAGAGTGTGATCTTAGGTTTCAGTGACCGGCCTCAAAACTGTGGCTGTGGTATTTCTTTTCCAGCTGGATTGTGGGGTTACTGCCGCTGCTCACAGACCACAGGGCTAAAATGAATAGTCTCCTGTAGGCTGGCAGTAAAGGCGCTCTCTGCAGAGAGCTGAGCTCTGTTTGTTTTTGTTTCATTTAAAAAGATGAGTGCATAATGCATGTGCTGAACAGTAAGCATGACTCTACATGATATAGCAATGACTCAGAGCAAATAAACCAAGGCAGCAGGCAGAGTGGTGTAATAATAGTACGCCGCTGCTATATAACGTGGGCTAATGGAGATCCATGGTTTTGCAGTGAAAGCATGTGGTTTGGAGTCCAGTTTTTAAGAGCTCAGTCTCAGTGCAGCACTGCTGTGGAATCATTTAGTGCAGTGTGAGCTCTGGATCTGCTTTAACCACACACTATTATAATGAAGCCTGAAAGACAAAACCATTTCATCTTGAATGTATCACTTTTTCCATTCTGAGTCTAATTAATCTTTATTTTAATCTGTAAAGCAATTTGACCATTTAAAACATCTTGCTACTTTTTTTCTTAAAATTGCATGACATAAACTCACAACTGCAAGAAAAAGTCAGAATTGCAAGAAATAAAGTCAGAATTGCATGATATAAACTCGTTTCCATTTCCGCCACTGAATAAAAATAAAGAAGGTTATTGCGACTTCTCTCATAATTCAGACTTTTTTTCTCAGAATTGCATCATCTAAACTCATAATTGCAAGAAATAAAGTCAGAATTGCGTGATATAAACTAAATTCCATTTCCGCCACTTAAAAAATATTTATAAAAGGTTATTGTGACATCTCGCAACTTTTTTCCCTTTTTTTTCTAATTTTTTTTTTTCTCAGAATTGCATGATATAAACTCACAATTGCGAGAAATAGTCAAAATTGCATCATCTAAACTCACAATTGCGAGAAACAAAATTAGAATTGCGAGATAAAAACTAGATAAATTCAAAAACTTTTTCTCGCAAATGCGAGTTTGTATATCGCAATTCTGACTTTTTCTCTCAATACTGACTTCTCAGGATTGTAAGATATAAACTCGCAATTTCGAGGTATAAAATCTCATTTTGAGGGCGGGGGAGAGACTGATATCTTTTCAGAATTGCGAGTTTATATCTCACAATTCTGACTTAACTCGCAATTTTGAGAGGAAAAAGTCAGTTGCGAGATATAAACTCGCAATTCTGAGAAAAAAAGCCAGAATTGTGAGTTTGTATCTAACAAATCTGACTTAATTTTTTAGAATTGCAAGTTCATGTCTTAAAAAAGTCAGAGATGTAAGAGATGTAAACTCAAATTTGTAAGAAAACAGTCCCAATTACCTTTTTTTATTTTTTTTTTCAGTGCCAGAAATGGGCTTCCATAGTTTTGTGTATTTACCAACATAAGATGGTCTGCTGGTCTCGCAGGGTGGTCTGTTGACTGGTTTTAGAGGGATTTTTTTTTTTTTTTCCCAAGAGGTCAGACTGAGAGACTAACTGAGTATGCAGCTGAAGACAAGCATGGCCAGGCTGGGAGACCTTGGTTTGCTGGCAAACTAAGCCCAGCGATCTTTGCCTTAAAACTGGGTGGAGAAAATAACAGTATCACGGTGGGAGCTGAAATCCTTTGACTAGTTTTGATGTGTCTTATCACAGGAAAACCTTGAGACTGAGAGAGCCGGTGCTCAGACAGAACATGTATCTCCTGAACCCACCATAGCAGGTATGTGGTTAATACTCTTGACAAAGGGACTCGTTTTTCACACAATTCTATCTGAGACAAAAGCCTTCTGACTGACTGAACTAAAACAGGGCATTGCATAATTCTGAGCAGTGGTTGTCCATATACTCAACTATGCCCTGTGGTCTTTTTCACTGAGCCATCTTACTGCATCATTTTTCTTAATAAACATTACATCATAATGACTATTAAATCATCTCATTATAAATCTTTAAAAGTCTACAGATACGAAGTGGCCTTTTGAAATTGTGCATCACCACCATCTAGTGGTTCACCACTGAAGCACTTATTTCCTGGGGCTGGTGAAAAACTGTCAGTAAGGGTGTGATGTGCAGTTTCATTTAAATGCATAGACAAGAACTCTTTCATCAAAAATCTTCAGTAAAGAAGATAAATCAGTAAAAAATATATATATATTTTACAACCACTTCTCAGTGAGCAAGATGACAAGGTCAGTCTTCTCCAGAATGCCAGAATGCTTTTAAATAGACATAATAAAGCAGAATGCTCTCTCTCTCTCTTTTAATAGAAAGTAATTTTTCCCCAAGGTGATCATGAAAAGGATTTGTGGTGGAGCAGACTATCCATCACTGATTTCTTGTTTTCTCTATTTTCAGAGCTCAAAGAGGAACGGAGACTCATTCAGAGGGATCTGAATGACCAGAGTTTAATAAGCAGCTCCCACAACACAAATATTAAGAGCACTAGAAATCCACAAATCCATGCAAGGTCAGACAACCTTTCTAGAATAAGTCTTTGTATCTGACTTGAGAAAAATTCAAAGCCACGTAGCTGATCCAAGACTCTTTTAGTGTAAAACTTCAAGTTAAATCAACTTAAAACGTCAAGTAATTTTAACTCATTACAATTAAATGAGTTGAAATGACTTGTACTTTTAAGTTGATTTAACTTGTTTTAAGTCATTTCTACTCAAGTTAAATCAACTTAAAAGTTTCAAGTTTAAATTTCAAGTTAAATCAACTCAAAAGTACAAGTCATTTCAACTCAAGTTAAATCAATTTAAAAGTACAAGGCAGCTGCTGAACTTACAATTTTAAAAACGTAAGTTCAGAAGCTGCCTTAAAATTTCAAGTTAAATCAATTTAACTACAAGTCATTTTAACTCATTACAATTAAATGAGTTGAAATGACTTGTACTTTTAAGATGATTTAACTTGTTTTAAGTCATTTCAACTCAAGTTAAATCAACTTAAAAGTTTCAAGTTAAAATTACAAGTTAAATCAACTCAAAAGTACAAGTCATTTCAACTCAAGTTAAATCAACTTAAAAGTACAAGGCAGCTGCTGAACTTACAATTTTAAAAACGTGTGAGTTGAAATGACTTAAAATTTTAAGTTAAATCAACTTAAAAATTACAAGTCATTTCAACTCAAGTTAAATCAACTTAAAAGTACAAGGCAGCTGCTGAACTTACGTCTTAAAATTACAAATCATTTTAACTTATTACAATTAAATGAGTTTAAATGACTTGTACTTTTAAGTTGATTTAACTTATGAGTTGAAATGACTTCTAGTTTTAAGTTGATTTAACTTAATTTTAAGTCATTTCAACTCACAAGTTAAATCAACTCAAAAGTACAAGTCATTTCAACTCAAGTTAAATCAACCTAAAAGTACAAGGCAGGTGCTGAACTTACAATTTTAAAACCGTAAGTTCAGCAGCTGCCTTAAAATTTTAGGTTAAATCAACTTAAAAGTACAAGTCATTATTTTAACTCACAAGGTAAATCAACTTAAAAGTACAAGGCAGCTGCTGAACTTACATTTTTAAAAACATAAGTTCAGCAGCTGCCTTAAAATTTCAAGTTAAATCAACTACAATTACAATTAAATGCATTTAAATAACTTGTAAGTTGATTTAACTTTTAAGTTGATTTAACTTAATTTTTTAAGTTTTTAAGTTGAAACTGGTGAAAACTTTTTAAAGTGATTTTTTTTTTTATAGGGAGACGTGCAAACCCACTGTCTTTGCAAATGATTTGGAAGGATTGAAACCATTAAACGCAACAGTTTCCTATTTGAAGCCATGTCCGCCCAAAGACCCAAACCACACCTGGAGCGATCCATCGCTAATGAGCTCCTCATGTGCTGAACCCACGATCCCTGTTTCTGCTTTGCAACATGGGGACAGAGAACATAAGTCCAGAGGAAATTCACTTAGAGCTTCAGCCTTCAGACTGGTTCCAGCAGCCTCAGTCAAAACATCGGGATCCGTAAAAGACTTCTTCCTGATGGAGGTGACTAAAAATACTGACCTAGTCTGTCTCCAGCCCGCTCCTCCTGCAGTGCAGAGAACAGCCAGCAGGGGGCAGAGGGGGAGCAGACGCTTGTGTTTTCCTCAACCTGACAGCCTGCTCAGTTCTCTGTGAGAAGAGTCAAAAGCTGTATAACCCACAGTGATAAAACACAAACCACAAACTGATCTTTAAAATAAACTTTATTTACCATTTCAAATTGAACAGTTTACAGCTGACATGACTAAGACAATTTCAATGCTGTTTGGCCCTAAAATTGAAAAGACACGGTTAGATATGTTTGATAAAGTACTGAACTCATGTCATTGTGCTTGTCATTCTACTTCAGTTTATACTGCCATGAGCACAGAAGTACACATACATTATTGTAAAGACATTGCTTCTTTTAGGATGCAGGACACGGGGGAAAAATGGTTTATTTTTTGCAGTTTTGCATCATTTTCAGTTGCTTTCAAACACATGTATTGTTAAAGTGCCGTAACAACATGAAAATACATGACACTGTTTTGACCAAACACTTCAATAACCAAAAGAATTCACAGTTTCAGTTGAGATGTGCTGATTCTGTTTATAGTTATAATTAATACAGCAACAATACTGTGCTCAGTGGATATTTCCATCTTGGACCTAGAGGTATTTGTGTGCTTATTTTCCACCAAATTCTAGAACTTTTGTTTTGCTTGTTCTAAACACAGCTGTCAAAATTAAATTTACACTTCGAAATAGGAAAAAACAGTTTGATGGCCAGATCAAATTAGGAGCAAAGTCCACTTAAGTGTTCGGTTCTTCTCAGAAACATATCCAAATAAAATTCCGAAAATATTAATTCAGTTGGTTATTTCAAAGATTGGCATTTGTGTTAAAACATTCTTTCCAGGCGATCAAATGTGCTTTCTTTGTTTCCTTTTACATTGTGCATGATGAAACTAGATCACAGGTCGACAGAAATGTTCTTAAAGGGTTTGCAGAACTACAAATACACTTGCGTACAATACTGAGATGAAGATATAACATTGTTGGCTTTAGACTGTGTCCTTCTTCATCAATACACAATTTCTATTTGACCAGATGCTGCTGTAAAAAGCATTCCTGATAATTACATTTTTCAAGTTTCAGTCCAAAGCCTTAGTTTGGCAATGCGTTTGAGATCAGCTGGTTTAGGGAAAAATAATAATAATAATAAAAATAAAAAAAAATGTAGTGTCACTGACCATAGCTATAACTGATGATAAAATATAGTTTTAGTACTACAAAAATAAAAAGGAAAAATCTCTTACAAAGGTAGATTCTGTTTGTTAAATGGCAAAAACAGATAATTACATACTGATTAAAATTACATGACATCAATAGCATGAACTAGGTTTGACTCAGCAGTTGAACGTCCACTACACAGAACACTCTGTACACATGACATTAGCTACGTTACAATAAGAAATCAAGTAAAAACAACTAAAAAAATAAACCCCACTACAGCAACCCACCCTGATAAAAACAGAAAACACAAAAAACACATCAGTTGAGTTTTGACTTTTTTCTTCTTTTTTTTTTTTTTACATTACTGTACAATGGAGAGAGAGGACTAGAGGTGGGGAACAGTGCAAGAATGGCACTGATGCATAACGTGTCTATTGTTATAAAGAGTTTGCAAGTCAAGGTCTGTTCACATGGTCTTCATGCCACGTTCAAGGTCTGAGGACCACACATCAGAAAAATGAGAGGGCTTCAATCTTGTGCATTCACATTTCCGACAGCGATTAATCATACTGTAGCTACAACGCACGTAGCCAGCTAAAGTGAACCAGTTAATAAAAGTGCTGTTAGTCTCACGACACCTAAAAACTGCTGCTCTGATCTACCGTGCCCGCTGTCTAACTGTCTAACAGAGGAAAAGCTAGAGTTTGTGACCTGCAGGTATGGTTGTGCTAAGACCAGTGAACCTCTAACTACTCCCCTGAGTGTCCGATACCTCCTGTTAGGCAGCAGGGTTACTTTTATTCTTCTCTCTTTTTTCCCTACATCTTAAAGTTAGATTTTGTTTCGTATATTTTTGGATAAAATCTTTAGAAATATATATCATACCTTCATGCAGAGATTAATAAAATGTACATATAACAATGACGTAGACTATTATGCCATCAGGTTTTTGAATACTGACTTTATCTGTGACCTGCTCCATCATTTTGAATCGTACTGACCCAGAAACACGTCTGAAGTTTTATTACTGAAACAAAGTCTCAAATATAAAAAAGCTTTCAAAAATATTTTTAAAATGTTTATGATCCATTGCTGAAATAATATTTTGAAGCATACTGAAATATATGCATTTAGGGTGCATATATTTACGATTTCACCAATAGAGTGTTTTTTCACGACGTGCCACTGAACTGAACAAAACTTGCATATTTTGCTGATTACTGCTGCTGAAAATAGTAAATTATAATCATGTTTTGGGCTGTACTAATCTGTCAATCTGAGAAAAAAACATTTGGACAACTATAGATTGCCAAATGTTAACAAATCAAGGAGAAGAGTACAAAAAATTGTCTGAATAACAAAAGGAGTTTGTGGCTGGGCAAACTGAACCAGGATTTCCAGGGTAAGAATCTTGACAACATTCGTGTTTGTTCTTATCATTACCGGTCAGGTAGGTGAAACATTAGGATAATATCGTAATTAATATTGCTCATTCATATCTTTACCACTTATTAACATTAGTTTGTCAAAATATTGTACCCTTTCCTGCTTACTATGTCCTTCTCTATATGATTTATCATTTTCCACACGTTTTTCAGTGGTTTAGACAGCATAAATTAGCAGAACAACATATTCAGTAGCACATTAACCGTGCAATCCATGCTGTTGTTTACATCCGAGTATCGCCAACATGGCTGCTCATCCAAAACGCAACGCAAGTGAAAACCCTCTACATATGCTAACTTTTTTTTTTTCAGTTGACACTTGAATGACTTTCCTGAGGTAAATATGTCAGGTGATGCTGTTCACAAGCTGTTTTATTCACGACTGAAACACGATTACATGAGAGACTATAGACTGCACTTTCAGTAAGTTGTTATGCATCTTTCAACATACCTTCTGATGTTCGTTTTTTTCATTATCCACCTTTTTCCTGAGCAACCGATGAGCGCCGCCATGATGGATTTTATAAAAAAATATCGACTGAATTAATTCAACTTATACGTTTTTAATATAATAAGCTTAATAAGCTCAAGGTATGCCTGTACAGCACTTGTTTTGCGTACCAGCAATTCTGTCCGTGTCATAAACGATGATAGAAGAAAGCGCAGCGCTTAAGTTAAAATACCGTCTGTGTGCTCTTATTATTTTGTGGACAAAATTCCACAAACTTCACTCTGGTCAGGAGCTGTATGTGGGTTATGTGCCCTCATCTGATTTCAGTGCAGCGAACCACGCGTCACTTCGTGTCACCTACCCACTAATTAAATTATGACAGGTGAGTTGCTGCAAAAACACGGTCATTGCGTCACTGTAAAGTGATGAAAATATGACGCCATGTGCTTTTTAAAAAAAATTCCAGGGGTTTAACTCTATATTATCAGCTCGAAAAATACGTTCATTTGACTAGAAGCACCAGAGGGCGAAACTTCCACGTTCAGGAAAAAGGTGGACAACCGGTAGCAAAGCGCTCAGGCTCAGCTGTTGCAGTCTGTGACATTCAAATGACATGTTAGAATTTGTTTCATAATAAAAAGAAGCTAATTTGAAAGCTGAGACTTTGTATTACCAAAAATTAGCACATCAAAGCAATTTCGCCTTTCTTAAACACCTCAATCTGACTCAAAATGACAGAGCACGTCACATACTGCATTTCTCCTCGCACAAGACAGGAGAGAAATACCAAAAAACAAACTACTTTAAATCGACTATATACAGTGATTAACTGTTTAATCAGAAGTTTCAATACGTGATGCGTCAGCACATTAGCAGCTGCACTGCCAGACTCCCTGTTAAAAGGTGTCAGGCAACATCCCAGACAAATTCACAGTGTAACCAGGACTCTTCATCCATGTATATGTGCCACTACAACCGTATGCATCGTAAGTAAAGGGTTCTTGTTGAAACGTCACTGGAATGATATGATATGCGGCATCTAGCCATACCAACAATATGACCAAACTCTCCATACCAGTATCTCTCCTCTATAGCCTACGAAATCAAAACGAAATGCTCCATATTACTATAAAATGCTGTGGTTTCTATTGTGAAAATTGGATTGTTTGGCCTTTTGTCTATTTCATGTTATTTTAAAATGACAATTTCACTAACCACAGTGATTTTAACTGATGCTACGTTTACTTCTGGTCGTTCCACATGTAACCTTTCCCCCTATTTCGGCATTCGATCACACGACCGTTCAGCTCCGTTATAGCCAGATGCCTTTAAATGACACACACGCACCAGTTCAAGTCTCTTAACACACAAAGACAACAAAAAAGTACACACAAACACAAACATACCAACTAAATCAGAACACAAAGGTCTGTGCACATGTTTTTGGTAACATGCCTCTTTTTCCGTGTAGAGCGGAGGGTTAGTGTGCATACTACAGTACTGAATCTAATGTGGAACTAGCTGCTTCTGTTATCGCACACATGCTCCCCTCGCTCAGGAGATGCCTCGGCTCAAGATGCCCGGAAGACTAGACAGATTTGGCATTTCATGTGGAAGTTCCTACATGAAAACCCCTCTTCATCATGTCAAACACTCAACATCAGCAATAAATCATCTCAAGGTGTTGGAAAATGTTTTGCGAAAAAGCAAATTGTGTGAAACCCTGAGAATGGGCTTGAGAAGTTATATGCCTCGGTCCAGATACCTCAGTCAGTAAGAGCTTAAGACCAAATATCCTTTGTTTTGTATTTGTGCTCTCACTTAAATGGAAATAAGGTTGATATTCTCTTGGCCTATGCTTATTTATCAGTATCAGCCAGTCTACTTGGCTGATTGACGAAAGTGTTAGCTTCAAAATGTAACAGTAGGCTAGTAAATGGCTAACAGACATGTACTGTTTTGTAGTTATTATGGTGTTAAAAGATCATTTAACCATTGACATTGACCATCAGCCACCCTGCTCTCAGACACCAGCATTGAAAAACCCATACTGTCTTGTGAATGAGATGGTTCCCAAGTAAGAAAATGGGTACAATACAGAAACTGAAAATAACACTCCCCTTAACAGTGCCATTACAACATTGCCACAAAGAATATTTGGTCTTCAGCTATTAAACCTGACCAGCACTGCCGCCACTATACACACACACACACACACACACACAAGCCAAATCCCACTGTAGCTCCTGCTGCCGCTACAGTCACATGTCCAGACTACTCAACACAGAGTGAAAATATTGTACAATGCACTATATACACACTGCGTGTATGCAAACATCTCCTGTATATGAACATGTCTTTAAAAAAAACTGCTGTATTAAATTATGTGAACAAAAAGAAAAAGGTTTTGGATGACAACCAATTTCTCTAGAGGTTAGATTTCATAAAGCCCTTACAATATGTAAAGGTCTCCAGCGAGAGTGGCCTGTCCCGCAGTGTGGACTGGGAATGGGAACCGTCCTGGGGGGAGGGTGGGGAGGGGCTCCTCTATGCACTGGGTGTGGGGTTTAATGTGGAGCCGTTGCTTCCTGGGATGGTCAAACCGATCTCATCCTTTTTCTCCGTCTCATTCTCCTTGAGTTTCTCTTTCCCCTCATCCTTTAGGTCTTCTTTGAGAGGGCACACCTCTACAGATTCGGGCCCCGTAGTGGCATATCGGCCTTTGCGGTGCTCCTGGAGAGCTGGGCCCCAGTCCGGGTCGGGCCTTACAGAGTTCTTCAAACGCTGCAGAGGAGAGAGCCGGTTTATCAGCTGTTTTGAGGTAATGACATTTTAAAGCTAAAACTAGATCATTTTTGCCTGAACAAGAAGGAAATTTACTCCAATACTATAGGTGCACTGGCTGCTACGACCAAAATAATAAAGAAAATAAAGTCATGTCTGTGCAAAACATCCAGAATAAATAAAACGCTCGGCGAACACTGACACAGTAGTTATTTTTGTTTGCTTTGCGTACAAAAAGTATTCTCGTAGCTTTGTTAAACTACAGTTGAACCACTGATGTCACATGGACTATTTATCATCATCCTTTCTACCATTCTGGGCCTTGAATGTATCAGTTGCATTGCTGTCAGTGCAGGGTGAGAAAGCTCTCGGATTTCATCAAAAATATCTTAATTTGTGTTTCGAAAATGAACGAAGGTCTTACGGGTTTGGAACGACATGAGGGTAAGTAATTAATGACATAATTTTCATTTTTGGGTGAACTATAGATATTGCCCTATGATATCTGTTTTATTTTTTCCCAAATTCTGTTTTATTTTTTCCAAATTACATTTTTTCCGTTTTAATTTTTCTGGATTCTGTTTTTTATTTATTTATTTTTTCAGTTTTAATTTTTCTGGACTCCTTTTTAATAGTTCAGTTAAATTTTAATCATCAAAAAGCATGTCTAAATTAAAATTACATGTTCAGGGCTCTATGAAATGTTTTATTTTTGCTCACCTTATGTTTTATTGTTACCAAATTCTGTCTAATTGTCTAATTATTTGAGTGCATAAAAACAAGATCCATTCATTCTTACAATAACTTTGTGAAATGTTTATTTTTCTCAGAAATTCAGTGTTATGTATTTTCATTTTTCTGGTTATAAAATGAAGGCATAAAGCATTCATTTAATTTATCTTTTAATTAATGAAAATGAAACATTTTCTGGCAAATAAAGGGGATTGACTATTACAATTAAAACACTAAAGAAATTTGATTATTCCTTAAAAATACGGTTTTAATAATTTTAGTAGTAGTAGTACTATTACGTACATTCTGCTGAACAATAGTAATGTATTCTTGTCACAATGTCTTCAAGTTAAACCAAATTTTTATTCTGACGGATTGCCGTGAATACCTTTAAATTTCTGTGTGTATATGGTATGATAATTTTACACAAATTAAATGGTAAAATGTTTACGAAGTGACTCTTAGAGCAGTTCTGGAGATGTTGTTAATATATTTATGTCCTCATTTATTAATATCACCGCAAGTGTGACGCGCACTTCAGTACGAGTAGTAAACAAAAGCGCGCATGTGCTCCATTCAATAATACAGAGACATGCATAGTTCATGTTTAAATAGTCGTTTGGCAGCTTAATATTTACAAATATTAGTCCATATTGCAATCTGATATAAGTGTAATGACCTACTTCTCATTAATTAATCCAAACTTTGACAAATTCCGTGACATTCTGCATTAAACTGTAAATTCCGTTTTTATGATTGGATTTCATGATTCCGTCCACATTTTACGTATTGCGGAAAACATAGGGCCCTACATTGAGTACACTATTTGTGGATTTAACATCCAAAAACAAATCAGTTACTGAGATAAAGTGAGAAGTAATTGTCTAGTTATGTAAGCGTACATGATTTTAAAAAAAATTCAAAAGTATTATTAATCTCTTTGTGTATTAATCTCAGCTCTTAAAGCAGAACACATCCTACCTCTAAAAATGTGGATCCTTCAGACACAGCAATCTTGAACAGAGCATAGATAGGTATACAGATCACTGAAGACAAAGCCATGGCAAACCCAATGACCAATGACCAGCTGGGGTAGACATAGTCATTGTAGGTAATAGGCTTGTACTGTATCACGGTGAAAATCAGAATGAACTGTGAAGAGACAGAGAGAAAAACGAGAGTTTGAGTGATATGGAGAAATCTGATTCAGAAAAAAACAAACAAACCCAAAACAGACTGTCACTCACAGTAATAATGAAAGGAGACACATATTTCCAGCAGATCCTGAAGAAGATTGGAGGAGGGAAGCCTAGCATCATCTCCACATCTTTAAAATAGTTCTTGTGACCTAGATGGGAACACAACATTGAAATGAACACCTCAGTTTACATCCAGCTACTGTGGCTTTAATATAAAGGCTGTAGAAGTGACTTAGAGGACTCACCATAGACATACATTATACAGATGCACATGATGCAAGAGATGATGACTAGAGAGAAACTAGCAGCGTAGTTGTCCATAAGCAGCAACCAGTATATTCCTGCCTACATCACACACAGCACAATAGATCAAGTCAATCCGTGAATTAAGTATGCGCAGGTCTTTTGTTTGCTCAAGGGTGTTTTTGTTACTTACCTGTGTGGTCAGCGGCACTCCTAGGAGGAATCCGATGATGGCGACTCCCAGCGTGACATAGGTCTTATTTTTGATAATCCAGTCAGTTCCAATCTCATCTACAATAGCCGTCACCAGAGTCTCCAGTAGACAGAACTACAACATTAAACAGAAAGAAAAAAAATAATGTATCTTATGTAAATATAAATATTTTATATACACTACCAGTCAAAAGTTTTTGAACAGTAAAATGTTTAATTTTTTTTTTGTTTTAAGAATTCTCTTCTGCTCACCAAGCCTGCATTTATTTGATCCCATATGTGACCCTGGACCACAAAACCAGTCTTAAGTCACTGGGGTATATTTGTAGCAACAGCCAGAAATAAATTGCACGGGTCAAAATGATTGATTTTTCTTTTATGGCAAAAATAATTAGGAAATTAAGTAAAGATCATGTTCCATTAAGATATTTTGTAAAATTCCTACTGTAAATATATGAAAACTTAATTTTTGATTAGTAATATACATTGTTAAGAACTTTATTTGGACAACTTTCTCAATATTTTGTTTTTTTTGCACCCTCAGACTCCAGATTTTCAAATAGTTGTATCTCAACCAAATATTGTCCTAACAAACTGTACATCAATGGATTTTGAAAAATTGACCCTTATGACTGATTTTGTGATCCAGTGTCACATATACAGCAAAAGCATTAATATTGTGAAATATTTTTGCTATTTAAAATAACTGCATTCTATTTGAATACATTTTAAAATGTAATTTATTCCTGTGATGAAAGCTAAATTTTCAGCATTAGAGAATTCTTCATTTTTTTTTCTAACTGATCCCAAACTTTTGATCTGTAGTGTAACTGCAGAAAATTGTGGTGAAGAGAAGAAGGACAAAGAAAAATACCTGAGTGCCCAGGCCCAATAAAATGAGCATAAAGAAGAACAGCAGGGACCAGAGTGGGGAAATTGGCAGCAATGTTAGAGCCTCCGGGTAGGCCACAAATGCCAAGCCTGGCCCGTGATCGGCCACTTCTGACACATCCACCCCTAGATGATTAGCCATGAATCCCAGGATGGAGAAAATAACAAAGCCAGCATACACACTGGTACCACAGTTTGTAACACTGATGATGATACTGTCTCTGTTTGAAAACAGACAAATAATTTGATTATTAGCAAGTTTGCAGTCATTTGAACTGAAATTATTTTATCCATACAAGTTTTGTATGCATTTATCAGTACCAGCCACATGGGGGTGCTACAGAGTAATGCATGAAAGTCTTCAAGCACTCACAGTACTTAAATAAACAAGTGTTTTAAAATGACAGTGAAGCAGAAACATAAAAGGATCAAATGTCTATTACCTAAAACAGTTATTGTGGAACTTGTTATATGATGCCATGGTGATAAGACCACCCCAGGCGCAGCCCAGCGAATAGAAAATCTGAGATGCAGCGTCTCCCCATACCTGCAAAACACAAAATACATGTTATTATAAACAATATCAGCGATCACTTACAATTACAGTATGCGGCGTTCTATAAAGTACTGACCTTGGCATCTAGAATTTTCTCCCACTGAGGGGTCAAATAGTATTTGATACCACTGACGGCTCCCTCCAGAGTGATTCCTCTGATGAAGAGAATGGTCAGCACCACATAAGGGAAGGTTGCTGTGAAATACACCACCTGATGAAAGACATAATATTAAAACTCAAATAAAAACGCAGGTATGGTAAGCAGTGCTATTTTATGATTCTTTATATATCATAGAAGATATATATATATATTTTTTTTTTAGTTATTTTAACTTTTTTTTATTCAGTTTAGTATTCGTACTTATTTTTTTAGCTAGTTACTAAGGCAAAATGTATCATTTTCATTTCATTTTTAAATCTAATATTTACATTTTCTGTGCTTTAATGTCACAGGATTCGATGTTCAACTCACCTTGCCTGATGACTTGACTCCTCGAATAAGACAGAGGAACACAACCACCCATGACACAGCCAGACAGCCCAGGATAGGTAAACGCACCTCCCCAAAGTTCCCAATACCATCAGAGATATTCAGCACATAGTTCCTGAGAGGGCAAAAGCCAGTAAAAGGATGTAATACACAGCATAAACAATTCATTAATCAAATTTATCATTCTAACCTAAGTATTTATTTTGTATGAGTTCTGAGTTTGCCTTCAGGTTAAATGCATCAGAGCACAGCTGCATCACAATCAACCTCGGCCACACAATGAATGAGTTTACAGAAGGCAAGAACAAGAATGTCTTTCATAGCACAGGGACAACACACTCCGGAGAGCACAAACCATTTATAAAGATGTTAAACGGTCCACAAATGCCTCATGGTCAAAGGCTCGTATTATCTGACCACAGGCAGTAAAGTGAAGCATTCATTCTAAACCACATACAGTCACAATCACACTCTTGGAAAAACAAAACAATCTGTGCCTTTCTGTCCCATTGTCTTATTATGTCATCCTACATAGTGTTCAAACATCATTCGAACAAACACATCTGTCAATCCAGTGGACAAAGATCCAAACAACAAGACTTCCTGCAAACATGTATTAATTAAAAGCTTTCAACTATTCAGAACCGATGAGTAATGCATTGACTATATAATTATCTTGAGATTCAATTCTGTGGGTCTTTTCTAGCTAGCATTTATAAGTGTGTATAAACAAAAATTTAGTGACGTTTATTTTTTTGTCCTGTTAATTCATTTAAAAATACATTAAATATACATAAAGACCTCTGAATAGATCTCTACTATGAAAAGAATGTTTTAATTTCTATATTAAAATTCATTTTAATATTTTTGGATGGCATAAAGTCAACATGTCAGTCTGCTACAACAGTCTTGTCATTAAAGAAAACAAACAAATTAATTATTATTTATTATACCACTTATTAATTCATATTTGAAAAGTATATGACGAAAGTCACGTGGTCTGATCAACATGCAGAAAAACTACACAGGAAATCACATCATAGAGAGTAATTATTAAGATACACAGATGAATCGACATACAAAAGGTGTGCATTTACCTCCAGTACTCTTCACTAGGACTTGTCCTTTTTGTGCGGTTGACTATCTCAGTCACCCCTGACACAACAGCAGACACATTGGCGAAAGTGGCATTAGCTCTTGGAGAGCCTGCCACCCCAGTGCAGTCAGGGGTGTTCCAGGGGTTGTTACAGTATGTCCAGGGCAGCAGGTTTGTCATGGACATGAAGAAGTAATAAAATGCAATGCAAATCACCACATTGTAGTAAATCCCAATGTAGGTAGATACCACCATCATTCCATAGCCCACACCTTAAAGGAGAGAGAACAACCAAAAGACAACAAATTTAAGTATGCTGAAGGATGTTTAGCTTTTAAGTATGCAGACCTGAGAGCAAACCTGTAATGTAACACCAAAAATAACCAACACATAATCAACACATAATCATATATTAGGATTGCATGATATGGTAAATAAATCTTGATAAAAACTCTGATTATTTTGACATATCCTGCAAAATTGCTTTGCAATACACTATTTCCCAATACACATTTCTCAATTTTAACAGGATGTGCAAAAAATACCAACTAGCAAGTGCCATCTATTTTCAGGAATTAAACATCTGATTGCACTAGAAATATAGGAAATAGAGGATTTTCTTTTTATCTTCTGTTTAATATGGAAGCCTGTTTATGCCACTGAATAAAAAAGGTAACTGTGACTTTTTAATCTCACAATTCTGACTTTCTTCTCTGAATTACGAATTTTCATGTCGCAATTCTGACTTTTTTCTTAGAATTGTGGGATATAAACTCGCAATTCTGAGAAATAAAGTCAGAACTGAGTGATCTGAATTTTTTTAAACTCAGAATTGTGATATAAACTTGAATTCTCAGAAATAAAGTCACAATTCTGAGAAATAAAGTCAGAACTGCAGGATATAAACTCGCAGATCTGACTTTTTAAACTCAGAATGGTGACATAAACTTGCAATTCTGAGAAATAAAGTCGCAATTCTGAGAAAAAAAAGTCACAACCGTAAGATATAAATTCGCAGTACTGAGAAATAGTCATAACTCCGTGACATAATCACAAATTGTCATAATTGCGAAATATTTTTTTTTTTTCCCTCGCAATTGTGACTTTTTTCTCAGAATTGTAAGTTTATATCAAGTTATAAACTCACAATTCTGAGAACATATCAGTCCCAACCCCAAGGCCCAAACTGGACTTTATAAGTTTATATCTCACAATTTTGAGAATAAAAATAAGAATTGCTAGATATAAACTCACAATCTCAAGAATAAAAGTCAGAATTGCGAGATACAAACTCACATTTGCAAGAAAATTTTACGCAATTCTGAGAACAAAAATCTTTTTAGTTTTTAAATTAGTGGCGGAAACAAGCTTCCATAGTTTAACTTCATTCAAAATATTCAGAAAAAATAAATAAATAAACAAATAATTTAAATTAAGTAAGATTATTATTTAAAAAAATGTTTAATTAGCTTTGTCTTCAGAAAATGTGCCACAATGCCACAAATTTAACTGATAACTATTATTAAAGTATAAATGTTTAGACTTGAAGAAATTATGCATGAGAACCTGGCGCATTTAGCATTCACATGGCACATTTTAAGCAAGCCAAACTCTGACAACCTCCTGAGTTTGTGAGGAGTGTGTAAATATTTGAAGCCATCTTGAGGTGAAGAAAAAACTGAGTGTATGTTTAAAAATAATTACTAGTTTAACATGTCAAACTGGTTATACCATTCATTAAACCACATAGATTTACCTTTGAATTTTTAATTTGCTCTCACACCTCTTTTAAATGGCCTCATGCTCACCTTTAAACATGGGGCTGACCTTCCAGACTCCCAGGCACCCGAGGGATGTGAACTGCCCAAAGGAGAGCTCCAGGAAGAACAGAGGGATGCCACAAAACACCAGCATGATGAAGTATGGGAACATGAAGGCACCTGTGATACATACAGAGTTGCAATAATTTTACCCTGACATGTAGGTGTTCATATTTACATAAACAGTAGGAAACAAAAGTAGTTTACAAATGACACAAAGAATAGCCAAGGTCTGGTTCCTAATACTTATGCAAGTAAGTGAGTAGAACCTGATGTTACACAACAGATCGAATGTGATTGGACGAGCTGCATTTCAACTGTGCTGATATTTTGCATAATGAAATAGAGTTAATGACTCTTTAAAGACAAGGGCGGATTACAGCCCGGGGGCAATGGGGTTGATGTGCCAGGGGCCTCAAATTGAGGGGCCAAGAGTAGCCTGACATCAAGAAGAAAGAAGCTTGAACAATAATATGTATCTAATCAAATGCAATAAATGATCAAAGATGCATACAAGTAGTTCAATCAAGTTAAATAAATAAACAAAAATCTTCTGGGACCCTGTGGCCTAACAGGACCATAATCCATCCTTGTTTAAAGAGCCTGGAGTTTAGTTACTTATCTGAATTCTGGGCTAATTCAGGGTACGGTTTCTGATTAGAGGCAGCTCAAGGAATATGAGATCATGGGGCAGAGGTTTCCGGGCCAGGTCATTGGGGACCGGCTGCTAGAGACCCTTGCTTACTCTAGCCTGGTCTATTTTAAGTGAGATGTGTTATGAGACTTGATACCAAATGAGTACCCTTTTAAGGGAGCAAAGAATTTGGAAAGGACTTGTTGGTATGACTTACAAAAACAAAACCCTAAATACCATCAGTTTTACTTTCAGTTACATCCACAGACTTGCAGTCTAATGAAAATATACTCTATTTTAGGAATCTAGAAAAGAATAAAAAATTATAGCTGAACCGTGCCGAAAAGGCAAAGAAAGAAAGACGAGATAGACACTGGGAGAAGAAGAATAAAGTAAAAAATGATTACCTCCTCCATTCCTGTAGCAGAGATAAGGAAACCTCCAGACGTTTCCCAGCCCCACTGCATATCCAACACTGGTGAGGACAAACTCAATCTGGTTGCCCCAGTTTCCCCTTCTGGAGTTTTCATCTTTCTTTACTGGCTCTCCTGGAACTGCTCCGTTCTGAAACAGACATACGTACAAATGAAATTAAAATGTTGATCACTGATGAGTCACAGAGCAGTAATCAAATTTTGTTTGCAATAAGCACAAACAAAACAGAATTCGAAAATAAAAGTTTATAGGATCGTCAGTGCATAATATGCTCATGAACTGTGCTCAATCAACATCAAGATTCTAGGTTGAAATTTTCTGAATGTATGTATAAAAGTATATTTAGGTGCTGTGACTGGTTGTTATTTTTAAGTTAAGTTTGCTTAAAATGGTCCTGGAACAGCTTTTTTACATTACATGATCATCCAAAATTAGGGATGCCACCTAATAGGTGACTAACCGTTAGTTGACGAGAAGGTTTGGTCAAACTAAATTTTAATTAGTCGCTTAGTTGCAGAAAAAAAATCCACAGGAAGTAGCGAAGTCACTCAGTCCTTGATGGACAAAACGTTAACGGCTGATCTATGTGGTAAAATTGTACATCGGGCAGGACATCAAAACACTCACCTATCATTCATCGACCTCAAATATGGCTTCTCATCTGAAAGGTGTATGTAGTAGCAACCTTACGTGACCACTCAATATAATGTTAACCTAGAAAAATGTGCGCTATTTACGTGTTGGAGTGGAGTGTGGAAGCTGAACAGTAGCACGCTTTCTGCATGACGGATGGAGGCGTGGGTGTGGTCACTTGCTCTTAAAATACTCGTTATTTTTGGTCATACAAATAAAAGTAATACATCTTTTAAATCTGTAAAGACTCAACGTTTATTTGTGTGCACAAACAACAAAACGTTGTGCTTTTGTAAAATAATTAAAGCAAACAGGATGCGCTTTCTGCCATCTCTGTGAACTTGAGCGAGAAACTTTGAAACTCTTGGTATACTTGCCTTACAGACATGAAAAATATATCTATAGAGAGTGAAATGTTTATTTTTAAGTGCACCAATTCAAACTGAAAATAATATTCTCAGATTATGTAATCCATATGAAACATGCATGCAGGCGCATCCACTACTGCGGAGATGACAAGTCGCTGACTTCATCTCTTAAGCCAAAAACAAAGAAAGTGCTAGTTTATAAATAAGTTACTAAAACGTTAATGCAGTTTGCTGTTTTTCCCTGGCACATTCATAATCATAACTTCTGCTGATGCGCTGTGGCTTAAGCACTTATTAGGCTACGTAGGCAATTAAAGACTCATTATTATGATTTATATGGTTTATTTATAAACGTGCGACTAATAGTCAACTAATGTTTACAATGAACGACTACTTGTCGACCAGAAAAAACTTTAGTTGAGGGCAGCCCTATCCAAAATGCATATATATATATCTTATAAAACAGTTTTAGGTTAACTTTAGCATGACACAAGTCAACTGCATTGCCAAAAATGAAAACATTAATGTCATGGTGATACTTCAAATGCTTCCAACATACGGAGCTCCCATGGTAATGGGAGTTTCAGGTTGTCAATTCACAACTCCGGTGCAACCACTTCCTATAGCTCTTCACCAGCAAAAATGCCAATTACAAGAACTCAACAACAAGAAAGAAAGAAGTTAGTCACGTGTCAGAAAGTTTTGTGAAAACTCCTAAATTGCATGCAAACACTGTTGACGGCTCAGAGAGCGTGCTGGAGCGCACTTGATGTGAACTGAAATCACAGTCATGTGCACAAGACAAACATTTGGTCTTGTCGGCCTGATTTAAAGTTTACTCTCTCCATCTGTTCTCATCAGATGCTCTTCATGTTGACCTCAAAGGCAAGCTCACGATCTGATCCGTCCGCACAGTGAGCACGCTGCGGGAGATGAACATTCAGCGCCTATGCTTGCAATCTTCTCTGCAGCTCTGGGATGAATCCAGACTGCACTTGATGATTGTAGTGAGCAATTTTGCTTCACAAATGCTTAGTTGACAACTATATTTAGAAGTTGTAACTGTAAACATAATGTATTAAAAATTGCATATGAAATAATTAAAAAGACTTAGAAAATGTTCAGATGATGTACCACTGCTGTGGTGTACCACCACTTCCTGCCTAAAAATGAAAAGATTATGAGCTGGCTGTGCGGAAATGATTTTAATGCCAGCAAGAGTGTCAGCTGTAAGGGTTTATTTAAGGTGTTTTAGGTTTACTTCAGGTTACACAATGCACTACACACACACATTTAAACTCACTGCAGCATCTGAGTCTGAGCTCCCTTGGCTATTGCTCCCCGCAGGATCACACAGACACATGTGCATCAGCAAAATGAACAATAATCCAAAGTTCGCCTTTCAGCGCAAATAAAATATTCATTTGGTTAAGCATTAAACAATGCAACATTTCTTGAATAAGAACAGAAAAACCTTAGTGAGAATGGACAACTACAGCTTATTCCTGAACCTGAAAACGGTTTAACTGTACAAGTCCACTGAAGCAGAGTGAGGGAAGCTGAGGAGGCATTTTCAATTCATTCTCTGCAGAAGCTGAGTAAAAGACTTGTGCAGGGGATTGTGTGATTGGCAGCAAAGCAGAACAAGTGGTGAGAGTGTCAAAAGATTAGGAAACTCTTAACTTAATGCAAATTAGTGGTGTGGCAACCAAACACTGTAACAGTAGGGACATACCAAACCAATGCCAAAGAACTAGCGCTGAGGAAAGTTGCCTCACATTGCCTGCGTCAGGGCAAAAAAACAGACTACAGACTACATCTGATGGCCAACTCTGCGCTTGCATGAGAGAACATAACCAGCAGGTGGCAGTAGTCCTTATTCGGCATTCACACTGCAAAAAAAAGAGCCACAGCTGTGGATTAACAAAGCAAGCAGTGCTGTCAGCCTTTGCATTGTCAGCTCTAGGTCTTATTCTTGTGGATAAAGAAAGAAATGGACAGATTCCTCTTAACTATATCGTTGGTTTGCTTTCATCAGTTTGTTTTATTGTGCGCTCATTTGCTCAGCTAAATAGCGACATGAAGAAGATGGTAGCACTCGCTAACATGCTCAAGTACTCCTCACTGTAACTAACACAACAGGCTTGGCCAGCTGACATATCAGAGCAGAGTAGGCTTATGGAAGGGAGGAGTTTACAGATATTTCGCTCAGAACTGCTTAAATAAACTGTTTTAAAATCATTAACAAATGACTATGTATAAATGTATATTCTGAGAAAATCACAATGTTTTTGAGGAAAACATTCCAGGATTTTCTCCAGGACTTTAACGGGAGTCAACGGGTTGAAGGTCCAACATTGCATGTTCAGTACAGCTTCAAAGGGCTCTACATGATCCCAGCCAAGGAATAAGGATCTTATCTAGTGAAACGAGTGGTCATTTTCCTAAAAATCAAAAAAAAAAATGAATATACTTTTTAACTACAATTACTCGTCTTGCACTAGTTGTGCGATGCATGCCTACAACTTCTTGCATTACGTACTCATGTTGGAAACTCATTTTCTTCTCCAACTTCAAAATCGCCCGATATTGTTGTTTTACCTTTATTTATTTAACTTTTTACGCATTTGCTTTGTAAATGTACTTCCGCCTACGTCACACATGACATTTCCAACATGACTGACCACATAATGCGTGAAGTCGCAGAGCTAGTGCAAAACAAGTATTTGTGGTTAAAAATTGTTTTTAAGAAAATAACTGATTCGCTAAATAAGCAAAACACATTCCCATATTACTCGGCTGGGATTGTGTAGAGCCCTTTGGAGTGGCACTGAAACTTCAAATTGGACCTTCAACCCGCTGATCCCTATTGAAGTCCACTATATGGAGAAAAATCCTGGAACGTTTTCCTCAAAAACCTTTTATTCAGGTTTTTGACTATGTCATATAAGCAATCACTGCCAAGCTACTGTATATTTACAAAGACACCCCTAGTGGCAGATCTCCAGCATTTAGAGTGGTATTGAAAGGATTTCTTCTACACCAGTGGACACATAGGTTAAGTCTGCTTTTAGACCTGAGATTGGGCAAAATTCAGCAGCTGGGTACCTCTGATGGATTATGCTGAGAAAAAGAAGGAAATCTAAAAGTAGACGCTGAAACAGGTGGGATCCTTTAGGTCAGAACACCTGAAAAAAATGCTAGTCAATACTTCTCTGCAGCTATCCATCTATAGCATTACAGTCCAACAAAAGTTATTCTAGGATAATTGGGACTGTAACTCTATAAACAGATTGTTGATATTTTCCAAAACATGGCCCTTCTGTGTTCGCAGACGAGGTCATATTGTGTTTACCTTCCGGTAAATCAATGAATTGTTTAGTTAAGTCTTTATCCGCTGCACTCTGTGATCCCTGTCCCTGTGCTCTGGAATGCCCAGGTGTTTCAGCCGTTGCCGTTTGCTCCAAGGATCTGTCTTACTGAGCACAGACTGTGAGAGAGAACGATCGTCCAGCTGGGCCCATCTGCCCTTTTACGTAAGACCAAGACACACTCATAAACACAGGGTCTCAGGGGGACCTGAATCAAATGAGTGGTTCAGCTATTTGACTTTCTGGAAATTATACTGAAAAAAGAAACATTAAGGAAAAAAGGAAAGAGAGAAGACTTACAATGGCCTCATATAAACAAATAACAATACTAATCTTTGATCAGAGGTTGGATTTTTCACCTAAAGTTGACTGTTCCACAATGTCCTGCCCTACAACCTCAAACAGTGAGAAGAATCTACCCATGATGCCTGTGACTGACAGCAGCACATCTCCCTCTGAGTAACTCATTGCAGGTATGTGACCCTGTCAAGTGAAGAAGGGATGTGAGAACTGACCTGTGACTTCTCAACTTAACACCCAAAATGCCTAGAGATGTTCATGCAGAACATAGTGTGACATAAAGCACAGTTCAACAGATCAATATGGTGGGTTTGTTTAAGTGTTTGGAGCATGAAGTCTCTGAAGATTTGATTAAACACTCAACATAAGCAAGAGTGACAGTATTTTTACTTTATCTTTGCAACCATCACAGATTATGTCATCTGCTCCAATAAGCTCAATTCAGAAAAAAAAAGAAACAATTATTGATACATCCCTAAAGGAGAAATATTTCTAATATTTCTCATTTCTAATAGATTATGTAACATAATAGATGAAAGACATAATATTTAGTTGTATTAAACAATAAATGATGCATCCCTAAGAGAACTATAAATTTTTATAATTAAAGGTATTTAGAGAAACTCTCCTGGGAGAGCTATTTAGTTTTTTTCCTTCATTTTGACCCCCTACGTATGGCCGAGTGACAATATGTGCTCTGGTTGTGCATGTCAACTTTGCATCACTGAATAAACACAACAAACACACTTATCAGGAGACCTTTCGCATATCAGCTAATCTGATTTCTTTTATTAATCAACCCTGGCAGTATAGAATAAATCTATTAAATTTATAATCCATCAGAGGAAAGTCTAAAAAAAAAAAAAGGGGGAGATATAAATACTGCAACGAATCAATGACTTCCTGCTCTCTGAAGTCAAAGAGTCAAAGGTGTGTCCAATGAAGAGTGACCTTCGTAAAAATAGCGCAGATTCCAAAACCCACTTTGGACATCACAAGGCTGCACAAGTCCAAACATAAAAAGAGATTAGAGACCTACTGCTGATTAATGCTGCAAAACATTTCCCATCATGCTGTGGGGTTTACAGGAAAGCGAGAAAAAAAAAATGACCAAAGCAATTTGGGAATGTGGAATGAAAAAAGAAAAGCAAAGGTCCCGCAGGAAATGTGCTCTCAGCACTTCTGAAATAGTTAAACACCGAAGTCCACTGGGTTCACCGTTCAGAGTTGACCTTTCCCCTCTCTAGTGCTCCCTATACTGACCCCCAGTTCACATTTCAAAGACGACATCCTCAATCTTTCTCTGCTGATGAGGGCTTCATTCTCCTCAGAAGAAGAAGGGACATACAACAGGACTGTTCAAAGACTCCATTAAGATTTTCACCTCGGGTTTGTTTATCAAGGTCAGAGGTAAGACCACAAGGATTGGGATTGCTACCAAAAAGCCTCTTACAGAACTTCAGCAGAGCCTTATAAATGAAGTCATTTTTCTGAGCTTTTTCATCTTTTCCAATATTCTACAAATCAACTGCAAGGCATTTATGACAACAGCTTTATGAAAAGCAACCTACTGCATAAACGTTAATTCCAACAAGTACAATGTGTTTGGGGCAGGGCAACCTGTTTGTGTCCCAAAGGCATCTGAGGGTGGGCGGAAGGAGTGGTAGAAAACAAATAAATCTTCACTAGTAACAATCCCTCACAAAAAAGCTGTAGAAGAAAAGAAGCTGAAGCTAATTATTTTGACAACTGACATTCAAGATAGATGAGTTTTCCATATTTCACTTAACTCCCCCTAAAAAAGCACTCAATGAGTAAACAAGGGTTGGTTCATTCTCTTCAACTGGAATGAAATTAACCAGCGTGGACAGTCCGTAAAGAAGCCATTATCCACTCTCTGTGAGGTGAAAGTAATTCTGCTAAAGATGCAAAGCTTCAGCTTCTCACCCTGTGAGCAGTAGGTCATATTCCTGCTCTCTCATTGGCCCAGACCCTGAAAACACTCTTCTCATGCTTGATCAATCATCTGCAATGGTGACTTGTCAGGAAAGGCACCCCAAATCTGAACAAGGGGCACAAAAGTGGGGAAGTGACGGTGGCCTAAGTGTCAGGTCATTAGAAGTTCATGCCACTCAGTCCACACATATTGTCACATACACACCCATGTGAGGATATGTTAATAGAGACCGACATAAAGCAACATGTAAGCAATCCGGTTTCACAAGTGTTCTCATTGTAAGAAAGTAAGGAATTATTGCTATAGGCAGGGGATCTGGTTATTAGGAATTACAAAAACATCACGATAGAAAATAAAAGTAAAGCTTGAGGTCAGGGCTGCAAATTGACACAGAGCTACAAAAAGTTACTATATATACACTACCATTCATAAAGTTTGGGGCCAGCACATTTTTTTTAAGTATTAATACTTTTATTCAGCAAGGATGCATTCAGGTAAACAAAAGTGACTAAAAATGCACCATACTTTCCATACAAATGGTTTTTAATACAGATAATAATACAGATAATAATAAGAAATGTTTCTTGAACACCCAATCAGCAGATGCATTAAAATGCATATTTGACATCAGTAAAATAAATTATATTTTAAAGTTCAAGTAGTTATTTTAAATTGTAATAATATTTCACAATATTTCTGTTTTTACTATCAAAAATGCAGCCTTGGTGATGTTGAAAGCCGTTGTATCTAAAAAATGATTACATAAACACTGACAGAAGTATATTTTGCACAAGAAACAGAAGTCACAAGCGTCACAAGACCACAAAATAGGTACCACAAAAGTTAATTAGCAGTTTTGTACAAGATGGGCTTTCATTTAAAGAAACCAAAAGTCTTTCTTCAACTCATAAAGCCAGTTGGCAACTGTTAAACACTAGGCAGGATCCTTAACAGCTCTGGTAGCCATCTTGTGGGAGTCATTAGGTCATCTAACAGCTAAGAAACAGGCCATTATTCATGACCAAATGCACGTCATAGCACTTACCCTTTTGCTCAATAATAAAAATGCCTACTTCTAAAAAAAAATGTTTTTCTGAAGGCCTGGATGAAGTCAAACACCTTCTAGAATCCAGATCCCAACATGATTAACCAGCATGGAATGTTCATGTGGACCTAGAACCATCTCTGTCATTCATGTCATGTTACTACACAGTTCAGAACATGTATAACAGCATTCCAAGAATGACCAAAGCTGTTCTGTGGACCTCCAACTTAGTGAATGCTTAAAACTAACAAACTCTACCAAAGACTTAAACATAAGACTTAAAGACAGTTATTTATCTCTTTAGTTCCCTAGTTACTATAAAAAACATTCTGAAAAATTTTCTTGAGAATTTCCCTTGCATAGACTGAGTTCTTACCCCTGTGTTGACAACTGAGGCTTCAATATTCCACATACACTTCTAGCCTCACTGTAATTTTTCACTTTCTTTGGTCTTACCTTTATGCTGTCCATTGTAAACCTCAGCTAGTAGTGCCTACTCATACAGGAACCTACAGCATTCAGGCAAGCATCAGCGTGTAAGCAGGGTCAGAGCAGACTGACACGGCTCCATGTGGAACCTATTCTACCCTTGAGACATGGGTGGGGAGAGGGGAGGAGCCTGGAGGTGTGGCTTTAGGGAGTTTCACTGGGTCACAAAGGATATGTTCAAATTGGTCGCATCTACCTATACGCTGCTGCTAACTACAATGGTATAGGCTGGTACATCCATGCAGAAGATTGCACCCTTGGATATATACATGTTATATATTACATAGCAGTAAAAGATCTCAGATACATGCATGCTGTTGAACTTTGGAAAAAAAAAACAGTCTAGCTGTTTTCAACTATGATAATAAGGAATATTTTTATGAGCATGAGAATGTTTGAATTTCTAAAGGATTGTGTGCCAGCCTAGGTGCTGAAAATTCAAATTCACCAACACAGGAATATATTGCATAGAAAACCAGGTCTAGCTCCAGACACACTTTACATAACCTAATCATTCAATTAACGCTCAGTGGGAACGATAAGGGAGCGTAGCCTCTGGAAACAGTTCAACTGCTGCTCTTCATACAGTCATCTCAACACTTTTGTTTCCAGATTCTGCACAATTACAAGTATGTATGTCCAAACAGCATGTCCTAATGAATCACATATAGAGACATAAATAGTACAGTATGCACTGGCCTTCCTCTATCGTTGAACTCTGGGCTGATTCTCATTATTGCTGAGCTATTTGCATTTGTAAACAGAAACAAATGAATTTGTTATGGAAGGACTGAATTTGGGGAACGACCCATTTTAAATCACAATATGCCCATTGAGGGCAGTTCTGGGTTGCATAAGTCAGACCAATTTTAGCTGGCATCAAACATAGAGATGTAATGTCATGTAATTTCAGCTTCTAGACCAAAAAACATCTTCAGAGTCCATTAGCATCAGATTTTGATAACGAAACACACGGAAACAAGTTTTGAAAACTTTCAAACACTGTTTGCTGTGTATAGTGTACAGCATTGTGTTCACTGACCTGGGGAAACAACATTTAAATCAATTGCATTCCTGGTTGAAATGACAACTAAATATTTGCTAAAGCATTTACATGTTTGTAGTATTTAAAACAAATATTTTAAATAAAGTATTTGATTTGCAAACTCATCTAATTGAATTAACGTGCTATTGGCTATTACTTGTGGATATTGTCAGAATGTCACACATAAGCGTGATGTTATGGTTTATGCAGCTTTTGTTTAGAATGTTTCAGAGATTATGAATGTATGCAAAGATTATGTTCTGCCGATTTAAGTCAAACATCTTAAACACACAACTTGCTCAGACTGATGTAAACATCACCTCTCTTCTTGTTATCCTTGTGCAGACATAATGCGAAAAGTCATGTTCATAGGCTTTACCTGTGTTACATAATTGTGTTAAAGTTTACAGATAAACATACTATTCAAACATTTGGGTTGGTAGAATGTTTTAATAGTAATTACAATAACTGATTTCACATTATCCTTCCAAAAATCAAAATTCTAATATGTTGATTTTGTGTTCAAGAAACTTTGAAAACAGTTGCTGCTTAATCATTTTTGTGGAAACTGGGATACATTATTTAGTAAATAGAACATTCAGAAGAACAGGAAATATAAATATTTCAAGAAAGATTTCAAGCAGAACATTTTGTAACATCTTTAACACCTATTTTGATCAATGTAATGCATCCTTACTGAATAAAATGCATGAAATTAATATGATCATGTAAAAAGGTTTTTACTTGTATATCTTGGCTCAATTTACTTTCACTATTGATGCCTTACTGTAACCCAAGATTTCTTTTAAAACATTACTTTTTGTTGTAACTGACATTATGCTAGAAATGCTATTGAGCTTGATTTCTATTGATTCCATTAGATTCACTAAAATATATTACATATTCCTTTAAATGTGACTTCAACATTAAAGTTTTATTACAAAATCCTCTTTATACATTTTTTTTTAGAATACGAAATTTAGAAAACTGTTTAAAACACGAGCAGAAACCCTTGAATCAAACAAAGACCTACATGTAAACAACCAAATCTGATCACAAATGCATGTGATGCTTTGGTGAGGGGATAAATCATATGGAAAGAGTTATGAGGATGTTCTCCTGGCCTGACAGCTCTGAATCGATGTGAAGACTTTTTCATCTCTCTTGCATCCTGAGGCCTCGGTTTGTCATGCCATGCGCATTGCTTGGAGTTTGCTGAAGCCCTGACCGAGCGATTGCTTTACTGTGAGACCAGCTCTCTTCCTCAGGAGCCCTGTGGCAAATTATCCCAACTGCATTTGAGACACAAAAACCTTCCCCAGTCAGTGAGAATCAGCAAAGCCCAGATCGCCCCTGTACAACAATAAGCCCGTCAAACAGGCAGTGCTTTAAATGACATATTGTGCAAAAAGTTGTATTTGTAGAGAGCATCTTTGCCCTTTGGTCAGGAAATAAGTAGGCTCACTGCTGTGACAGCTGCAGAGGTGGCAGTAGGGTCAGCCAAAACACACTCGTTCAAAAGACAAGTGTGTTTACACAGAATGACTCTTAGTAATAGACCACAAAAATAAGAGCAAATCTTTGTTCTGGAGTATGTTCCGATTCTAATGTTACAAGGCTAGTGAACTTAGAAACTTAGTATTGTGTTCCAAGAGCCCTTAATTCTAGAAAGAATGTCACTGAGAAATTTAGTCTAGACATGTTCCTTGTTAACTCAAAGTAGCATTATAAAAGTCTTTGATTTTTTCCCAATCCAATGTAGAGCAAACCCCAACCAACAGCAAGAAAAGTTTAGACACTATGGAGTTCAAGCTCAGAAAAAGCTTAGGATGTGCTTCCAGTGTTACACTGAAGTTAACCTTTGTTTGAGCATTGTATAGGAAATCAGCATTTTGACTGATATCACCAATGAGCCAATGAAATCAGCTCTGGGGCGATTTGCGCTAAACTGGTTTGGGGTAAAAAAAAAAAAAAAATAGCATTAAGAAATTATGTAGCATAAACCGCCAGGTTAATATTCAAAAACTAAAATATTGACAGCATTTTAATTTTGGGGTGAACTGTCTGCATGAAATATATATCCACCCAATTTTAGTCTGCTTAATTCCCACGCCTGCAAGCTTGCTTTCATCTGCTTCCACTTTTAAGAGCAACGCCCGCATTTCAAAATCTGTCGCCACTTCAGTTTCATCACGCCTTCAATCATTAGGAAGGAAGGAAATTTCCACAATAGTGGAAAATAAAGTAAACAAATTAGAGGTAAAGGTAGGGCCCTACAAAATGCATTTTTTTTCCATATTCCATTTTATTTATTTATTTATTTATTTATTTATTTATTCAAAATTCTGTTTTTTATGTTTTATTTTTCTGGATTGATGTAATTTGCTTTCACGTTTTAATTTTTCAATGATTACATTTACATTACATTATTAATTAATTTTAATAATTAAATTACATTTTATTAAACAAAAAGCATGTCTAATTAATTGAAAATACTTACACAATTGAAACTCACACAATGTAACAGCAATTTATTAGAAGCCTAACAAAAACTACATATTTAAGGCCTTTTAAGTGTTTTATTTTTTCTTAAATTCGGGGGTTTATTATTATATATTTTTTTTTTTACCAAATTCTGTGTTCCATTAATTTTTTGGATTCCATTTTAATGCCTTCATTCAATTTAATATTCAAAAGCAACTCTTATAATTTTTTTTTTAAACCAAAAAATAATGTATTATTTGATTTTTTTTTTTTTTTTCCTTTCAGAAATTCTGTGTTGTGTGGTTACATTTTTCTGGTAAATAAATTCTTGTTCTTGTAATATATATATATATATATATATATATATATATATATATATATATATATATATATTTTTTTTATATTCCAATTTTATTATTAGTAGGAGTAATATCATTAAGTCACATATTTCTGTCACAGTTTCTACAAGTTAAACTGAACTTTTATTTTGACGGCTGTGAATACATTTCTGTTTGTATATGATTCAAAATTTACCATTCAAAACAAATGGTAAAGTGCTCCTGAAGTGACTCTCAGAGCAGTTCTAGAGATGTACTTTTATTGAGGCGGCTGAGGCTGAAAACACTGCGAGTGTCACGCATGCTTCAGTATGTGTGTAGTAAACAAAACTGTGCGTCTGTGCCATTCATTCACACAGAGACACAGAACATGCAGGATTCATATTTAAAGTATTTTCGCGGCTTTATATTATTCACAGAGATTGGGCCATATCGCGTTTTGGTTAAGTGTAATGATCCAAAATTTGTCAAATTCCGTGACATTCCGCATTATACAGAAATTCTATTTTTATGACTGGATTCAGTGATTCCATCCGCGCTTTCACGGAATCATCGGACCCGATAAAGGGAGTCAGAAAGGGCAAGGCAAAAGATGCAAAGAGAGTTTAAAAGTGAGATTAAGCCTAAGGAAAGTAACTATGACTGAGTGAATGTCACTAATGCTGGCAGCTATAACAGCTGTTCAGACAGACAACCTTCACCTAGCCATGAAGCACTGACTGAAAGGTCACATGGACAAAATGACAAGTCAAGCCAAGTCTTAGGAAAAATATCAAAGATGCTATTGCTGGATATGGTGCAAAGCTTTGAAAAGAACTGAAAAACAGGTGTAAAGAGAATTTCCAAGTAATTCATATAAAATCAGCACATGAAGGGTAGAGAGAAATGAAGCAAGATGGACAGAAAGAAAGCAAGAGAAAAAAAGAGAGCAGCTGGAAGCCCAGGAGCACAGTGAGTGTGAGACAGGAGAGACCACTGCCTCCGAGCACACATATGCTTCTGAACTGCTCTTTTCCCCTTTCTCTTCTTTCTCTCTCTCCTATACAGTGGGCTTCAAAACTCAGAGTCTACACTGAAAATCGAAGATCAAAAATTGAATTTAAACCTGAAAATAAACAAGCTGTTGTTTTTTTAAATAGTTTTGATTCTACTCAACTTCTAGTTCACTAATTTAAATAGGCAAATTTGTGACACTGCATGCATGTTTTAGCATACTCATTCTCAAATAATACTGGACAACTTGATCTTTAGCTTGTATATAAACTTATGGAGTTTATGCATTTGGAGTGCATGTTAAAGCTGGAAATACTGTATACTAAGAAATTATGCGATTGATATTGCTTTTACAAATAAACTTCATATACACCACTATGCTGATAATGTTTGCAATACAAATATTTGTATATTTGTATATTGTACACTGTGATCCCAGATTGGCAGACCCCACTGAACTTCCATGAATCTATGTGTACACACATCTAAACACACATACAGTCTCAAACTCAGTCTGTAAAATAAATGAAAAAAGATATATATTGTTAGTATTCGTATGAGGTGCAGTTTGCTGACATTATGCTAGGTCGTACACCTTACGTAATAAATATCACTGACAGCACAAGCTCACACAAGCCTACATACCTGTGCATATGACACACCTACACATCTGAGTTTTATAGCTACACTATTAAAAAAAACTGATAATAATTGCTAAACTCACACGCTATTTCAAAGCATTAAGGCGTCATTATTTGGTGCTCTTTGCGTCATTATGTGAAACCAAACAATAGATGAGGCATCTCAGTGTTGCAATTAAAACACTATAAACCTCGCTGTCCAAATGCTGATTATCATACTGTAGATTAATGTGAAGACTTTTTAAACCAGTAAGATGTTGCTACAATTAAACTGGCTCATATTATCTCAATTATCAGTCAAGCATGCTGTACTCTAACAGACAGAATTAGACAATACTACAGCATTCAGCAGAATTAAGCATATCACAGAGCTAATATAAGAGCTCCATAGAGCCCAAGCTGTCAAACAAGACAGAACTAAATCTCCAGCACAGAATTAATCGGACAAAATGGCTTAGCTACGATTGGAGAATGCTTAAGTTATCTGTAATAGGACTAACGAAAATGCTTCAATTATTCAGGTCTTAGTGTTGTTTAAAGAAAGCCTCTATCAGTGATGCCTCTTAAAAAAAAAGCTCATTTCTGTTAACACTGTTATATTTGTGCAACGCAAATTTCTGTTTAGCTAGTCCAGACAGCAAGTGATTTAAAAAAAAAATATATGCATGCAATATTAGTCAAATAAAGCAGTCATATAGATCAAAACTATTTGTTCTTAAAGATAAAACCCACATTTGAAAAAAGAACTACACTACAAATAATGCTATATATAATATAAGTAAATATAGTAGTCAGTCTAAAGCATTTCTACGTTTAGGTTTGGTAATTTTGATTATGTAGATTTATTCAAATCATTAGTTATTTTTTTAAATACTTTCCTTTACTATTACTATTTAGACAATATCGTGCACATGTTGTGAGTGTCAGACAAATCAAAAAAATTATTAACAATTAATTCAATATTAACTCTTCCCAAAGGATGCAATATCATTCAAAGTAATGCATATTTTTAATCTTAAACAGGGAAATGATTTTTCCCCATCATATACACACGTGACTGAGTACACATGAGGGGTTTGGAGGCTTGAGGCTGAGGCTCTGGCAGATGCACCTGCTCCTCTGTGTGTGTGTGAGAGAGAGAGAGAGAGAGAGAGAGAGAGAGCTCTACAGCTGGACACCTGAGTCTGTGCTGCCTCTCAGGGTTCTAGCATTGCAAGAAATGATCAAATAAATCAGCACACCTCATCAAACCCTCTCTGCATGATGCCCACAAAACAAACAAACAGTGTCTTTACAGGGGTCAAATACTACAAATTATCAACATACTCTTGATCACAGTAAAGAAAAAAGTGTGCATGAATAAATTTATGTTCATGTTATTTGATATTTTGTCATGTGCATTAACTGCTCAAGTGAAATGTGTTACAGATTATAAGGCGAACCTCAAGGGTGGAGGGAAAAACAAAACAAAACAAAAACAATCACATTTTTTTTATCTGACCATTTACATTTTCTCTAACATTTCCATTAAAAGTTAAACAGACTGCTACTAAATGACCAGTGTATTTAACAATCACTGATATGTTTATGCACACAAGGTTATGATGTTACCGTGAAGATTTCTGAATGATCCATGGTACATATGTAATTATTCAAAAGTAAAATTACATGCAAAAAAGAAAACCTATTTGTGACCCTGGACCACAAAACCAGTCTTAAGTAGCTTGGGTATATTTGTAACAAATGCCACAAATTCATTGTATGGGTCAAAATTATTGTTTTTTCTGTTATGCCAAAAATCATTAGGATATTAGGTAAAGATCATGTTCCATGAAGATGTAAATTTCCTACTGTAAACATATCAAAACTTACTTTTTGATTAGCAATATGCATTGCAAAGAAATTAATTTGAACAACTTTAAAGGTGATTTTTACACCCTCAGATTCCAGATTTTCAAATAGTTGTATCTTGGCCAAATATTGTCCTATCCTAACAAACCATACATCAATGGAAAGCTTTTATTTTGACCCTCTTGTGGTCCAGGGTCACATTTCAAAGAGGAATATGGTCAACCTAACTGAAAAGGTCAGATGACCACTGCTCATGTAGTTTCAAAGGTCTCAATGTCAAGAACTGACAGTTAGTGATGTTTGTCTAACCTATAAAGATAAGACAGATAAAAAAAAATAAAAAAAAACATTTAAGTAAATAAGAGGGCAAAGGTTAGAACTATGATTATTGATAGTTAAGGGTTACAAAAAAGCTCCTCTTAAAACAATGCCAAAATAATGCATTGCAATGACATTGTGTCCAACTGGCCAATATAAATGCTTCTCAGTACTAATTAAATAATAAAAGAGAATTTGCTCATTAAAAACGCTTCATGAATATAACTTGATGACAATGCAATTTGAGTCTCGAGCTTGAGATATATCATAGAAAGACATTTAATTAAGCAGTAAGAATGGCAACATTCATATCAAGATTAAATGTGATGCGTCATTCTATAACTCAAAACCTGGCAAATAATGGCATTCCTTAATTTAAAATAAAAAAATAATTAATAATAATTAAAAAAAAGGTTTTATCTTTGTAACTGCAAGTAACAAAACTTATTTTTATTCATTTTTATTTAGTCACCAGACTGCAATCCTAATTTGCACACTCCTACTGAATGGCGGAACGGAAACAGAGGTAAAGGAAAGGATGCAACCAAAACTGGCGCTAAAAAATAAATCTCAGAGCCATAAAGTCCCTTATCGGATATCTATACATTTTTTTTTCCGACAAATCTTCCCTGTGATTGTTTAAGTGACAAGAGCCTTGGTGACTAAAAAAAAGGAGATGAAGGAAGACAGAAAAAGGAGGAGAAATATGGGCCAGCCCTCCTTTCAGCCTGGACACTTTCCTCCTTCCTTCTGTCCCTCAAACACTGCTCTCCTGCCCACTTCCTTGGAAACTTTATCACATACCCTTCCACCAGCGTCGCCAGAACTTCCCACTGCAATTTGTTATAAAAACTTTTCAGTTGGCCCACACGTGGTCTGGTTTTTAAAGAGCTGCAGCCCCTTTCTCACGTGGTCTGTGGGCTATTGAGTCGTCACAGGCCCCCTGAATGATGGCCGAAAAATAAGGCACTGCAGACAATGCTTGGTCTTGATTAATTCAGTTCTTTCAGGACCCTGCACCGTCGTCCGGGCAGCTTCGTACAATTGCCGCTTTGATGCGTCGGGTAACATGCTCGCTCGCTCTCGCTCGGGAGACGCTAGATTTTCAAATTTCCCTCTCAACAGAGCTCGACATCTATAGAAAAAGAACACGAACATATGACAAGAACACAACTGACCTGATCGGCCATACAAGCTGCGCTGCTGTTGGACTCCGACATGATTCGATAGTGTCCGGTAGTTCTCTCTTCTCAACTCTGGAGTTCTTCATTCACACCTCTCCGTTCGCTTCCGCAGAGAGAGGGGGGAAAAAAAAAGAACAGCCTCCTTTCGGCCAAGCTTGATTAATGCCTGAATTATTTTCACCTCATTTCATCTGATGGAGTTCTGCTTCCTCTCCGCCTCTTTCAATCATTCGGCATGGAAGGTCCCCCTCCACCGCGGCCACTTTCTCTCTCTCTCTCTCTCTCTCTCTCTCTCTCTCTCTCTCTCTCTCTCTTTCTCCCTCCCTTTCTGTTTCTCTCTCTCTCTCTCTCATCCTCACCTCCTCGGCTGTACTGCAAGTTGGGGAAAGTGCCCCCCTCCTCCTCTGTATCCCCCATTCTGCAAAACAGACAGAGGAGATCCACAGCCTTTGCCTCTACCTCCACAATGAATGGAGTCGTTGTCATTCCAGCACTTTGGCTGCATACTGAGTGCTAGGAGCTGCTAGCTTAGCTGCCTGGAGTCACAGGCGCTGCCAAGCTTTTCAGCGGCTGGCCCGCACGATGAAAGACAGAAGTAAGGAGAGGTCCACTTCCATGGGGCGCGCTACTCTCGCTGTCTCTGCATTTCTTCCACTTGTTCTCGAGGCAGCTGCACCCAGACCACCAACGCTCCCATTCAGCGACACTTGACTCTCAAATCCTCATCCCTTGACATTGCCAATTCTCCTGTAAGGTCCTGCAAGAGGCCAGAGGAGGGATATACCCTTCCGTTCGTCTGTCGGTCAGGCTGCGGCCTCGTAATTCACCCGCTCGCTGCAGGTTACAAGGTCTTCTCAGCGATAAACAGGCAAAAATCAATAGCGAGGACATTATGTGGCGGAACGTGAAAAGCTGCATTACAATTCACATGACAAAAAGAAAGCTCTCAGTGGCAGCTCTTGCCAATGGACCCGACTGAGCATCCTGTTATTGGTGTTAAAAGTTGACAGACTTCTGGCACTCTGCCTAATGAGCATTTGAAAGAGGTGCATAATGGTGGTGATGCATTTGATTAGCAGACTTGAAGAGGACGGTATGGACATCTCAATCCGCTTCACAACATGGAATGGACCACATGATAACTGCATGCAGTACTAATGATTAAAATTTCAAATAAACAATTTTTCCCATGTGTTCAGCCAAAAAATGCAAAATTGGTGTGCACATCCATAAACGAAAATTGGGCTCACACTCTTAAAAACAAAGGTGCTTTAAAAGGCTCTTCACAGCGATGCCATAGAAGAACCAATTTTAATTACACAAAGAACCGTTCAGTCAAAGGTTTTTTAAAGAACCATCTCTTTCTTACCTTTTTATAATCTGAAGAACCTGCTTTTGCCACATAGAACCTTTAGGGAATCAGAAAGGTTCTTCAAAGGTTCTTTATGGAACCATTTAAACAAAAAAGGTTCTTCTATGGCATTGTGAAGCACCTCTATTTTTAAGAGTACAGGGTTTTGGATATGCACACCTATTTTGCATTTTTTTACTGTGTATTTGTGTGAATGTGTACGCTGAATGTGTGAATGTGTACGCACTAGAAGTGATTTCATCCACTAAAAATCACCTTGACACCACTGACTAAAAATCATTATATAAATGACTGGGAAAAGGTATGTTATTTATGGAAAAAGTTGGGCTTGGGGTTTTGGATGTGTAAACCTATTTTGCATTTTTTTTACTGTATATTTGTGTGAATGTGTGGGAAATTAAACACACTGAATTTAAATGATAAAACAACTGATACACCTAAAACCTAGAGATAATTTGTCCACTGGTTGTTAAAAATAGAACATGTCATGTGATGAACTACACATGGATACACTGTTTAAGGAGAAGTAACTTCATTTATCCACTAAAAATCACCTTGACACCACTGATTAAAAGTCATTATATAAATAGATAGGAAAATCGTTATTTATGGTGCATCATTTGTTTCTAGATGGCACCTAATTTGATATTTTGTTTCCAATGTAGTGACACTCAGACATTTTAAGTGTGCCCAAAGTGTCCAAAAGTTCCAAATTTTTTTCTGAGCACAAACTTAAGCTTCAGATTTATGGGAAAAAAAAAAAAAACAGTAAAAGTTTCAACCAGTCAGGTTTTATTATATAACTAACTTTGAAATGTGTGTTTGTGCTATATTAAAAAGATAGTTGACCCAAAAATGAAAATTCTGTTATTAATTACACGCCCTCATATTGATCCAAACCCGACCTTCGTTCATCTTCTTAACACAAATTAAGATATTTTTGATGAAATCTGAGAAATTTTTGACCGTGGTACTCTCCTGAATGCACATCGAAGATGACACGGAAGAGAAGAAACTGTTAAATAAAGTTGTTATTTTTGTTTTCCTTGGGCACAAAAAGGATTCTCATAATTTAGTTACGTTATGGTTAAACCACAGTTGTCACATGGACTATTTTAACAATGTCCTTACTACCTTTCTGCTCCTTTAACATGTTAGTTGTGTTGCTGTCTATGCAAGGTCAGAAAGCTCTCAGATTTCAATTTGTGGACTGAAGATGAACAAAGGTCTTACAGGTTTGGAACGACTTGAGGGTGAGTAATTAATGACAAAATTTTCTTTTTTGGGTGAACTATCCCTTTAATTTAAGATAAATGTCACTTTGTTAGACATTTTGTTATATAATTGCGAATGGCGGTCATACACTGTTGTGTATGTTGTTTACTCAACTCAAATATCCACCTTTTCATGTAGTAAAACTTTACATTTCATGTTGAGTAAACTTAAAATTTTAAGGCAGCATGAACACTTTTTTTCAGTTGTGTTTTTTAGTGTACATTAAGCATTGTGTAAGAACCACTCTATTAAGACAATGTAAATACACTGTAAAAAGTGACGTAAATTTAACAGTAAAAAAAAAAAAAAATGTAAAAATGCTACAGTAAAAACCTGTTAAATGGTTAACCACAAGTTCCCCTACTACATATGGTGAAAAACTGTATTGGACATTGCATGTAATTTTACGGTAGTATACCGTTTTCACAAGTGAATAACCGTTAATTAACATTCCCAGAATTCCCTGTGTTAAACTTTTTTTAATTTGATGGGTTTTTTTTAAAATAGCAGTTTCTTCTTAGTTTTTTCTTCTTATCAGTTTTGTACATTGGGGTTGTATGTTACATCTAATGTTGTTAAATTCATGTTTATTGCATTTCAGTTTCATGTGTGTTACCATGATGGTGTTTAGTGTTTGTGTGAATGACACTGTGCACCTTCTATATATGTTAATATTTAAAAGCTGCCTGTGATGGGCTTTGGTTGGGCTTTTGGTCTGCCTTTGGTGGTTATTAGTGTATTACAAGGGTACAAAACAGATTTCAATACTTCAATAAGATGGTACATTATTATATGTATTTAAATGTAAATTTACGTTAAAGCCATAAAACTTAAAACGCTGCTACCATATTTTTTACAGTAAAAAATTCTGGCAACCACAGCTGCCGTTTTTTTTTTAAAGTGTACAGTCCACAGGCAAGCCTTTTTTTCTAATGTCTTCCAGCCCAACGTACGTTCTCATGTCTATTAATAAATAAATACAATAAACGAAATACATTAAACTACTAGTTTACCTACCAAATCCTAAAATAGATAAACAAATATGTGAGAGTAGATCCAGAAATCCATAGTTGCCTGCGAGTTATTGATGATGCTCTCACCAGCTGAGCTTAAACTACATCTGCTCTGCCTGTTTGACCCTTTGGGCACAGATAGCATCACATTGAGATGAGCATCTCTTTACACTTAACTACACTAAGTTCTTACGCAACATAATTATACTGAAATTATGTCACTAGCAGTTAACATATATCCTTTAAAGTGAGGATGGTCTTGTGAGAGACGCAAGTTCATATCTTGTGTCATAGCACGATTATAACTCCCCTCTTTCACCCCAGTACTAATGTCTCTATGCAAAAAAAGTCAGGTTTCATACATCTATGATACTGACTTCAATCAAAATGAACAGCCAATTTGAGAGCGCCCTCTCAATTAATATGTGATGCTTATTTTCCACATGAGTTCCAGCAATTACAAGCAATTGGTTGAGACTTTGTTTATGTATTTGTGACACCTACCCTTTCACACAAACACAAACACACACATATACACGCACATAGCTCCGGGCAGCTCCTTGTGTCTGAGCCACGAGCCCGGCTGTAAGGGAATCTGACACAGGCGGTCATTAGAGACTCCTCAGGGGCCCCAGCCAACCCCTATTAGTCAAGCAGCAGCACGGAGCCTCACCTCCCATCACAAAAACACTCGCTTCTAATGAGGATATGTACACTCCGCTATTTGCTGTGCTGCCCCATATCAATAGCATAATAGCGAGTGATGAGAACAAGAGAAGGGCTGTGGCATTGAAATGGAATAAACACATCAAAACAAAACTCATTAGACAGATCCTAAACAAGTGTGCACACATGGGATTGGGGGGATAAGATCTCCTAATTAGATACTTAGCGCTCACTAAAGAACTTAATATCATAATAAAAAACAATGTTATCACAACAAACCTAATCATAAGCATTTTCAATATGATTTTTGTCTTCATACAAAAAATACCTCCTATATTTTAAATGTTTAGTCAAAAAAAACAAACTTACTGTATATATAATCGTATTAATAGTTAGATTTAATAAAACATTTGTATTATAAAATAATGCTAACAAACTACATGATATTTTGCACATGCATTTCATTCATTTTGTTTTTATTTTATAGTAAATAAAACATGTACAGTATGTATAATCTTATACACAGTAATATTTAAATAAAACACTATAAAATTGTATAAATAATGACTTTCATTCAGAAATTAAATACATTATTTTAAATTGTATTTATAAATTATATTTACATTTTTACTTTTGAAACAAACTGCATGACATTTTGCACATGCTTTTCATTTAAAACTATTTATAGTACAGTAGCTCTAAAAATCCTTATGGAACATCAAGGGGTTAAGTTTCCTTCAGAAGCACAATGAAGAAAAAGCAGGATTTTGAGCTTAGTAGCTGCAATTACTGGGTCACCTCTACTTAGCACTTGCAATCTGTGAGTCAGCAAACCAAGTTCTTAAATATTAGGCAACCAGCACACCATATTCTGCAACTTTATGTGATTTGACTAAAGATATAGACTTTCTACCGCAGAAATAATTTGAGGAACATCCTGACTCTTTTTCACATAATGAAAGTGAAAGGAAAACAGGCCTTTCAAAGTCTAAGACAACAAAAAGCATCACTTGTGTGCTGCATTTAAAGACTCCTGAAGCTATTCAGCTAAGTTTTATGTGACCAAAATTTAAGTCATTAATCACTGATATGTAATGGGTCGTGAATTTACTTTCATTCTTACTTTCAAGACAGTCTTAGAAGAAAAAGAACTAAATGAAGCTGTACTACACTGAGTACGAAGAAGGCGATTTCAATTCGAAGACCTATGGGTCATGAGGACCTCATACAAGTGTTAATTCAGAAGCCTCTACAGTGTAACCTGAAAACAGGAAAGTAACACAAGTGGTTTCCAGATTCACCAGGGAGCTTCAGTAAGTGTGGTTTCCAGCAAGAGCCCTTAAGCAGGTGTTTCCCATTCGAGGCACGTATGTTCTATTGACAAGCTGAACAAGAGGGCCTCAGTGAGGGCTAAAATACTACTGCTGACTAAAAACGTCACTTTTTCAAACTTAGTGCAGGCTTTGATGAGCCGTCTCCTTCCGGAGCTCTCTTTTGCCCCATTTACAATCTAGAGTGGTATGTCCAACACACAAAAACAACCCTAAGCAAACACACACACAAAACAGAGGACCACGGTATTAGACAATCAACTCACATGATTTTTACCCCCTGCACATGACAGCACACAGGCTGAAAGACTGAATGGTTGACATACCACTCTGGTAAAAGACTGACTGCTGATATCTAAAATTGAAACAATATTTGAGGCATGATCTCATTTAGCTTTCAGAGGGAAAATTTCATTCGGTCATTTATTTACTCAAAACTTTCTATCTTCTGTGGCCATCTAATATGTTTGCCAAAATATCTTCCCTTGTGTTCCTTGTGCAAAATCAGATTTGAAGTGACATGATGATGAGTAAATCATAAAAGAATCCTAGTTTTCGTATGAACTACCCCTTTAATATGTACAGCAAACATGGAACCCTTCTTAGTAATACACTACCAGTCAAAAGTTTTTGAACAGTAAGATTTTTAATGTTTTTTTTTTAAAAAAAAAGCCTCTCAACAAGCCTACATTTATTTGATCCAAAGTACAGCAAAACAGTACAATTTTGAAATATTTTTACTATTTAAAATAACTGTTTCCTAACATATTTTAAAATGTAATTTATTCCTGTGATCAAAGCTAAATTTTCAGCATCGTTACTCCAGTCTTCAGTGTCGCGTGTTCCTTCAGAAATCATTCTAATATGCTGATTTGCTGTTCAAGAAACATTTTTATTATTAATATTATCACTATTTAAAACAGTAAAACAGTTTTTCAGGATTCTTTGATGAATAGAAAGATCCAAAGATCAGCATGATGATAAAGTCAGTGATGCTACAGACAATTAAGATTTGTATTTTAGATAACTGCTGTTCTTCTGAACCTTCTATTCATCAAAGCAACTTAAAAAAATTGTAATCAGCTGTTTTCGACATAATAATAATAATAATTAATGTTTTTGAGCCACATGTCAGAATATTAGAATGTTTTCTGAAGGATCATGTGACTGGAGTAATGATGCTAAAAACTCAGCTTTGAAATCACAGGAATAAATCACATTTTAAAAGCAGAAAGCTGTTATTTTAAATAATAAAAATATTTAAAATTTTTACTGTTCTTTAGATCAAATAAATGCAGGCTTGGTGAGCAGAAGAGACTTCTTAAAAAAATATATTAAAAATCTTACTGTTTTTTTTTTTTTTTTTTTTTTTTTTAATTGATTCTTTTCAACTTTTTTTTTTTTTTATTATTATTTTCATAATGTTTGTATGTTAATTATGTATATGTGTGTTTTGTTATGAAAATTCAATAAATAAATCAAAAAAAAAAAAAAAAAAAAAATCTTACTGTTCAAAAACTTTTGACTAGTAGTGTATAATATGCAATTAGTTACACAACTTTTGATTGGCAGTGATCTTTAGCAACTACCTTGCTAAACATCAGATGAATTCAAAACAGAGATAGAGAACTAAGTTGACAAGCTTTGTATGGACATCAGTGACATCACTGTACATAAAGTAGGAGTGAGGTTTTATTGTAAAATGTTAACTAGCATTATGACAATAGATTTTGCACACTAACTGAATTTGAAATGGTTAGTCATAATTTAGCAAAACAAATGGAAATGGTTAACAAACAAAAAAGAAAAGGTCAAATTTACCAAAGTTTTGTTTTGGAAAATCAGCTGTATGCAATGTGACTTACAAAATGAGAAATTGAGAAATATGCAAAAAAGTAGAGCGCAACTTACAAAAAGGGAAGCTGCTGACAGGGTCAGCCTGACATAAAAGACCTAGAATTGTCTTAACGCACTAATAGAAAGAGAAAAACTCACAAATCTGACACAGGTCTATTTTAAAATTTCATTGATCAATTTAAAAGCATTTAAATACATATACAATAGCTTAAGATAATTGGCTACTTAATGGAATAATTCAAATAAGATGAGCATTTTCTTCACCAGTTCCCATTACGTCATAATGAATTCAAATTCATGTCTATCATTACAAATCAACTTAATATGCTCTCACTATGTATTACGCTTCAACTGTGATCATAATGATGCTAAAAGGGGTATCGGCCTTTTTTTTTGTCGTACGGAAATCCTTATTTTCTACAGCAGGAAGTAACGCAGTGAATCTTAATCTGAGTCAATGTTTGGCCAGACACTACATAGGGAAGTCAGTGAAAAGTCTGACACAACCATTGTAGAAGCCAACACAGAGACATATTTATGGACCTTCGCCTGAAAACGACTTCCTGCCCCGTTCCTTTGGCGTGCGTGTGTTTGTGTGCGTATAGTGCACACAGAAAGAAAATTTGTGACGTCCACCTGGTCCAAACGGCTTTCGGGACACCGAAGAGCAATTTCCAACGCTTGGATTAACCTGAAGCTTCCATGATTATCCCCCACAACTCCCCCCTAGCCGCCATAATTTGGCTGGAAGGGCCCCAGCTGCTAATTCTTTATAAATAGCATGTAGCTCAGACCTCCTCCGGGGAGAACGAGGCTCAGAGGAATGGCTTGGGCACAAATCAGGCTGGAAAAAGCACACAACATACACATTTCGACAAACATATGGGACCATAGTTGAGGATGAACTTGAGGTACATGTGACTTTGACTCGCCTCACGTGGATTCGACAATTGGCCAATTAGAAGTGACAACAGGCTGTCAAGCTGTGGCTGAGCTTGGGTTTTGACAAACAGTTGAAAATCTATTTCAAAAAGGCCAGAGACCCTGAAAGTTTGAGAGTTTCAGAGTTTACAAGTTGTCTGTGGGGTGGGAGGCCTTTTCTCTTAGCAAACAAAGGAAACTAGTATAAAAAGCACCAGAGGAGGTTCTCTGATATTTAAGGGAGTACATGAGAGGCACACAGTGAGGTCCATTTACTCGCACACAGAGGTCACGTTACAGAACGTTACATATGTAATTTTCATTATTTACTATTTCTTACAGCACAAAAAAAAAGACTGGTATGACAATTTATAACTATCTAGGTCAAGTTAGCAGGTCAAAAAAATAAACAATGACTTAAAACTCTCTGAAAGTAGCATCGTTTTTGAACGTGAACTACTAGAACGTTCTGATTCCTGTGTCAAATTCTGATTTGGTTTGAAATTGTGTTTTCTCTGAATTTATTATGGATTTCCTGGCACTTAATTTAATGCATGAACTGGTCAACACAAAAGCAGGGGTTGTGTTGCTGTGATCTTTCAACATGGAGAGCTTCAAAATGATAAATAATAGGTCAAGGGGCTGCTTCTGTGGAGAAACCCTGAGAACAGCGGACCCCCCCCTCATCCCATGCCTTTTTCTCCCATTCACGACGCCACGGGGGGAGCAGGTCGGGTTCAAGCGCAACAAATTACCTAAATATGGGCTGAAAAGGCTTTGAGGGACTTCAATTGAAGCGTTAAAAATAATATTAATAAAAGAAGATTTAGGAAGCCAGGTGGGTGGAACACAATGCTAAACTGCGGTCCATAATTTCAGCTAGCGAGGAGAAAAAGTGGCTCTTTCTTGGTCAGTATTTGTGTTTAGCCTGGGTAGAATAGGGGTACCTCCACATATAAAGGCGAGAGGAAGAAACACAGAAAAACGAAATTTTCAGCCTGAGTGGTTGCTTCAAATGAAATCTAAAGGCTGAGGCTCAATGGGCCCTTTTAGCGGAGGGGAGTGTTTTTTAAAGGAATCGCAGCAGTGGACGTGTTTGGCATTTGGTGGCCCTTGTCCTCCAATTGTGCATACTCCACGGTGGCTGCCTTCTCTGTGGGCTCGGTACGCTCCACAGACAGTACAGTCTGGGCCTCGAACATAGACAGAAATCATGTTTGACTTCTCCTGTGCTCAAGCACATCTGTTCCCATGCCCCTGAAGGCGCTATGGTTGCACAGCTACAAAGATGTGTGCACTGTAGTTAATGTGACTGAGTGACAGCTCAATATGTTCCTTACATAAGTGCTGCTGACCTAGGCACGGCCTTGAACTTGATGCCCATCACCTATAAATGAGACTTTGGATTATGAAAGAAAGAATAATATGTTCACTAAAGCGCATTTCATTACAAATTATGTGACATCTTGTAAAGAGACTGAATAAAATATAGGCTCTATACCAAATGCTTGTAAGTTTGGAACAGACATTATAGGAGTGTTAAAGGGACAGTTCACTAAAAAAAAAAAAAAAAGTACAGTTTCACTCACTCTTAGGGTCCTTGCACACTGAGTCCGAAATTTTTGTATGCATTTTTTCGCATTCATCCAAATTTCTCACTAAGAATGTCATGGTGGCTGAGAATTGTCAAAACACCTCTCAAAATGCTTGCTACGGATGTATGAAGAAAAAAAAAAAAAAAAAAAAAACACAGAAAGCTGATCCAATTGTTTTTTTGTTTTTTTTAAACGGACGAAAGTTTTGGAGGCAGTGTGTTAACGTGATTGACACAAAATGAGGTTGTATTTACTTTTTAACGTGAAAATCTCAGACGAGAATATCGAACTTAGATTGCAAGGACCTTTACGTGTACTTAAGAAATTGTCTAATGTGTAATTTATTTATTTTTTTGCATACAATGGAGGTCAGTGGGCTCCAATACTGTTAGGTTCTAAATGTTCTTCAAAAGAAAAAGTCTTAAAGGTTTGGAACAACATGAAGGTGACAGAATTTTCCTTTTTAAGTGGACGAATTACAAACTATTTTGTTAGTACAGTATTTAAAGGGATAGTTCACCCAAAAATAATAATTTACCCATCCTTAAGCCATTCTAGGTATATATGGCTTTCTTCTTTCAGACTAATACAATCAGAGTTATATTAAAAATGTCCTGGCTCTTCCAAGCTTTATAATAGCAGTTGAAGTACTCCTGGTTATAAAGGTTAATAAAGGCCTTCTAAAGTGAATTGATGTGTTTTTGTAAGAAAAATATCCATATTTAAAACTTTATAAACCGTAATCTATAGCTTACGCTAAATGTATGTAAATACGCTAGTCTCACGAGAGCCAAGTTTTGTTCACAGCAAAGGAAAACCAGTCTCCTCTTGGCTTGTATCGAAACCCTCCAACATTTTTCATTACAAATCCTCATTTTGTACTTCTAATTCGTAACTGGTGTTTTGTTTTTTTCTCTGCACTGTGCTTCCACGATTGTTGCTTCTCACCAGAGCTTACGTTATACCTACATCCTTCATACATAAACCCATTCATTCGCTGCAGAAGGCCTTTATTAATCCCACCGTACAGAGTACTTTTTGTGATGAATGGATGCACTTTTTGGGCTTTAATATCTTTACACCCATTTGCTGCCATTATAAAGCTTGGAAGAGCCAGGGCATTTTTTAATATAACTCTGATTTGTCTAAAACTGAAAGTCATATACACCTAGGATGGCTTGAGGATGAGTAAATCATGGGGTAATTTTATTTTTGGGAGAACTATCCCTTTAAATACTGAAATGTACAGACAAAATAGTTTTAATTAAAAATGGACCCTTTCACCTAATACACATGTGTTTTTGTGCTCATTAAATGTAATGCATCAGAAGCTTAGCAGAATAGCAACATGTATTAGAACACAGAACGCTATAGGAATCAACTGTGTCTCATGCACTGAGTGAGAAGTGCTGCTTATATGATGCGCATTAGTCACCGTTAACCAGCTGCTGCTCATGTGAAGCATTTCAATTAGTCACTTTTTTAAATTTAAAGGGGAAGTCCACTTCCAGAATAACAATTTACAGATAATGTACTCACACCCTTGTCATCCAAGATGTTCATGTCTTTCTTTCTTTAGTCGTAAAGAAATTATGTTTTTTGAGGAAAACATTTCAGGATTTTTCTCCATATAATGGACTGATATGGTGCCCCGAGTTTGAACTTCCAAAATGCAGTTGCGGCTTCAAACGATCCCAAATGCGGTTGTAAATGATCCCAGTCGAGAAAGAAGGGTCTTATCTAGTGAAGCGATCGGTTATTTTCATTTGAAAAATACAATTTAAATACTTTTTAATCTCAAATGCTCGTCTTGTCTTGCTCTCCCTGAACTCTGTGTATTTTGGCTCAAGACAGTTAGACAGTTAGCGTATGTTGAAAAACTCCAATGAGATGGAAGATGAACATGAGATGGAAGTTTTTCGACATACACTAACTATCATGAATCGCAACAAAAACAGAGGATAGGAAGAGCAATGCAAGACGAGCATTTGGCATTAAAAACTATATAAATTGTATTATTTTATGAAAATAAACGATTGTTTCACTAGATAAGACCCTTCTTTCTCAGCTGGGATCATTTACAACCACATTTGGGATCATTTGAAGCTGCATTTAAACTGGATTTTGGAAGTTCAAACTCAGGGCACCATATCAGTCCATTATATGGAGAAAAATCCTGAAATGTTTTCCTCAAAAAGCATAATTTCTTTATGACTGAAGAAAGAAACACATGAACATTTTGGATGACAAGGGGGTGAGTACATTATCTGTAAATCGTTGTTCTGAAAGTGGACTTTTAGCCGGTTAAGAATGTCAGGTGACATTGAAACAGCTCACTAGAGTCCTTGGACATTCTGAATAACAGAAAGCAAATTTATGTATGTAATTTACTGTTGCTCTTTTGTTTAATGCTAATTAATTGACCTGTGCTTTGAAATGTTTGAGAACCCACAAAGCAGAGTTTAAACTTGCAGCAGTAGCCCAGCATCCTGAGGGACTACGAGATCCAAAATTTGTTTCCGTTTAATTTCCACTTCACAGACAGCAGCACACATTAACAACCCTTGGGAAAGGTTGGAGAGCTGCCAGCGGGACAGAAGAAGAAGCGAGTATGGCAAAGGGTCATCAGAGCTCCACCAACAGTTCCTCCGCAACTGCTTCTGAATGTCTGACAGCTCCGGCATTAATTCCTCTCAAGTCACTCTACTCGTCTCTAATTATGTTTTGGGTTACCGCAGCAGCAACGTTCTCCACTGTCACTGTCAGAGGGTAACAATGGGCTTTACGCTGTCAATATCTCATTGTCAACACGTCAGGATATTCTTAAAACTAAACAGCTTCTGTCGGAGACAAAGAGGACTTAACGCCATTCAAACCACCAAAGCAAGCTTCAGGCCTTTCGAAACTACACAAAAACCATCTATTATGGTACTACGCACTTCCACTTGGTCAGATATTGTACATTAAGCAAAACTATTTGTGTCCAATGAGGTGCAATCAATAAAAGTCACTTAGAGTGATGAGTACACAAATGTGCCGGTTAAAACCCAAACCTTTGTACTTCCCACAACACTGCACACAAAACACTGAGTTTTAATGAATGCCACTGACTGCCAAAAGCACATTTCACAAAAAAAAAAAAAGAAAGAAAGGTGCCGAAAAAGTATAAAAGGCAGAATGTTAATGCAACTCTCTATGGGGCACCGTATACAATATAAACATCTGAAAAACAACATTGAAGGTAAAAAAAAAAATGGAAAATTGTACAATTAAGATTTTTAAGATTAACTTTAAGTCACATAAATGTGATGGAAACATCAACTTAGATATACTTAATCTTAAAGATGCTCATTCACAAAAACAAATGCACATGTTTAGACATACAAAATGTACAGGACACAGTACAAGGCTACAAGTACAGGACAATACAGTTATGCAACCACTGCAATTTTTTTTAGCTTTACAACATATTCCTCTTATGTGACCCTGGACCACAAAACCTGTCATAAGGGTCTTTTTTTTTTTAAAAAATTGAGATTTATACATCATCTGAAAGCTGAATAAATAAGCTTTCCATTGATGTATGATTTAGGATAGGACAATATTTGGTCGAGATACAACTATTTGAACATCTGGAATCTGAGGGTGCAAAAAAATCAAAATATTGAGAAAATCGCCTTTAAAATTAACAATGCATATTACTAATCAAATATTAAGATTTGATATATTTACGGTACAAAATTTACAAAGTATCTTCATGGAACATGATCTTTACTTGATATCCTAATGATTTTTGAAATAAAAGAAAAATCGATAATTTTGACCCATACAATGTATTTTTGCCTATTGCTTCAAATATACCCGTGCTACTTATGACTGGTTTTGTGGTACAGGGTCACATATGTACTTCTATATCGATGTTCCTGAAAGGATTTTGGGACAGAATTTAGAAGGGATAATGATGTAAACAGTCCAGTTGTGGAATACAGCAGCCTAATACACATTCCTGTTAGTATAATTAAAACTGAAATTTTACTAAAACATTTTCATAATTCTAATTTAATGTAATCAATCTAATCAGGTGACACAGCTTTTAAAAATTTAAAGACTGGTTTAAAGGGAGAAGAGGTGAAATACTATTTCTGTACAGTTATAGCCAGAAACACACTACCCAAATAAAGTCACACACGAGACTACAACATCACTCACCGCAAACAAAAGCCACATAGCAGCTCCACACATACTACTGACAATGACAACATTTCAACCCTCAGAAAATGAGCAATTAGAAACACTAAAATAACAATGTATCTTAAAATAAAAGCCCAGAAGCAAATGTAACTATAATCACTTTTATAAAATCATTCCTTTTTTTTTTTAAATTTTAAGTAATTATATTCTTTCTTAAGCTCCTTTTTTAAATGATTATGCTAGTGTTAACACATCTATTTATAAGACGTCATACTTCCCTGACTGTCACTCTTGCATTATGGTATTACAAAAATTTTTTTTTTACTACGAAACTGTCCCATCAAACACTTTAGATGAGTTCACACTGCCAGATGTGTGTACCCTCAGCACAGAAATAGTTAACAAAGCCATCAGGGTTTTGAAACAATGTTTAACAGCCTCAGAAAACATAAACAGTTATAAACAAAATTCCAGGTTTAAATTACTTTCACAATTTGAAAAAAAAAAAAGTTTTAATTCATTTATATCCATTAATAAAGCAGTGGATTATAAGACACAAAATAGTTGTGTGGGTGAAAGTGTTTTTTACTTCCTTAAGTTATACCACATCCTCTGTTAAATTCATCCAATTTCTTTATATTCTCCTAATCATTAGTTAAAAGATATCTATGACCTGTCAGGGCATTTCGTACTATGCCTAAGTCTTAATTATAAAAGCTGTAAGTAAAAGCAGTTTAAGCAGATAATTGGAAACAATTATTTTCTCTACATTTTGAGAGGAAATAGTTCATTAAACCACAAAAGAGTTAGTTTTTTAGGAACTGTGGCCTGATCCAAATGCAATGACCTGTTTGAATTCTAACTTTTATTCTGACAATTAAAAAAAATGCCAGGTCATGTTACTAAGAAATACACATAATACAAATTTAAAAAACTATCTCATCTAAAATTACAGATGTGAAAACAGTGTGGGAGGGGATAAAAAGAAACATTTCTAAAAGAAGTTACAAAATGCAAGTCAGGGTGACTCACCAATATGCCAGAAAATTGTTTTTCCTCCATGCTTTTGAAGCCGTTTTCAGCGTGGGTCCCCTTTCCGGAAGGATGCCCGTCCTGGCCTGTCTCTTGTGCTCTCTGGAACTCGTCTTGAGCTGCTGGGGTATGTGTCTACGTTTCTGGTGCACACTGCTTCTCCCTCAATGGTTTCCTCTCTCCGCTAGTTGCAATGTTGGGCTGAGGTGGCGTCTCCGCTTTGTGCTAATTCTGCGTTAATCCAGGAACTTTTCTATGCTGTGAAAGGAACATGTGACAGGGAGAAGGAGGGAGGAAGAGGGGGGAAAAGCAACTATTAGCCCCAAACGTGTTCTTCTCGCTCTAAAACAATCATTTCATAACTGCTGATAACATGTGCTGGCTGGGAGTTTATGTCCAACTATAAAAGTCTGATATTACAATTATTCCGAGAAGTGATGTAGAGGATGCTTATACTGTAAACCGGGATGAAAAGATTTAGTATTTTCAGCAAACAGCTAAAACAAAGGGCTACAGTACAGATGGGTACAGAACATAAGCTTCTAGAAAACGACAATGATTTACCAAATTAACCTATAGCCTACATCAGGTTACAAACTGTTATAGTCTACATTCTGGATTGGTTAGACACTATGACAACTTCCCACATGCAATCCTTCTGTTTTACTACAACAATGTAGCACATGAACATCTTACATCTTAGATTTTGCACTACTAAAATGTAAGTGTCCTGCACCTCCTCACTATACCAGATATACTGTTAGTTTAAATAGGGCCAAGACTCATGTAGCAATTCACCAACTGCAGCCTCTTAAATTACTCTAATGTTGTTGTGAAACACTCATCCTGACACCAGGCAACATAGTACATCACTCCTCCTGAATTAAAGTAAACGCTTCTCCAGACCATATGATATTAATACCTCAGCCTGTACGAGTGAACTTTCACTCATATTTATGGCAAGTGGAAAATTACTACTGTGGTTCTCTTAATGAGAACATCAAACTAGGAAGGATGTGAACATCAAACTAACAATGTACTCAAATAAAACAACAATTTAAACAAGATACATATATACTAGACACAGGAAAAAGATAAAGCAATGGCAAAAGTAGGTTAAGAGACAAGTGTACTAACCCTCAACTCCTCGACCTTTCACAAAAAGATGTTTTTATTTACAAAAAGCAGCAAGATAAGACATGAGATAAGCAGAGCAAACTCTCTGAACAGACGGCGACCATATCAGTATTGAGTTGTCTATTGCATCACACCAAACATGTGCTCTTTACTGAATGAGTTGTGGGCTATCTATGGAAAAATACAACTGTAACCAGTTTCGAAATGAAAGTCTCCAGGAAGAGCAGGTAGCAAAAACCAGTGTGTCCAATGAGGTGCAATCAATAAAAGTCACTTAAAGTGATGGTTATGTTGGTTAGTTTCTGAAACAATTACATAAAATTAATAAGTAAAAAATGAAAAAGCCATATTGGAAAAAAAAGAATAGCATCACTTTATGACTTCCGGTTTACAAAAGTTATTTTTTCTGCCACCCACTAATAAAAAGATAAATATAGCCAAAAAATCAATTCACTATTAATTCATCAGTGAACCCGAAACAGAAACTAGATGTTATCTGCTAGCGACATGCACTGGTCACATTAAACAATCTATTTTATTAAAGCAGAATGACACAGAGCTGTGAAATTTTGTGTGCCTTGTGGTTTCAAGTCTAGCTGTGGCAGGAAGTTGCCAACACAGACTATTCAACACGTGGGAACTGCTACTTAACCTGCTGCTATTCAACACTAAGGAAAAGATCATTTATATGTTCTCTATGGGTGCAAAAAATACTCTTCACAGAAGGCACCGTGGAACTCAGCCCTTGTACACCTCATTACAATCTCAATATACTTGTGATCCTAAATTAAGAATTTTTGTTTTAAAATAACCATAGTTATAAAATATGCATTGGTTTTATTCTAGGGCAGGGTGATATGGCCAAAAAATTCTCACTATATATATATGTATATGTATATATATATATATATATATATATAAATATCAATCGATATTGATAATTATCATGGTAAATGTACATTTTTTTATTTCTTTCAAGTTTAAAGGCAGATTTTTGCTACAATGTGAAATTTTTGTAAAAACCGGACGGTTAAATGTGGCTTTAAAATATTCTTTATAGTCATAACATGACAAACACATCATGTTTTTGGAATTCTTTACACTTTTCTCATTCATTTTTCCTTAACAAAATAAATATCTTAATACAAATAATAATAATAATAATAATAATAATAATAATCTTAGTTCTGCATGTTTTAATGAGTAATGTTTCAAATCAATAAACAGGTTTGTGTTACCTGATATTAATAATAATAATATATAATTTTTTGTCTCTTACAAATACACATTTAATAGTAGCTTGAGCTAGAATGCAGATGTAGATTCATCAAAATCAGTAAAATCTTTAAAAATGGTAGCAACTTCATTTTTAAATGGTGAAATTTAATTATTCTGACTGTTTGAGTTTTTTTTTTTTTTTTTCTTTTAATGAACCATTGCTCTTTCATAGTATCATCTATAGATCATGATAATAACAGGTAAAACCATAAATAGAGTGCCTCAATACCATGGTAAAAATGTAATATGGTTCCTAGGTATTTGTATGAAAAACAGTAGTCTAAATACAATTAGTATAAATGCATAAACGATAGCTTAATCACAAAAAAAACCGCACTTATATTACATTACTACTCCTCCAATACATGTAATGCATGCCAACATTAATAATACAATAAAATTCGAAACAAATATACCCACATTTCTGACACAATACTGTGCAGTCAGTGCTACTACCGTAAATCTATGGTAAATGATGGCAATTTGTAGATTAAAAAGCCTTCTGACTGTTTAGTTGAGCACTGTCTTTCTCCTGTTTGTCAGTGCTGTTTCCTCTGGCTATAAACCGAGACATTTGTGTTCTTCACTAAATTCAAGCACTTCACACTGGCACTGTTTAGTGACCGAGAGTCATCAGCGAGTGAACGTATCTGCTGAACTTACTGTTTTCTTCTCTTTAGTAAGTTCGCGCCGAAAAAAAACAAAGTAAGTTCGCACCATGCCGCCATTTGAACTTATCAAGGAAATTCATATCACACGATAATTATCGTTATCGATTTATCACCCAGTCCTATTTTAATCTATTAAGAACAGACTGGACTAATCAGAAGCATGCCTTTAATAAATATTATTCAGGGTTGCCAACTTTGAAGTTCAGCTTGGAGTGAGTTTTTTTTGTTTGTTTCTGGAGTGGGGGCGGTCTTCTCGATTCCATGTCTATCTATATGTTTATACTGTACATACAAAGGGATAAAAATGCAGCTGAATGCCTTTTTAGCACCATTTTTTAAACTGTTTAAAATCAGTATTTGCTTGCATTCATTGTGTGTACATTAAAAAAGGATGCAAGTCATTAACTTTTTAAATTTCACATTTTTTAAAATATAGTGTTTAATCATTTCTTATTTCATTATTATTATTATTTATTCATATGAAGAACTTAAAAATAAGTAAGCAGGTATGATCTGCAACATTCTAGATACATGTATATTTAGTAAAGAGCCATACAGGTACCTAATGGGTAAACCATGGCATTACAAATGAATTTTTTTTTTTTCCAACCACAAAATGACTAATTTGCCTCTTTGCACTGGAATTTAAAACCCTCTATTTAACCTTAAATACTACACTAATTTTAATATAAGTAACATATATATACACACATATATATATATATATATATATATATATATATATATACACATATATAAAGCCATTATTGGACCATAATTATTGGACAAATATTATTTAATATAAAATATTAAATGAATATTATAAGTAAGCAATACCTGAGGGTTAAATACAAGAAAACCATATTAACCCTTACGAAAATTAACCATGGTTTTATTACAGTAAAAGTGTAGTAACCATGTTTTTGGCGCATTGATTACCATTTGTATAACCATAGTTACCATGGTTAAACTATGGTTAGTGTAGCAAGACCACGGTTAATTTGTGGTTACCATGGTTTAACTATATAGTAACCATGGTTTTTTCTGCAAAGTTAATGAGTGTTTGGCCCTTTGGAATGCCTCTGTTATGAATGGCATCAGAAGACAATGCAGTGTTCCAGAAACTCAGTTGGATGTGGTGGGTGGAGTTGAGAAGTCACCTTGCAGACACTGCTTGAAGTGGCTGATGAAATGCCGACACTTCAAAGCTGTGGCAGGTCATAGGGTGGCTCTCATTAGCTGTGACGGGTGGAAAAAACAGTTTCCACCCGCCACAGAGGCTTAAACTGGCACACTGAACTCTCTCTCTCTTCAGTTTCACTGACATACACAACGCCCTTGGCTAACCACACAGGCATCTTGCTTGGCTTGGGCTGACCAGCCAATGAGAAGTCTAAAAACCCATTATGTACAGGTATTAAATGCATAAGTTTATCAAAGAAAAAAATGGTGACTGTCATCTGAACAACAAAAGAACCATTTCCAATTCTCCAGCAAAAGCAAAACATCCTTCACTAGAATAGCTAAAGCTATTTAAAGGTTTATGCTTATGTTTCTTCTTTTGGTCTGGAATGGTTTATTACAATTGATTACAGCTGAGCATCTGTAGTAGCAAGATACAGCAAACTGCACCTCCTCAACTCCACCCAACAGAGATAACACAGAGCAGCTCCAAAACACTGCGGAGCCTCCCATTACTTTGGCTGTTACCTCATATGTATTAGTAGAAATGTTAAATAGTGTATGGCATTGAGACTTAACAAACCAATAAATTATTCTTTAATAAAGGATCAGGATGTTGCCTCTGTTAAAGTATTCTACACCAATTTTCTAAGACTCATCCTGTAAATGACAGACACTTTAAAAGTAGTACCTGGTCATATCTTATCATTAAGTGACATTGCCAGAACTTACTACAAAACATTGGTAGCAATAAAGTAGATGATTAACAGTGAGGGGGAATTTTATGATAAAAGTTCCTAAAACCACCAAAGAGAAAGGTCACTTCTGTCTTTGGTTTTCAATTGTTGTGTTTTTGTTGCTCAGCCATGAAACTGATTCTATCTGCAAGTGTTATCTGCAGAGAATTTAAAGCACACAAGTTACTCTCTATCTAAATGCATTAAGATAACAAACTTTGCGCAATTTTCTGGCAAATGTTCAACTCAGAGTTAAATCCATCAATCAAAAGTACTTGGCCCTCCATATATTGTACATCTTAAAAATATATACTACCAGTCAAAAGTTCTTGAACAGTAAGAGTTTTTAAAGAATGTTCTTCTGCTCACCAAGCCTGCATTTATTTGATCTAAAATACAGCAAAAGCAGTAATATTGTGAAATTTTTTTACTATTTAAAATAGCTGCTTTCTATTTGAATACGTTTTAAAATGTAATTTATTCCTGTGACCAAAGTTAAATTTTCAGCATCATTACTCCAGTCTTCAGTGTCACATGATCCTACAGAAATCATTCTAATATGCTGATTTGCCATTCAAGAGACATTTGTTATTACTATTATTATTATCATCAATATTTAAACAGTTGAATACATTTTTTTCAGGATTCTTGATGAATAGAAAGATCCAAAGATCAGCATTTATCTGAAATAAAAAGCTTTTGTAACATTACACAATATACAAATACATTTTGAGCAGCAAATCAAATTATTATAATGATTTAAAATCACAGGAAAAAATACATTTTAAAATATATTCCAATAGAAAACAGTTGTTTTAAATGGTAAAAATATTTCAAAATTTTACTCTTTTTGCTGTACTTTGGGTCAAACAAATGCAGCCTTCTCAAAAAAAACATTAAAAATCTTAGTGTTCAAAAACTTTTGACTGATGCGTAAAATTACTATATTCCTCCGTTTACTGATTTGTGGTGTTCATCTGAGAAGAAAACTGCCAAATATTCTATTACTTTTTACAATCTCACCATTTGTTTCTAACGCTAATTTCTTCAACAGTTTGAATTAGTTACAGTCCCTGACAAAAGTCTTGTCACTTGTGTACAAATTGACCTCAAGTGCCGCTGAAATACATTTCTAATCAAGATTTTTTTTACAAGAAATGGCTCATTTTAATCCCAACAGCTTTTGTAATAATGTTTCAGTGCAAAACGAAACTGTCAAAAAGTATTCTAATATTCAAAGCTTGGTAAAGCCCATTGAGTCAATTTTTGCAAAGACATAAGTGTTGTCGCCTTGTCATATGAGCTTCACCTGTGACTAATAATGGATCAATTAGGTCTCAGGTGTGTATAAAAAGAACCCCAGTACACTAGACCTTCACATCAACTGCAACTAGACCTCTGCAAACATGCCTAAGATTCACCCTGAGACTAAAGTGTTGATTATCAAGAGGCTGAAGACCAGATCCACTGCTGATGTGGCAGACACCTTCAATGTGTCTCAGCGTCAAGTACAGAGGATAAAAAAAAAGATTTGAAGAGACTGGAGACGTTTTTGACAAGCCCAGGTCAGGCAGACCCCGCAAGACAACTGCTCAAGAGGACCGTTTGATGGCTCGAAAATCCAAGGCCAGCCCATTTTCCACTGCAGCAGAGCTCCACGAGACCTGGTCACCTGAAGTCCCTGTGTCAACCAGAACAGTTTGTCGGATTCTGTGTCGAAATGGCCTCCATGGTCGAATCAGTGCCCAGAAGCCAGCACTAAACAAAAGACAATTGAAAAACCGTGTGGCATTTGCCAAGGCCCGCAGCCTGCTAAAAGGATGGACGCTGGAAAAGTGGCAGAAGGTGGATTTTTCAGATGAATCTTCTGTTGAATTACACCACAGTTGCTGCAAATATTGCAGGAGACCTACTGGAGCCCGCATGGATCCGAGATTCACCCAGAAAACAGTGAAGTTTGGTGGCAGAAAAATCATGGTCTGGGGTTACATCCAGTATGGGGGTGTGTGAGAGATCTGCAGGGTGGAAGGCAACATCAATAGTCTGAAATACCAAGAAATCTTAGCTACCTTTTATATTCCCAACCATAAAAGAGGCCAAATTCTGCAGCAGGATGGTGCTCCATCACATACTTCCATCTCCACATCAAAGTTCCTCAAGGCGAAGAAGATCAAGATGCTCCAGAATTGGCCAGCCCAGTCACCAGACATGAACATCATTGAGCATGTGTGGGGTAGGACGAAAGAGGAAGCATGGAAGACGAAACCAAAGAATACTGATGAACTCTGGGAGGCATGCAAGACTGCTTTCTTTGCTATTCCTGATGACTTCATCAATAAATTGTATGAATCCTTGCCAAACCGCATGGATGCAGTCCTTCAAGCTCATGGAAGTCATACAAGATATTAAATTTGGATCTCACAGCACCACTACTTAATTTGCTGACATATTTTTGTATTTGCAGTAAATTTGTTCAATTTCTGTATAGGCGACAAAACTTTTGTCTTGCCAAAATTTGACCTTTCTGTCTTAATTAAATGATATATCTTTTTTCAGTGAAACTAATTCATTTCAATGCATTAAACATCATTTGGGATGGTTTTAGCTTTTCATATGAGCTATTTCTAACACCAATTGATTAATTAAAAGTCAGGTTAATAGCAGGTATTTCTACAAAATAGATAAGCGACAAGACTTTTGTCAGGGACTGTATAGTTACTAAAAAAGGAAATGATAAAATTAACGGGAACTTATCAGGTTTTGTCCACAGTGTTTGGGTTACATGGAAAACAATGTTTGGGTTACATGGAAAACAATGTTTGGGTTACATGGAAAAATTCTTGGTTCTTAACATTATGAGTTCAAGCATGACAGAACATCCAACAGAAAAAAACAACAATAACATTCCCAATTTCCACTCAACCAGCACAGAAATATTGTTCAAACAGCCATATAATCCCATTTACTTTACATTGTGGACAAACGGTGGACAGTCTGTCTGGCCAGGAAATTTAACGTTTTGATTTTCGGTCTGATGAAGGTGGCCATGCATGGGTGCACTAATTGTGAAAAATAAAACTACGTTCCCAGACTACATAAACAGTTCTAGGATACGTGCATTTACAAAAGGTGTATGGAAAGTAATCTGAAAAGAATTTATCACAAATTTCCTTACAACTGCTGCATCCTGGTATTCAGTATGGCATACTGTTAAAACAATTCTGAATAGATGTATAGTGCCCTATTGAAGCCCTTTTGGCCACAACATTTGAAAGATCTTTGGAGGAGAAAAAAAAAATCCACCATACAGTGTTTCATCACAAGTATTTACTCTCTAGATTGCATACTGCAAATGTAAAAAATAACGATAATAAAAAATAAACAGTGAATATGGCCATAGCAAAAGGCTGAACGAGTAAAAAGCAAATAAACTTACTGAAAAAAGTCCATTAACCCACCCCACTCTGGCACTTTTCCAGCTTGTGTCATAGACTGTCAACACAGGACACTTTTTATGTACTGGAGCTAAACCACACCATGTATGGTGTATCACTTAAAGCATGATTTGACATGCTTCTATGAGCTCCTCTGTTTTATCATAAATGATCTCGACAAGTTTGCGCACAGATTGGGCCCAGATGTGGCTGCATGGTATGATTATCCTGCATCTTCTCATCCCTTCAGTGATAAAAATCATCTCAGCATGCCCAACATGTGTTTAAATATGATAGATAGGCACGTGCAAAGTATGCTACAACAATCTGTTACATCACGGGCGAATCTCATTTCCACTGGGGCCTGTGCGCAACTGAATGTTGGAGGAGGGTCTTTTATTTGTTTACATATGGCCTCTTCCTGAATTTGTTTTTTAGGAAATAGAAAAGAAGGCATACATGTTTAATTCAAATGCTAATGGCAGAACGACGCAACTACAGATTGTAGTATAGTGCACAGCCCTAAGCAGCAGATTCATGTATTCGCAAAAGAGCAATATCAATTTTGTTAATAAAAGATTGGTCAAATGGTTCTTGTAATGCATACCAGATCTTGAAGTATTTTGTAAGTGCCTGAAATATCAAATCTGTCCAGAAATCTCTATTCTGTACCTTAAATATAGCAGCATCTTACCCACAATATGACAAGGTTACAAATCAACGATAAAACAAAAACTGAAAATTTTAAAATAATATGACTAAATATCGGCATCATTCTAAAAAGCATATTCAGGTTAAACAGAGTACTAATACTACTAAGGATTAAACTGAAACTAAAGGAGAGGTTCTAGACATATGACATAAAAACCACCTTACATAAGGTTAGCGTACTAGTGTTTCTAATTTGTAAGTCACTTTGAATAAATGTAAATGTTATGACAATACTAAGGTTGTGCGTGTTTTTCTGTGACAATGTGGCATTCTTGTGTTTGTACATAAAAAAGATCACTTTCAAAAATGTACGATTTACTGTGGGTTATTGTAAGACTAATTGGTAACACTTTACAATAAGGTTCATAAGCTAACATTAGTTAGCTACATTAGTTTACACAACCTAAGAATGAACAATACTACAGCATTTCTTAATGCTAGTTAATGTTAATTTAAACAGTGCATTATTAAAACCACAAGTTGTGTTTGTTAACATTAGTTAATGCACTGTGAACTAACATAAACATTGAACCACTGTATTTTAATAACTCAAATTAACTAAGATGAATAAATACTGTAATGAATGTATTGTTCATTGCTCGTTCATGTTAGTTATATATTATCTAATGTTAACAAATGACACTTTATTGTAAAGTGTTTCTGATTAAGCTAATGTTTATGTAAAAAGACAGTTTACACGTTTTTCACTGAAGCAATGACATATTTGCCTGAAGTAGTAAGAGACTAGTAAGATGTCAGTTAAAACTATTTAAAGGTATCGCAAAACTGTACATCTGACATTTAATTAAAACTGAAACTGACAATAAGCTAGCAAGTGGGGTGAAAGAATCCTCTCTAACCTACTAAAACAATCTTAACCGCAAGCGTGTCATGGAGAAATTCAACGGGTTCAACAGGTTTTTCATACGAATGCTAACAAATGGTACGCTCAAGAAACATAGCATTAATGGATGTGATTATATTAAAGTTTGTAGAGTGCAAAATGTATAAACACAGCATCACTACTGTACTGCTGACACTTCACCCGCCCTCTTACTAATGTTGCTCTGACCTAAAACGAATAATAAGCAATAGTTTAACGTTTATAGTAAACAGTAAACTTCCAAACAACTGGATATCTGTAACTCTTTAAACACTTCCTACTGGTATGAAATAAAATACGGAAGGATCATTCATCTTACCATCGCTTGCTCATTGGTGTTGTACAGAAGACAGCACTGTCCGTTGGTCTGTTACAGATGGTCTGAGATGAGTACCGGTGTTGTCTGTAAAGTTTTGAACACGACCTCATTAAATAGATAGACATTTCTTTGATAAACTTCCAATATTTAAAGTACACGCTGCTCAGATGTGATCCCGCCCCTTGACAAAAGATCCCCCAACACACACACGTGCTTAATTTGCAAGGGGGTTTTCTAAACGGAATAAAAATAAATTAAACCGCCGTCGGTTGGGATGTAAACACCAGCCAGATCACTTTAACAGATGATCTGACTCGGATTAAGACGTCGTAACTAACTCTGAATTTACCGGTATTGTTGAGCACGTGTGCTGCTGCGGTTGACGGATGGATGTTTCCGCTAGACAATAGACCTGCGATTATAGTCATTGAGCAATACGTGTAAACTGCAAATAAAACTGCAACACTCTCAGAGTTTTATTAGTGTATAACTTCATAAATCAGCCTTTTCCGGCTTCTAAATCCTTTATAAATATGACAATTGTTAAAAGAGTGCGAGGTGTGCTGCCAAAACCTTAAACATAATGCCCTGTCGCATAGCAACGCGTTTTGTAGCCAACACAATATGTGAGCCTGGAATGAATATCATGGGTGAAATGAGGACATACAGCGACAGACATACATTAATTACCTTTTTATTCTCTAAATGATGCTGGTTATCGACATAAGGCGGATATACACGCTTCCCCATTCAAACGCCGTTGCGCAGCGTAGCGGTGGGTTTAACCAATGCTAGCAATACAAAAGACAAGATTATACTCAGTGAAATGGCTCAAGCTGTGACATGTAAGGTGTGCCATAGGTCCCTCTCTAAGTTTAGCTCAAGAGATGAAAAAATGGTCTGAATACAAACGATATTGTTTTTCCAAGAGGCAGAATGCAGTGTCTCTGCGTTTAACTCTAGTCTGTAGTTAATATGTATTATATAAATCAGCCTTAACATAAATTCTCTTGATATCATAGGCTTATATACAGCATCAATGTGCGCATGATAGCTTGCACAGACATATAGAATAACCTTTGTAGTCATTGGTCCTCTAATGCAAACAGCTCAGTCATAAAATCTCTTTATGAAAATCGAATCTGGTTATTAGCTTCCAATGAAACCTTTGAAAGGGGCTAATTAGGCCAAATTCACTATATAAAAAAAAAATCTGCACTGTCAAAAGTCTGTCTGCATCATTATTTTGATAATTCAGGGCTGTGGAAAATTGTGAGCAATATATGAATTCTTACTATGGCCCAAAATTAGATGAATATGATTTTAGTGCTTTTACGTTTACGGTTTTATCTTGCTCACCAGTACCTCTGAACACTTACAACATCTGTGTTAATGTAGTGTGTACTGTTCAACTATGTGTGGCATTGCAGCAGCAGGTGTTGCTTAATATCATGGACGAAAACAAAATAGGAAAGACTGCCATCTCGTGGTAGAAACTGATGCCTTTAGATAAACTTTACCGAATGACTAATAAAACACAATAGGGTCATTGTTAAATCAGCCAAATTTCAAAAACTTCCCCGGCTCAGATTTTATTAATATTTTTAACAAACATAAATAGTGGTGAAAGCCAAAATATGTCATGGATGTAGGCCTTTATGTAGTCAATAATTCGCTGTTTTGTAGAGGTGGGTCAAAATGACGATTTTCAATTTAGATTTGGAGTCAGATTACTGGGGGGTAAATGACTGTATAAAGATTTAAACAATAAATTATTAAATTAAAAAAAATGTCAGTAGTCAAAAACCAAAGAATATTAACCCAAGCAAATCTAAGTGCTTAGATTAAGAAGCACAAGTGCTTTTTCTGTTTTTGAATGGTCACCATTGGCATACAACGCAACAAAGAATGCTGAAGTCAACTGATTTTACTAATAGAACTACCAGTCACTGTATTGAAAAAAACATAATGATTCTGCCGTCTTTCTACAGTCATTTTTACCCACCTGTAATTAAGAAGTCATCATTTTAACCCCCTCTACAAAATGACTTAGTCACTAAATATGCCTCCATGTCATTAAATATTTTGGCTTTCTTCCTAATTTCTTTCATCAGCAAAAATAATAACCAAATTTTTTAGCCAAAGGCCTTTGTTTGAACTGACACATCCAATGATCCAATGATTATATTAAAATCCTGCTGTATGACATTGCATTGTTTTCTAATTGCCTGAAACATCTTTTGACATTGTATTTAAATATGTATTTGAATTTGGAAGTAATTATTTTTGTATTTAAGATATGTAACTGAACAAAGCAAGGTGCTTTGATGCAGTGTGACTTCCTGCCAGCAGTGGGAGACTGCACTAAGCTTATGTTGTACATTTTTTTCTTTTTATTGAATCTCTTACCATAAAAAATACGAAATTACAATGAAATAATCAACAAATATAGAATTAATTTTAAAAAATACATTACATTTATACATTTAACAGCTTTCTTGTTTAATTATAAGTAGTTTTGGGTATTGCAGAAATTCTGGCTTTTGTTGTAGACATGGACATTATCATAAGCTGACACATGCTTCCTGTAAACATGGGCACATTTTGCATGTCTCCTTTATTTAACCAATGTTAGGGAGTTACTAGTTACATGTAAAGGAATTATGTAATTTTTTTTACAAAATTAATGTAACTGTAATCTGTTACAGTTACTGATAAAAAAAATGTGTAATTCAATTATTATGAAAATGTCAGCAATTACAAAGGGGTTACATCTTATTTTAAGACACATTAATTTGACTGATTTCTTTCAAAATTGCATTGACTGCTCTAAAATATGAGACACAGATGTTTTAGTGGTTTAGGACAGAATAGGACACGTTTATTCAAAAACTTGTTCTATTTTCTGTTTTGGTTTGTGTATATGCTTGATTTTTTTATATTAAGTATTTTTTCCAAGGCATTGTTAGATGCCAGTGCTTCCTCTACACTCAAAAATGTTGGGTTAAAAACAAAAATATGAACAAACCCAGCGAGTGGGTTGTTTTGATCCGGCGGTTAGATTTGGTTAGTTTTAACTCAACTATTCCTTAAATTTCTTGCTTTAAAATGAACCCAAAATAGTTTGAAAATTAATATTTCCTAAAATGTTGAATAAATTACATTCATTAATAAGTTGAATAAATAATAATTAAACAATAATTACTTTTAAATTGCTTATATTAATAAATGTTCACCTTTTGAATATTGCTGATGCCTCTAGAAATTATGTGTCTGATCTACAACCTATTTTAAAACCAGCCATATAGTCATTTTTAAACAACAGTTTAAATTAGTTCAATTAAAATAGAAGGTTGGGTTGAATATTCACCCATATTTCACCCTTCATTTTTTGGATTGTATGCAAAGATTTGATTTCAAAAACAGTATATTAAACTATATCTTGTTAGGATTTTAAAATCTGTATTTAATAACAATCTCAAAATAAAAAGAGGTGCAAAAGTCTGATTTTGTGGTGGCTGTGTTTAAAATTAAATTATTATAATCTAAATTCAAGAGATGAAGGATTTTGAAAGTCTGACAGTTACCACTGTTGAGTACTGCTGAAAGGTTAACCCTGCTGTTTTAAATGTTTCAAAATGATTAACAGTTTAGTAAAATGTAGAAATTTAAATTAAAACTAATCAAATGTAATCAGTTACATTAATAAATCAATTAAAATAGTTACACTACATATTACATTTTAAATAGGGTAACTTGTAAGCTGTAACCTATTACATTTCTAAAGTAATCTTCCTAACACTGTTTAACACACCTGATTGAGATCATCAGCTTGTTAGGAGAGAGCAAGGTTAAAAAACACTGCTCGATTGGTTTGACCACATATAAGATTCTGTGACTAAACTGTGATCTATTTTCAGACAGGAGAGGGCGACATACTGTAGCTTTTTAAGAATAGTAGCAGTAACATGATGCACGTGGGAGGGAATACTGTATTTGTGTTCTCAATAGCTATTTTCACAACAGTTTTTGCTTTTTATAATTCTTGGCAATTACTGTAATGTTACATAATTTAATTACTTGCTTTTATATAAAAAGTTTAAAGTGTTGGTAGTACAGTAAGAATGGGCCTAGTTACATAGATGTAGAATTACATTTCTATTAACAATTTACATGAAGCTGTACTTATTTTGCCCAGTATTTCATGGAGTAAAATCAGGGTGGTAACTCAACAAAATAAGACACTTGAGAAAATGAGACAAAAGGCTGAGTACAAAAAAGACAATGCTTTTAATTCTTCTGCAAATCCATGAAAAAAATACTCCCTGACTTAATACAAATGTATAAATGGAGAATAAAAAACATATATACAAAAGTATGGGTCCTGCCCCGTTTTTATACATCTGGGAAAGTACTACATAATTTACCTTCTAAATGAAAAAGAATCTCCTTCTATTAAATACTGTCATAATTTAAATCAAATGACATTATACTGCTATTCACATATAACTGCTGTCCCAAAATAGGAATTGTCTTAATATAAAATCCTCTTGTCGTTTAAAATACATATAGTCTCTTTTTTGTTTACATGTGCCTCTTCATGTGCAGGGCCAGGTGATCTGAACGGGAGAAGGCTCTCTCGCACAGGTGGCACTGAAACGGCCTGTGTCCGGTGTGCTTCCTGTAGTGACGCGTCAACTCGTCCGACCTGGCGAACTTCCAGCCACAGCCTTCCCAACTGCAGTGGTATGGCTTCTCACCTGTCAACAGAACGAGGAGACATTTATCATTGTGTACAAACACTGGTCAAACGGTTTATAGCAAGCAATTAAGTTAAAACAACAAGTAGCCTATGAAACAACACAACGTACCTGTGTGTGTCCGCATGTGCGCTTTCAAGTGCGAGCTTTTGGTGTACGTTTTCCCACACCCGGGGAACTCACAGCTGTGCGTCGCTGTCCGTTTTCGTGCCCATGACCGACGCCCTCGTTTTGGCTTGCTGTCTTCTGGGTTCAAAAATCCCAGGAGAGGTGAAGAGGGTGGAGTCAGCATCACACCTGGCATGGCCGGGTGATTTCCCCACAATGGCTCGCTAAACATGTTATAGTGTCCGTGATACTGTTGATGCTGGGCGTACTGAGGTGGAAAAGGCGCGCTATTCATAAACTGCTGTTGATGTGCAATGTCAATATGATGGTGAGAGCTCATCTCTGTTAGGATGCAGTCTTTCCTCCCTAAAATGTCCCGAGGCACATCTTGTTGCACATGATGCCCATACGCCTGATGCTGCTGCTGCTGCTGCTGCATTACGCGCTGGGGTTCTTGTCCATAATAATGACTTACATAGTCGTTTACCATCATGCAGGACTGCTCGTGGTTTTCAGTTTTTATTTTGTATCCCACGTTATTAGACACATGGCTTCGAGAGTTCAGAGCTCTTAGTTCAGTGTACTCCAGCCTGTCTAAATGTCCTTTCAAACTATATTCATGCGTGTCGCCTTGAAAAGTCACGTCCGGAGTAAACAACTCGGCTACCAGGCTGTGTCCGGGACGTGCGGTAAAGTTGTTGCCACAATAGGCGTTCGGCGTCGGGTGACATCCATCGCTGTCGTACACGGTACTGCAGCTTTCGGGTGACTCCGGTAGAGAATAAGCGGGCGGCTGCTGCGCTGAGTTGTTGTCATTGCTAGACGTGACGGAGTTGGACAGAATGAACTCTAGATCCAAAAACTTGGAAAGATCATCCTCGTCTTTGGTCAAAGGTGGAGATTCAACAATGCTGAACTCCACCTCGATGAGGGGTCTCACGTCTCCAACTGTCGCGCTGGTTTTAGTTGGGTCAACTTTCCAGTCCTGAAGGGGGAAAAAAAAAAATCGGGTAAGACTTTCTTCAGATAATAAAGTCACAGTCATTAAAATAATAATAAAAAAAATATACTATACAGACATGCTGTTTATAAAGATGTGTCACAGCTGTACAGTGCGTAAAATATATAGACATCTTTAAAAAGCTGTTTAATTGGTTTAAACAAAACTTTTAATTATCTAATTATCGGCGTGTTTTTAAAATCTAACACTGACAGTGTTTGTGTTTTCTCATAATATTTCTACCAAAAGATCCAGAGCGATCTGTTTCTTCTTCACACAAACACGATTTGTATTTAAGCTCTTTTTACCAATAAATTGTGAATTTAAAAATTATTTAAATTTATACAAACATGTAAAACCTATACCATACCATCATAATTCGCTCTTTAAAGTGCTGAAAAATGCATTTGAAATATACCTCAAATTTAAATGTAAAGTTGAACTCACCCGAACAATTTCAGACTGCTTCTCGTCTAACATTTGGTTGCTTGCAAAAGTATTAATCGAAGGCAACATCGCATCTGCAAGAGCCATGTTGCAAATGTTAGGGAACTCAGTAGCTGTTCACTCTCATTCAGTCCGAGATAGACAATGCGTCTCTAATACGTTTGACTGGCTACCTACCTGTCCCATTATAAGGAGGGTCTGAAAGTCGCGGGGGCGTGCCCTTGTGACGTTGCTCGTGTAGTTGTAGCCTATCAGGTGTTTACTCTGGCTACCCTTAACAACATGTAAATATTGTCAAAGCACAATTGATAATTTGGCCTTTAATTAACCGTGTTTCCTTATTCCGTTAAATTATGAAGACTGCTTAAATACTTTATGTTCTAGGGAATAAATTACACAGGGATTCAAACACCCTACAATTCGCACGTTTCTGTTTTCACTGTAATTTTTTAATGACACTATATTTAATGATAATTCAGTTCACATCATAGTCATATGATTCAAACACTTTCACATCCAAATAACTTTGCTTTATGTAAGTTCTATATCGGATTTGCAATTTATTGGATGTTTTTTTCCTCCACAACTTTCTGAATGTAATCTGAGCTCTGAAGGGGGCGCCACAAACCCCCTGCTCGTTGAGACTTATTGTAGTTTATTGGAAGGCCGTTGAAACAGAAATTTGGTAAATTATAAAAAGAAAGACAATTAATTTGTTTTAAAACAGTGTTAAAAATAAACAGTATAAACTGTTATTTATAGGGTCTATATTAAAAATGTTTGTGTGGTAAACAATGCAAAACAAAAAGCTGTTCTAAGAGGTAAATAAAAACCACATGCTAAATAATTAAAAACAAAACACACAAATTTTATAGATCACGGAACCAAAAGTTTCAATAAGCCAGCTACATTGCTGTGAGTTTCACCTCTTTATTCTTATTCAAATGGGCCTGATCTCACGTGTCTGATATAGGTATTAATTTATCCAGAATGAACTCTTGCTTCATTAGCATTTGAACAACCAGCAGTAAAATCTCGGAGCCATCGAAACAACATGATAATCTCAATGTTCAACAATGCAGGTACATGTTAGTTAATGATCCCTGAGTCAATAGACCTCCTCTTTCAGTTGATTAAAATGCAAATTAATGGCCTAATTCTCTCGGGCTTATGTTTAGAGACAAGGTGGGCTTTAACCAAAAAAAAAAAAAAATCTGTTCCACCTAATGCCTAGGACAAGGCATTAAATATTTAAACATTTAAAGTGTAGATATAACGAAAAAAAAACATAGTTTTAATAGCCGTATGCTAAATACTTGCAGACAAACATGAAAACGCGTGCTGTTTCTTCTGTTCCGTGCGCGCAGACCAGCAGCATTTGCACAGTCTGATTCTGTCGGTTTATATAGTCCAGTTATTTTTACCCTTACTACGTAATTCAGAGTCCGGTACAATCGCATTGTCTAAAGAGAGAGGTGGAAATGGAAATGGATAGAATTTCCTGAAATACAAAGGGTGTCTTTTCCCCAGCGCAAGCAAAGTACAAGTGTATTTATTTTAATTGTAAAAAATTACCACTAAGACAGCAACAGACGTGCGAAATACCCAAGATACCGAACTGGTGTTTACACTTAAGTGCAGAATATATTATATACATATAGGCTATAAATGTAATACAAATATTTATTATGTTTAATGTTTTGTCAGATGTTACATATGTTTTTAAAATTGTGTATTATTATTATTATTATTATTATTATTATTATTATTCTTGTACTATTATGTATTTGTAGACACATCAAGTTTATTTGAGCGCTATATATAATACCACTACACTTTCCAATTTGCTTATATGTTGCCTGTATTTTTAGATATATTTTCCTATACATTTTATATTTTACTCCGTCCTTGTATATGAAAGAAACGGGAGTTTTCCCCCCTTTGTTGTTTTCTAAACACAATTAAGGAGATTGCAGATTTGCAGACAGGACACCGTCTTCCCGGAGACATTCTGCTGTATTTACAAGATGCCTAATTTGGCCAGAGAAATTGTTTCAATGTCCAGTTTAACTGATTCGCGAGTGAAGCTAGATTACCGTTATAGATAAAAATGCACATTTTTAAGATTAACAGATAGGCCTATATGCCAAATATTCTATGAGAAGAATAAAGTACTCATGCAGCAGGTATGTACCAGACATAAATTAATCTTCTAATAAATATTTAGATTTTTTAAATCTCAAATTATCTGGCTTTCACCATAAGGCTGACAGAGGCATTTCTGCTTGAGGGCCTTTAATTTATTTCCTGTATAGGTTTACAATATTGTAAATGAAAATCCTGCATGTGTTTTCCTTCTTAAAATGCCTCTGGCTATATGAGTTGTGTTTACATGAAATTATTTAGAATTTCCTTCTTGATTTTTACAGCAGTTCCTTGTTAACATAATACAGAAAATTACACTTTGTCAGATTCAAATTTGCAGCTTTGATAGACTGCTCAAGCATCTTGTTCTAATAAACTTTGGTTTATTACTAAACAACACCTGTGTGGCAGGATAAAACAAGCTTCAGTTATATATTTATACACACACACACACACACTCAGAGAGAGAGAGAGAGAGAGATTGACTTTTGATGATATATTTAACAAAAATTATACTCATTAGTTATAATGAACTGAAGCTGTCTGAGTAAGACTTATTTATTTTCTAAATAAAACATTTCATAATGTTTGTGTAAATCAAGCTATGGTTTTTTAACAGATAGAGCAGAAGTTTAGTATTTAGTCTGTCTAAGGCATGCAAGCCTTTTCTGTTGGATTTTTAGGAAGATCAGATAAGAAAATTGTTGATTTTATGAAGGAACACAATTCCAGAGTCTCCACCCTCACACACTTGTGCCTTGTGAACGATACGTGATCTTTGTCAAGTATATATGTGCATGACAGCAAATGTTTACACTTTCCTGTTTACATCCATATCTACATATGCACATGTACAATATAATGGCTTCTGCATTGATACTCATCTAATTAGTTAGCATAACTTGACTTTGGTTGCACTGACACATGTAAATGAGAGTCATTTCTGAATTTTCTCATGGATGCACAATCAAACACTGACCCAACAGATTTCAACCTGAATTCATGCATACGGATCTATTTATCACATCTGTATTAAAGACATACAGGCAAGTTATAGCAGCACTCCTTAAGACATGTTGAGAAGAAGTGCCCTTCAGGGAGCACAGGTCTCTTCATCACTTGTTAAAAAAACACACTTGTTATACCTCTCTATTTCACTGTTAAATGTACTGACTAATGGCTGAGTCAGTCACCACACCCACAATCAATTGTTTGCATCAAAAAAAAAAAAACAAAAAAAAATCAGGAACTCCTGTATGTGCTCTGACATTGAATTCAAGTACAAATTTGTGTAAACATTAAGGTGTAATTTTATGGCATATGTCATGTATTGCATAACTAACGAATTTCAATTCATTAGAAGATCCTTACAAATTAAAAAAGAAGATCTGCTCCTTTCCCTTTTATTGTTCATTGGTGTCTAAGTGCAGCTAATTACCTATCGCTCAGCAACTCAACCACCTAGACAAATTTGTGTGGACACAGGAGCAAATATTTGTGTCCAGTGCACCGACCACCATCAGAGTCGTCCACTCGATCTTCCTGTGCTTGTCTAGTACACAAGAACGACAAAAGAACAAGTCCTTTCACTTCCACTGGACCGTGATAAGGACCCGAGACCCATTGCAGGGTCTCAGACAAGACAAGGTACAGGTGAGGACAAAACCTGTGTCGACTCAAAGGTGGTCTGAATGCCCATGGGGCCAACTGATGAACTAAGGAAAATATTCCGCTGTAGCATTGGTGTATGTAGAGGTAAACTCTGTAAAGGTTGCAGCACTGTATTTACTGTGGCTGATGGCCTAAATTGCCTTTCCCTCCGTTGGTCTGCACTCAGGCACTTGGATTTTCAATTACAATCTAATCTAAAGTCTCCCGAATAGTAATTATCCCCCATCACCCTAGCAGGAAGGGAAACCCACCGCTATCTAACATAAATACTTTCTCGTGTACTAAAAAAGCAACACTGAAACTACCTTTGCTAATTTATCAAAGAAGAAACAACACATGGTCTGTTAAGGGTGTGGAGCAGGGATATGGATAATCATGGGGGTAGAAATGAAAATACAAAGACTGTGTAAAGACTAATAAAATTCTTTATTATAATCTCAGGATATTTTTGCATTGCAATGGATTCCAAAAGCACCTTTTCAATGTCATTTCCAATTGTGATTATTCAAATGCACATCTGATACACACTATATATTCACATCTATTATCAACACACATCCGCACAGTTAGCTTCCAGGAGCTGCTCAGTTTCTCCCACTCACTGCTTCATGTCTCTCATCTCCCCTGGAGGCCTCTTTGTCTCCAAGTGTAATTGCTTCTGCCTGCTTTGGAGCAACTCTTGTCTGGGGACACAAAACTTGTCTCTGTGAGTGACTGCGTGCGTCTGGGGTCAAAAGTCCACAGAGAACTTCCATACAGCCCCGTGCTCTCACATGCCTGTGCGCCAGAAAAGTTCTCCATCTTTTTTTGTGCTTTCCAAACAGAATTCCATGACACATTCATACTGAGCCATCAAGACCTGTATGTGCATGCCAGGGACAAATGTATTAGCAATTAAAATAATTGTATGAGCAATTTACACACATTTTGGAGTTTGAGACAACTTAAGCACACCATTCAGGTGACTTAAAGAGATTGTTAGCGCAAAAATAAAAATACTGTCATCGTTTACTCACCTTCATGCTGTTCCAAAGTAGCTCATGACGCTAGCAACACCATGGGTTCGATTCCCAGGGAACGCATTGAGAGCAAAGTAAGTCGCTTTGAATAAAAGTGTTTGCCAATGCATACATGAAAACACCACAAAATATTTTAAACTATTTAAAAAATGCTTTGTGTTTTGGACAAGTAAGCACAAAACTGAGGCTTTTAGTTTTTGTTGTGTAGGTTATCTCACATAAGCTGTTTTGAAATGTTTTCCTCAGCAGGATACAATGAATCGAAGATCAAATCTGGAAATCGACCAGCAAAAACATTTTTATACAGAAAAAAATCTATTGTCGTCACACATTCCATTGAACAATTAGCAAATGCTGTTGGTTTGTGCGTCTTTATGCATTTGAGTGGTTGTTTTGTGAAACCGCAGTAGTTTTGACATCTGAATAAGAGGGAAAACACTCACAACAGCTAAAAGAAATAACACCTGCCCATGAAACGGCAGCCTTTGTCCATCTGCACACGGTGGGCCGTGTTTTCATTCATCAGGGGTGACTTCTAATGTAAAGAATGTGGGAAAACGCATTGGAGGGAAACCCATGCTATGAGCTCACCTGTCTGCGTAATGCCTTTCACTTCTGACAGACCTGCACTCTGCCATTGTCACTGCTCTCTCCTGGTCCATTCATCCATTGACGTAAAATAAACGGAAAAATGGGAATAAATGGAAGTGCTCAACATGATCTTTGAGCGGTAGGGAGAGAACCTCTGATTGTGGCGCAATGGGACAAGCACACTTTGTGCACAAAGTAAATAAATGCCATATTTCAGCAGCTACATCAGTGTCAGATATCGATCAGCTGCGTGATTACAGCCCTCGTGCTTTCTCCTATTGTAACATGCTGGGCTCGACAAGCTGTAGCATTACACATAATATCCCTCGCCAGGGAAAAACAGTGTTAAGTATTGTGTAACCAAAACATAGCGTCAATACCTGCGGGCTTTTAACCCAAAATGAGCACAACAGAAGACTCGGTGCATGTATGAAATAGACCTGCTATTGTGAGAGACGCTGCTTGAGTTTCCCACACAATGTGTACGGCAGTCTCCGTAAGGTGACCCAACTGGGGCAGTTGAAGTAGGTTTTATCTGTTAGCACCCTGGAGGTTCAATGAGAGAGGAAAAAACATGTTTTTCAACAATTATTCATCAGTTTAAAAAAGTCACCTGTTCTAAATCCTTTTACAATAAGTGACCTCTCTATAGGTTATAATGGAACAGTATGTCCTTTGGCTAAACCTGAACTGTATAATGAGAGATCTCTGATATCAAATTGCCATTTGAACATTTAAATACCCCCGTGCGCTCGAGACGGGTATAAATATCTTCACACCATTTAATAGTTCTCTACTTAAACACCCAGGCACCAGCATGAGGCCGCATTCATTAATTCCTCCTTTGTTTACAATGGAAAAGTCCTTGCAAATGATTTGTGGGATCAGACTGCGAATATCGTCATCCAAGCACTTAATGAGATTAAAAAGATATTAATCAGAATTACCAGGTTAATTAAGTAGAACTAATTAACCATCATCAGGCTGATAAGAGTGCATTCATTAGCGTATTTCACAGCCAAATATTTGAGGCAAACAGTTGCTATGGGATTTTAACACTTAGGTTTATCACAGTCTAGTCCTGGGCTGGACTGATGTGACAACTAACAAATCACCGCTGAAAAGAAACCACATGCTGTGAGCAGCATGTTCAGACTCACAGAACCTTAAAATACTCTCCACACATCAATCAAGCCAACTTATACAATTATCAATAATTCACCCTACAGTAAAAAATGGCCAGATTACAGAATGTAAATATTTTTTGACACGCCATTAACTAAGTAAAACTGGAAAAAAGCATTTCGGTTTGAATATGCACTTCTGTTTTGCTCCTTTTGTGTGGAAGTGCATTTTTCTACTTCAATATGCTTTCTCATGACAAGCAGACATTCAGGAAAAGCCCTGCTCTGACGGTTAGCTTATTTTCTAAGCAGTCCTGGGTGTTTTCAGGCTTAAACAGGTGGAACTAGTCCTGCATTGGCTGGTTGCAGTCAGGTCTTTGAGCTGCTAATAACTCTCAGAGACTCCAGGGAGCCTAACGGTTGGTTCACACTCACCGTAGGCCCGTTCACACCTGACCGGACAAGACCGGGGCTGCTCTGTCCCATCCTTTACTCACTCTCACGTTGTTCCAAAGCTGTATGACATACTTTCTTCTGTGGAGCACAAAAGAAGGCATTTTGAAGAGTGTTTCGATTCGTTTTGTGTCTAAAATGACACTCAACCCCATTGATTTTCATTGTATGGACAAAGAACATCAGTCATATTTGTTTGGAACAACAAGGAGATGAGTAAATGAGTCAGTTTTTGGAGGAACTACTGTATCCTTTAAATTGTGCATTGGTCTAAAATTAAATGGGATGATAAGGCACTGAAGAAAAGTATTATTCGGTATAATCATAATTATCACCATTACCTCAAACAGTAATGCTAATGAAGTTTAATCTGGCAGGAATAATCTCCATCTTCATTTTGCATTCATTTGCAAGCAATTAGCAAAATACCTGCTTTTAAAGCAGCACCGAAACCAAAACAACAACGGCTAGCCATTGTGCAAATTCCCCAACATTACGTTATTTTGCACCTCAGATGGGAGTTTCTGCTTGGCACTAGTCATCTTCTCTTTTCCTGGTGCTAATGTCAAGCAGGATAAGCAGGATAAGACTACAGTGAGCAGAGAGGGAGAACTCCCTGGGAACAAAGCAGGACTATTATCTACGGGGGCAAAGGGTGGTCTTCCCGACGCACACATCTCAGGAATTCCTGACATGGACTAATGCCAGGTCAGCCAAGAGCCACACCAACAACAATCTACTTTCAATTTGTCTGCCGAGGGACAAAGAAGGAGAGGGCCTAGCGTGTGTTTCTGTGGGCGGCATGGAGCCTGGCGACAAGCCCTCTCACGTGGCAGACTCCTAAATTGAACCACCCTATATTGCCTAAAGAGATCTACTGTCAGTGCGGTGAAGGACAAAGGCAGAAGCCAAAAATGAAAGAACGAGAGCATTATTAAAATATGATGCATGTGTTTGGAACATGTGACACCTGAGCAGAACAGGGAAGTTTTCACAGAACTTATGTTAAGAACAAAATGTCAGTAATGTAAACAATATAAACAATAGTGTTATTTTTAGCTTTTCTACAGCACCTTTTTCAGACACACTTGTGATACACACTTTTGAGGAGCCTTTTAATATAACAAAATAATGAAATGAAATGAAATGAAATGAAATGAAATTAATAAAGATGTCTTTAAACTTGTGGTTTGAGACTACTGCAGAGTGATAAAAAAAAATAAAATAAAAATAATAAAGCGCATATGTGACCCTGGACAACAAAACCAGTCATAAGGGTAAATTTTTCGAAATTGAGATTTATACATCACCTGAAAGCTATTTGGTTGAGATACAACTATTTGAATATATGGAATCTGAAGGTGCAAAAAAAAAAAAAAAAAAAAAAAATCAGAATATTGAGAAAATTGCCTTTAAAGTTGTCCAAGTGAAGTTACTAATAATGCAAATTACTAATCATAAATTAAGTTTTGATATATTTACAGTAGAAATTTAGCTAAATATCTTCATGGAACATGATCTTTACTGATCTTACATGATCTTTAATAATTTTGACCCATACAATGTATTTTTGGCTATTGCTACATATATACCCCAGCAACTTAAGACTGGTTTTGTGGTGTTTGTGACAAATGCATTACTAATGCTATTTTGTAAACTACAAAAAAAGTGTCTGATTATGTAAAAAAAACCTTGAGGTAAGTTTAGTTGCATATTCCACATTGAGTACACATACAAGTTATTTTTTAATTAAAATTAATTATATTTAATAACTAGTTAATTATTTAGTTAATTATGGAAGCTTGTTTCCATCTCAAAAAATAGATAAATAAATAAATAAAAACCTTCAAACATGACAGTACAGACTTTTACATTATTACAAAAATCAATTTCATATATCTATATATATATATATATATATATATATTTTTTTCAGTATTTTTGTGTATTTGAACCCTTTCCAACAATGGCTGTATGATATTGAGATCCATCTTTTCACACTGAGGCCAACCGAGGGACTCTATTACACTATTACAGAAGGTGCAAACGTTCACATGATGCTCCAGAAGAAAAAGCAATGCAATAAGAGCCAGGGGTGTAAACTCTTTAACAGAATGAAGATATGTACATGTTTCTTATTTTGCCTAAATATCATATTTTTTCCTTTTAGCACTGCCCTTCAGAAGCATTAGAAAAGACAAAATAAGTTAAATTTACCCTGATCTTTAAATTCAAAAAGTTTTTACCGCCCATAATTTTTATGAATTCAGATATTATTGTCTTTTGTGGACTATGTAATCATCTTTTATGTTAAGTCTTATTCAAGTCAGTACTAAATAAAAAAATAACATTTATTTGGTATGATCCCTCTTATTTTGGTAAAATAATTAACATTTTGAGAAAAAACTGATTGACGGGAAAATTCCTGAATGAAATTAAGGTTTGTATTACGTTGTATACCTTTTAAATTATCACTGTATAAATAGAAAACCGTCTATAGTCTCACATTTGTCCTTTTTTTGTTTTATTGTAATGTACGTCGCAGCTAACGTCTGTTTGGAACGCTAGCCTCTCACAAACGCAGCACTCACCTCATCTATACTGAAAGCGAACAACGCGCCGGCGACACCATGGTAGATTCACCTTCCTCCAAACAAATATGCAACCAGGGCTGAAACACAACGCAACTTCATTGTTATTATAAGTAACAAAGTTTCCTCCACTGACTACAATAGGAGCACTATTGATCTAGTAGTGTGCCACTGTTGCAGCTATGTTCGCGCTGTGTGTTTGACAAGTTGAAAATTGAATGTCTGACAGACAAGATGACACGAGGTAACGCTGTTTTTGATGTAACTTTTTGAACATGAATATAAGATAAGTCATAAATATAGTCATTTAAAGAACTGGAACAGCCTACACTGTAAACCCCACTGTTGTCATTAATAAAGAAATTAAGTTAATGTAACTTGACATTACTTAAAGTACTAAGTTTTGGCATCAAAACTTAAACAGGTGTGTTTAACTTACTCATTTAGCAGCAAAAATGTTTTAATTAATATTTTAAGTTCTCTGAACTCAACATTTTAATTCATTTAAACGTTTCACCATGTTTCTGTTTAAAATGATTGGTCGCGCTTGAAATTCTGCTTTGACAACCGCGCTGATTGGTCGATATAAATTACTATGACACAAGGCGGGAATTTTTTTTTTGCCTTGTGCTGAATTTTGCTGAAGCAGCAGCAGGACAGAGGCACTAGCAGAAACCATCTGACAGAAGAAAGACAAAAGTTAAATTAGTAAGTAGAGATTTAAACGCTCATATACATTTTTCTTGATTTATACCTTATTCTAATGTTACGTTTTTCGTTTCACTCTAGTAGCAGCACAAGTACGCTGGCGGTAAAGCAGGTGGGAAGAGAGTCGTCCTAAAACATTCATTAGAGTGACGTTACACAGGTAGGTTAATGGTAAAATTCGCATGGTTGCCGTTTTATTTTTGGAGTATTTTGTAGTTATAAACACGCCTGAGTTACTAACTTTCTGTAAGAACATTTTAATTTCCCGTTTAATTTTTTTGGTTTCTTCCCCCCAGCTGCACTTGCTGGCAGGCGATTGTGAAGCAGGCGGGGACACGCATGGAGTCGTGATAAAGGCCCATGGATTACGCTGGTAAGTTAATGTTTAACACGCCTGTACATTTTGGTTTATTGTCTGTAAAAGGTTTTATTTGGTAGTTATAAACACACCTGAGTTTCTAATTTTCTGTAAGAACATTTGAATTTCCCGCCTAACCGTTTTCCTCCCCCAGCGGCACTTGCAGGCAGGCGGTCGTGAAGCAGGCGGTGACAGGGATGGAGTAGTTATGAAGGCCCATGGATTACACTGGTAAGTTAATGTTTAACACGTCTGCACGTTTTGGTTTATTGTCTGTAAAAGGTTTTATTTCATACGGATGGACAAGGTATAACGTTAAATGCGTTTAGGTTAATATTAAGTTTCTGTGAGAAACCAAACCAATGTTTTATACACCGTTTTTGTGAATTTACAATAAACATGCTGCTACCGTGGCTCTAACTTCGAGTATAATTTACTCCCATGCTCACTGATATGTCCCTGTGTATTATTTGTGAGATTATATACTTTATTCTTTTGGTGTAAAATTGTGTTGCCGCTTGAAGACGTTGTAGTTTTAGGAATATCTTTGGCCAATCGTGTTTACTAAAAACCGCAGACCTGTTCCCGCCTAAAGGTTTTAAGAGGAGAGCAATGCGAGGTTGAATTAATTCGTTAAATTTAATCTCTCCCCCGCATATTTTGCATGTCTCTCTTAGTTAACACACCTGAGTCAGAGAACCAGCTCGTTAGAAGTGAGTTCCGTGCATTAACTGTTCTGATTGACATGGTCCCTGCATAGTGTTCACAGCAGGGGAAATCCGTTGAAGTTTACTACACTTCGGAACGTTTAACGTTATTCACATATTTGCGCTACGCCACGGCATACGGCGTCACACCGCTTCAAATGGAACATATCAGCTCGTTTCGAACGAAGCAAGCATATATGTTCCATTTGAATGTCATTAAAGCGTGGGAGACGTGACTTTAAATCGTATCTATTTACAGATGCATTTGTCACACTTCACATTTCTCTAGTTTTATCTGTGTGTGAAGACGCTGTATACCCTAACTGTGCGTTCACACCCTCGCCGGCGAGAGCGTCAAAATTCGCTCTGGCCGCCCTGCCAGCAACGCTGTAGAAAGATTCGTTGACGCCCTGACGATCGAACGCTTGGTCTTGTATTTAAAGCGGCCGCAAAGCAAACAAGCATGTTGATCTTGTGCAGACTGACCACAAGTAGGGTGTAAGTTAACCTCATGATTTTTATAAAAAAATTAAAGTAAGAAATTGAATTTAATTGTAGTTACATGCAGTGGTGTAGTGGTGCCTGGAGAAGTGTATACGCATTAGTTATACACATGTATATACGCAAGCTTTTACCTTTCTGACATCTGGACGTGACTCTGCGCAATCCCTGACATGAACAGCATCTGGGGTGGAGGAGGACTGAGCGGGCGCGGGCGCATCAGTCTTAATCTTCAAACATATTTCAAATGAAGCCGGCGTCTTTACTGGGTGTTTTTAGCGAATATTTGGATTTATTCACATATGACTGGATGTGCTGGACTGTCATGATTTTGGCTAATGCAGGACACTAGCTTACTGAATGATGTGCATCAGAGGGGATTTCAAGGTGGGTATACGCAAAGCCACCTAATAAAATGGATATATGCCGTAGAGTTGCGTATACCCTCCACTACACCACATGTTTGCTAACGAAATAAACCAATTAACTATACAGCCACTGTCTGTATATATTAAAGCCTAATGACATTTATCTTTATGTTTTTCTCTACTGACAATACCACAGGGGAGACCAGGTACAGAACACTTTTGTTTTTACTTGCGAAAAAAATAAATAAATAGGCAGAGGTGCCTGTTTTTATTTTAAAATATGTGACATACACCTCGTCTCCATCAGATGTCAAAATTTTCGCCGCAGCTGTCTACAACACCTATTTTTCGTTTAATCCAATGTGTCGATATGTCAGAAATTTTTTTCAGCAGCGACACTGTTTTGCATGCTCTGGCACTAAAGTTAGCATATGCAATTCCCGCTTATTTACAGAAAATATATAACAAAATATAAACATATAACATCAACAAGACACCTTGGTCCATGCATCATTTTGCTTGGGAACTAATGTGGTCGGAACCAAAGTTTTACAGGCGTTCTCTGGAATCCTCTCAAGGGGTGAACTTCTACATTCCGATTGGTTGCCGCCGAGCCGCGTCATAGCTCATTACCATAAAGTTGACCTGATTTCAACTCTTCCCTACGCCCACACCGTCCAAAACGCGCCGCGCCGCTTCTCGCCGGAGCTCGCCGCCGGCTCACATTGAAAATGAATGACTTCCGGCCACTTTGACGCTCTCGCCGGCGGCGGTGTGAACGCACGGTAACTGTATTGACCCGGATCACAAACTACGCATGCGCATCGCAGAGACGAGACAAGATGAGCATTTGAGGTTAAAAAGTATATAAATTGTCAATTTGTTTTGAAAATAACTGATTGTTTTACCAGATAAGATGCTTCTTCCTTGGCTGGGATCATTTAGAGCCTTTTGAAGCTGCATTTAAACTGTATTTTGGAAGTTCAAACTTCACCACACATAGCCATTATATAGAGAGAAATCCTGAAATGTTTTCCTCAAAAAAACTATTTCTTCACAACTGAGGAAAGAAAGACATGAACATCTTGGATGACAAGGGGGTGAGTGCATTATCTGTAAACTGTTATGAAAGTGAACTAATCCTTTAAATGTGAATAATTGATGAAAATTTTCCTTTTAGGTCAACAAATTTTGTGCAACTTTGACTGGGACAAATCTGATGTTATTTTGAAAAATCTTTTCTGCATGCTATTACCTGCCCCTTCTTACATTTTTCTTTTTCAGATCTACATGGAGTTTAACAGGATTGCTGGTAAGAACCTGAAAAAGGAATTTTATGAGTCCCTTGATCGACATAGTACATGCCTCTTGGACATTTTCAGAGCCAAAAATGGAGTTGCTGGTCAGCTCTTGATGGACCTTCTGAAGCAAACAAAGGTTAGTTAGAAGTCCCAATCATTTATTATAGATGTAATTTAAAAGTAAATTGATATTAAACCATCACTTCATAGTTGATCTCTGAGTAAATGCACTTAACTATATAAATCAGGGGTGTCAAACTCAGTGCCTGGAGGGCCGGAGCCCTGCAAAGTTTTGTTCCAACCCTGTTCCAACAAGTACTAGGCAGTTTTCAATTATGCCTGAAGGACTTGGTTAGTTGGATCAGGTGTGTTTAATTAGGGTTGCATCTAAACTCTGCAGGGCTCCATCTCTCCAACAGTTGAGTTTGATTTAAATACTATTATGAATTTAATAAAAGAAACAATGTATTAATAGCAAGTGGTTGGATTTAATATAATTTAAATTTTTTTCTCCACACAAGTTGTCAGAGCCAGCTGAGGTCCGAACTCTTGTGCTCCAAGGACTACCTCTTGTGTTTGGAGATGACTCCCCTGCTTTCTTCAAGACATGTTTGGTAAGTATTCCATGTAGAAAAAAAAATTCAAAAAGATATATATATAACACACACACACTCTGTCACTCACTGTATACATTTTAATCGGATGGGTTATTTCACCCAAAAATGAGAATTTTGTCATTGATTACTCACCCTCATGTCGTCCACATCCGTAAGACTTATGTTCCTCTTTGGAACACACATGAAGATATTTTAACAATATTCAAGAGGGACAAAAGGTAAGAAAGACATTAAAGTACATATTTACATGTGGCTCCAGTGGTGTAACCTAAATTTTATAAAGCAACACGCATGCTTTGTTTCCACAAAACAAACTATTAAAAATACAAATCTGCAATGCGTGTACACGAGAGTATCACAGTGCATGTGTTTTGTGTTCATGCAAGATCTGAACTGTGAACAGGCCTTGAATAATATTATTTTGTAAATAAAGTGGTAAATTTTAATTTTTTTGCTCTAAACATTTGGGCTGCTTTATAAAATTGAGTTTAAACTACTGAAGTCACATGGGTTTTTTTTAATTATTTTTTTTAATGTCTTCCCTATAATTCTGGACCTTGAAAATATTACATTGGATCTCTGGAGAAACAGAAAACTCTTGGATTTCATTAAAAATATCTTCATTTTTGTTTGAAATAGGGCTGCACGATTAATCGCACGATGTTGTGAGGCGCGCTTAGTCAATGAAGCCGGTACTTTGATTAGCTTGTCAGTGATGTACGGCTCTGTGTATTATTTGCCGCTCCAGCTGAACGCACGTGATGGTGTTTTACTTCTATTCAAAGTACCGGCTTCTTTGACTAAGCGCGCCTCACAACATCGTGCGATTAATCGTGCAGCCCTAGTTTGAAATATGAACGAAGGTGTTAGGGGTGTGGAACGACATGAGGGTGAGTAATGACAGAATTTTCATTTTTGGGTGATCTGTCCCTAAGTTTAAGTTGCACTGTTTGAAATGTACATGAGCTTGCAACCATGTGAATTAACTTTAATTTGATAATGTTTATTTATCTTCACTAGATGTCCGATGATCGCAGCTCGAATCTTGACGTTCCAGTGGGGATTGTAATAGTTGAAGATGGGACTATTCTTCAGCCTCTCAACTCTCTGCATTTGCCTCTCTCCTCATTTGGGATAGTAATTGAGGGAAAAGTGGTGATGGACAATCTACGTGACCTTCCTGAATCAATGTGCCTTCTGTTTGGACTAATTTATGCGTTACACTTAAATTACCCAAAGTCACTGAAGTACACATTTGAATTTATTCAACGCATTCTCCTTTCCATGGGGCAGAAAGACCTGCAGCCTAAGATACAATCCTTGGCTAACCAGCTGTTCCATTAAAATGGATAAACAAGATCAGCACATGCATTTTCATAAAAAAAAAAAAAAAAAAGACTTAAGATACAGCATGGGGGGGTCTCTTTCTGTTTTGTGCTTTTCTTGTCAGCTGAGATTTAAAAAAAAAAAAAAAAGACCTTTACATTGGAAATTAAAAACATTTTAATGTTAACAGTCAGTAAGACTTTTACCAGCAAAGTGGAAACTTGTCTTTTTTCCTTTTTCTCTAACCTTTTACTTGCAGAGAATGTAGTTTGTTCACATTCAATGACAGGACACTCGAATTTGTTGCACGATTCTGTGGAATGACAACAAACCTACCGTACAAAACACTGGTAGGTCCAGATTAATACCATGGTATTTATAACACACAAGGAACTGGAAAATCTCAAACCAAAAATATGAGTTTACAGTTTTGTCTCTTCTAAAAATGTGACAAAATGTCTAGATAAAAATAAGCTTACCATTTGGTTGTTAATGTGTCTTTTAAAATGTTATAATAAATAATAGGTTTACATCTAAAAACAGTTTACCGTTAAAACAATAGCTTATGTTCATGTCTTTTAAAAATGTGAGTTTACTGTTAAAAATTTGCTATTTCGTTGTTTGTGCATCTTTTAAAAATGTGAGCTTGCACTTAAAAATACCTTTTCTGTTAAAAATGAGTTCAGGTTTTCTAAAAATGTGAGCTTATGATTTTGTTCATGTCTTAAAAATGACTGAATGTGATCTTACAGATGAAAATAGGAGTTTGCTGTTAAAATGAGCTCATGATTTTGTTGTTCATGTCTTTTAAAAATGTGGGCTTACTGTTATAAGCAATGAAATGTAAATGCAGTATAATCCTAATAAAGTGGTTGATTTGGGAAAAAAACAACTTGTTTTAATGATTTATAAATTATTTAATACAAGTAAAGAATATATAAGCTGAAAATTTGGGAAGTTTTGTCTATTAGCCCTTTTAAGTTATTTGTACTTAAACATTTAAGTTAATTCAATGAAGAGACCACATTTGGTTAACTCAATAAATCGAGTTGTCAATTTTCCATTACTCAAACGAACTGAGGGAATCACTTTCCTCAAATCATTTGAGTACTCTCAACTTATTAGGGTTTACAGTGTACTGATAGAAGTTTTCTTCCCAAAGATTCCCACTGGCTGCTCTTGCTGCTCCTGCCAGGTGCTAAAACATTTTCTGAAAGTTTTTGAAGATTTTATAATTGTAAGAATTGACATTGAATAAAAAAAAATATTGTATATGAACTTGTCTTAACATAACACAGACACACACACACACACACACACATATATATATATATATACACTGTATAAAGAGTTCAGATGCAAAACCAGCTAAATCCATCTGACGTATTTGTTTAAAATGAGCATTTCTTTCTGGCTACTTTGTGTAGGTTTCTATGTAAGTACTGGCACTTCTGTTTGGGCTGAGGCTGGAATTTAGTGAGTTTGAAGTAAAAGTATTTGATGGACGTATAATATGTGTCAGGAGCATTTTCTCAGTATTATCTAATTTTTGACCGAGATGGCTTTTAGCTGGTTTTGCATCTGAACTCTTCATAAAACATATATATAAAACAGATTTTAGAGCACATTTTTATTATTTCAAATGAAAAACCTTTCATAGGTTAACTGACCGAGCACTGTATGTCAAAAAACAACCCTGCAAATGGTTTAATGTAGAAAACCCAACAAGCTGGGTCAAAATAACCCAGCATGTGTTCTGTCCAATGCTGGAACACAGAATATGAGCACCAGATCAGCTTGTTTAAAGTGAAACAAGTAAACTTAACTGAAAATAAAACCTCCCAAACACAAAATATATAAATGACTCACATACATCATAAAAGGCATTAGTTGTTTAATGCTGCTGCTATACTCAACTAGTTTATTTTACCCAGGATATGAGTGTAATAAGTCCATCAGAGATAAGAGTGCCTGAACAGGCCCTTGTCTCAGCTGGTCTTCAACAGTCAGATAACAGCATTTTACAATCCTCAGGTCTTTTAATAACAGGGAAGGGGGATGTTTAGTCCTTGGTGGGATGAGCAGTGGAGTTTGTTAGTCAGATGATCTGATGGCCACAAGACCATCGTTACATAATACACTTTTATCTCTTAAAAAAACGTCTAGAGTGCTAATTGATAAAACTGACTTCAACTGCCCTGGTTGGGTCATCTCACCAAGTCATTGTCCTGGAATGTGAGCACAGCTCAAGTGATGTCCATCTGTATCATTTATCTGTGCCAGGCCTTCTCACCACAGGGTCAACAGTGTAAGAACAGGAAACCAGATGAAGCTTCCTCAACGTTTAGGCTGGCATGTGTATATCAGCCCATTCTGAGAAAAGTGAGAGCACTTCACACGTCTAATAGAGCTGAGAGAGTCTGAGGTGTTATCTCCCCATCCCTCTTGTGTTTCCGTTAGAGCCGGGACTCTATCGCAGCCCGCCTTTGGTCACTCTGGTCTGTAGTGAAGTGATTACTGCTGATTAAACCTTAACAGAGCAATATGCTGCAAGAACCTGACCTGCCAGAATCCATAAAACAGACTGGCAAAATCTACCTATAAATAATAATAATGAACTGCATATGTGATGTTTGTGACAGCATTAAAGCTACTGGACTGCAAACCAGACATGAAAGATGACATGAAGAAAACTTCATGATTATGTAAGAAACTGCATACTGAACATTCAATAAACAATTAATAGACATTTACATTTTGATTATAATTATATTTTAGTGGTTAATTATGGAAGACTGTTTTGCATTTTAAAAAATAAAAAAATATATATTTTTTGAAAGAAATTGACACTTTTATTCTGCAATAAAGCATTAAATTGATCAACATTACTACAAAAATGTAATAGCCAATAGCCTCGTGGGCAGCGCACCGATATATATAGCACCATCGCACTTTGGGCGTCCCAAGTTCAAGTCCCAGTTCACGGACCTTTCCCAATCCCGTCCCTTTCTCTCTCTCTCCCACTTCACTTCCTGTCAATACTTGACTATCCTATCACAATAAAGGCGAAAATGCCAAAAATAATTCTTATTTTATTAAAAAAATAAATAAATAAAAAATTATAAAAAAAAACTGTATTAGTTTCCACAAAAATATTCCTCCGGTTTCACAGACAAGACTTAAGCCTACACTGTAAAAAAATAAAAAATCACAATTTGTTGACTCAGCTTAAAATAATTTGTTACCCTGCTGCCTTAAAATTTTAAGTTCACTCAACTAAAATAAGTTTAGTCAACTTGAAATGTTAAGTCGTACTAAGTAGCAACTTAGATATTTGTGTTTGCTAAACTTAACAGATGGGTAAGTAACCCAGCTGCCTTAAAAATTTAAGTTGATTCGAATCAAATATCTAAGTTGTCACTTAGTATAATTTAACATTTCAAGTTGAATAAACTTTTTTTGAGTTGACTGAACTAAAATTTTATGTTGACTCAACAAACTGTTTTTTACAGTGTAGCCCCAGACTATAATGCAAGTCTGAGCTGCTTCAACTGAAAGAAACTTGCACTGATTGATCTTAAAATTTGTCAGTGCCCTTGTTTTGTCTCAAGTTGCACACCAGTAATGTTTTTTTTTCTAAGACACGTTTATAAAAATTACTTTAATGTCCTAATTGAACAATGGCCTAAAAGGGCTTAGTCTAAGCCCTGCCTGTGAAACCAGGCCATTAAGTACCGCATTTGTTTTCAGTATGGATTATTATAAGAATATTTCTTAAGCACTGTAATCAATTCTTAACTAGCAATAATTTCACAATATTAGTGTTTTTACGTTATTTATGAATTAAACTAATGCAGCCTTGTTCAGAAACGAGACTTCTCTCAAAAGCATCAAAACTCTTTATAAAAAAGGATAGTAACTTTATTTCTCATAATTGCACGTTTTGTCATAGAAACCGGTTTATATCACAGTATGACTTTATATTTCAAACTGTGAAAGTTTTTCTTATTTTAAACCTTCATAATTACTAGTGCTGTCAATCAATTTAAAAATTAATCACACATTCTTTCTAAAATTAATCGTGATTAATCACGATTAATCTCACCTAACATTAAAGTTTTTAAATATACATTTATATTGCAGTAATTTCAAATTCAATGTTCAAATGAATGTAGAAACAACATGAAGAAAGTATATTTTTAATATTTGTTTAATGGCATTAATTTTTATGCCAGAAGGCGAGAATCACTGATACCAATACTACTGATGTCTCTATAGGAAATTGTTCTTTTATTACTAATATTTAACATTACAGTGTAACTGAGAGCTATCAATTTTAACAATTCTTAGACTTTAAAACCCATTATAACAAATGTCATAATTAACTGTGCTTTTCAGCAAGTAGGAAAGTTACAGAAATTGAATAAAGTTATCAAACACTATCATCTAAATTAAATATAGATGAATCTTTAAAGCTACAAAAGTTATTGATTTCCTCTTTCTTCTTCTGTTCTTTGATTAACAGATATCACAGCAGCTGGGTTATTAGGATATTTGGCTGCTATCCCTTTAAGAGCTGAACGTGACACGGATCTGACATACATGCTCGTAGTTTCATTTGCGCTTTAATATGAACAGTATAATGGCTGACAGGACAGGAAAATTAGTTTTTACTGACAAATGGTCGTAAAGACGTTCTGCATCTAAATAAACACAACTCTAATCAAGAAAAAAGAGACAGAAACAGCGGTTGTGAGTAAGGTGGCTAACCATAGGTTCTTTAAATACATTAAATATTTTTAACGCTGTTAAACTGGAAAAATTAATCACACTAATTTTGACACCACTAATAATTGCCTATTTTATTTTTTAATTAGAAATAAAAACGGGCTTTGATAGTAAATAGTGCATATTTCAATCGAACATTTAAAGGGCAAAAATAAAAGCAAACTTCCTCATCAAAGTAACACTTATTTAAATTCAGTACAGTAAACGGATCGGTTTTCTCCAGTGTTACTCATAAACTGATCACTGTGTCTTTTAATATATGACAGATATTTTCTAGTAAACATTGCACTGTATGCACAGCTAACATGTTTTTCTCTTTGATCCTTTGAGCGAAGATAGACACTGGAGTATTGGAGCCATTTAGGTCCCTAGTGTCCTGCAAAAATGAGTTGTGACAGGCATATGACACAACCGGGAGCTCAAGCAACCTCTTAAACAAACAGACCGGCAGCAACAGTGTGCCAGTTCCCATCACGGACCACACAACTAGTCCGGACCCAGCTCAATGCACATCGCCATTTTCTACAAGTCCCCGAAATGGCGCCTGTGATAAAGATCAAGCGGGGCCACATGAAGAGAAAAACCAACAACTAATTACACTATTACTGCTGCAGGTTGTGATAAAGTTCCCAATCGCAAATGTTCACAGCCACTGGCAAAAAATGTTTTCTTTTGTGCTTCCCCTCTTTTTTTTTACTCTAAATGTGGCACATGCTGGCATCCTGCCAGACGTAGCAAACATCCTGTCAGGACTATGATAGCTCTAAATAAACATGACATGTAAAGTCTGTGTACATACTGTAATTGCCGTCATAGACATTTGTCACAGAAACATGGCTGGAAAATGTAAGCAGACTCTAAATATTTGGGAGTCTTGTTTACATCCTTGGAATGTGTGGATAAGGAAGGAATATAATATGCATCATGATGTGGCATATTTTACTATTATATCTCAAGTGTCCCTTTAGTTTTATCTGACAGCTACAGATCAATGGAGAGCCAAAATTTTTTCAAAATATTCCAACGTCATTAAAGTTGTCTGTTTGCTGATTATTCATGTCTTTCTCAGAATTCTTGACTCATTCTGTATCAATGAGTCTGTGATCTTATCATCAGCTTTCAAGTGTTCAGACAAGTTTTATGAAAACACCATGTCATCAAGTCACGTTGCACACAGTTGTAATGTGTTTTATTATATATAAATAAGAGAGATCATACAAAATGCATGATATTTTTTTTTTAGTACTGACCTGAGCAAGATATTTAACATAAAAGACGTTTACATAAAGTCCACAAGAGAAAATAATAGTTGAGTTTAAAAGTTTACATACATTGAATCTTAATACTGTGTTGTTACATTTTTTGTTTAGTGATAGTTGTTCATGAGTCCCTTTTCTGAACAGTAAATCTGCCTGCTGTTCTTCAAAAAAATCCCTCAGGTCCCACAAATTCTTTGTTTTTTCAGCATTTCTGTGTATTTGAACCTTTTCCAACAATGACTGGATGATTTTGAGATCCGTCTTTTCACACTGAGGACAACTGAGGGACGCATATGCAACTATTACAGAAGCTTCAAATGCAAAATTCAATTCAAATGCTCACTGATGCTCCAGAAGGAAAAACGATGCATTAAGAGTGAGGGGGTGAAAACTTTTTGAATTTGAAGATCAGGATAAATTTAACACATTTTGTCTTCTGGGAAACATGCAAGTATCTTCTGTAGCTTCTGAAGGGCAGTGCTAAATGAAAAAAAGGTATTTAGGCAAAATAAGAAAAATGTATACATTCTCATTCTGTTGAAAAGTTTTCACCCCCCGGCTCTGAATGCATAGTTTTTCCTTCTGAAACATCAGTGAGCATTGAACCTTCTGTAATAGTTGCATATGAGTCCCTCAGTTGTCCCTAGTGTGGAAAGATGGATCTCAAAATTATACAGTCATTGTAGGAAAGGGTTCAAATACACAAAAATGCTGAAAAACGAAATAAATTGTGGGACTTCAACTGTAATATTTACTCCAACTTCCTCAGTCTAACGTCACATAGATTGTAAGTCATATTTGTAGATAAAATAAGTACAGCAAATGTATATTTTTAACAGATACTTTTATATTAGACTAATATACTGTTTAAATGAATGCATTTTAAATTGCCAGCAGCCAAAAATTAATACATTTTATTTCATTAAATATAATAAATATTATATACACAGTTCAAAGGTCTGAGGGTCAATGAAAGTTTTATATTATTTTTTTGAAAAAAAACTCATATGTTTTTAGCAATTAAGCATTAAATTCATTAAAAAATGTTTTTTTTTTTTTTTTTAAATAAATTTTTTTTAAAAAAAATTATTTTTTTAAAAAAAATAATTTAACAAAATATTTATATTAAATGCTGTTCTTTTACATTTATATTCATCAAAGAAACTGGTGGCCCAACTGTTTTCAACATTGACAATAACAACAACATTTTTTTTTTAATAAATTAGCTTTCCATTGATGTATGGTTTGTTAGGATAGGACAATATTTGGCCAAGATACAACTATTTGAAAATCTGGAATCTCAGGGTGCAAAAAAATCAAAATATTGAGAAAATTGCCTGTAAAGTTGTCCAAATAAAATTCTTAGCCATGCATATTACTAATCAAAAATTAAGTTCTGATATATTTACAGTAGGAAATGTACACAATATCTTCATGGAATGTGATCTTTATTTATATCCTAATGATTTTTGGCATAAAAGAAAAGTCAATAATTTTTACCCATACAATGTATTTTTAGCTATTGCTACAAATACACCCGTGCTACTTATGACTGGTTTTGTGGTCCAGGGTCACAAATTAGAATAATTTCTGAGGGATCATGTGACTCTGACAACTGGAGTAATGGCTGCTAAAAATTTAGCTTTCCCATCAAAGGAATAAATTACGTTTTAAAACATATTTACATATTTTTAACTATAATAATATTTCACAAGATTACTGTTTTTAATGTATTTTGGATTAAATAAATGCAGCTTTGGTAAGCATAAGAGACTATATAGAATTATAGCATTTTTGTAAAAAATTTGCTATAAATAAAAGCAAATACACAATTTAGCAGGTTAAGTGACAGACTCGCTTAAGACTTCCTTGTAAGACCTTCCTAGTTCCGTTCACAAGGATGTGAATTGCGTGCAAAGACAATCAGAGAAGCGCATTAGCATAACTGAAAAGGTGTCCCTCTGCATATGTGATGACATACACTGTAACATTTGGACTGATATTACATCCACAATCTAAAGTTACACTCTGCTTGCTGTTATACGGATACATCCCGCCTTTACCCTGCTGTAGGCAGTCAGTCAGTATCCAGTGGCGGGACGCAAAGGGCTGCTAGAAGCCTCTTCTCCATCCCTAGAGAACCTGCTGCAGTACAGACTGTTTGTCCTAATGTACTGCATCCCTTGCCAGTGCCTCGAGGCAAACACTGCCATAGTATTTTTCTATATGAAGGTCTCCCAGGTGCCTGAAACCATATAGTGCATCTTACAAAAGGTAATTAAAAAGAGCAAAAGCATGCACACAGAAACTGTAACGCAAGTCCTCTCCTTTCAGAGGCCTGTTTTGTAACTGCTGTCGAAGGGGTAAACGGATCTGCGGTGGCCTGGCTGAGAGCGAGGAGGAGGGGGCGGGCGATTAAGGATGCCTCCGGGGCATGAAGCAGGATAACCAGGCGAGGATGATTCATCTCACTGTGAGAAAATCCAAGGGATATGGCATGGCGGCACCCCACCCTCCCTGTCTGCGGAGCACGGTTACCTGCTCCCACAGACTCTGCTCTTTGACAGTTTGGCCGAGATTCTGCTTTGACTTTCTCACTCACTTTATTTGGCCACTGTCAGGACAACCACAACTGTCATAATGTGACCCATAATTGATCAGTCATCATTCGTCATTGGTTCCAGTGTTACAGGAGTAAATCAGTATAGACAACTATATGGTGAAGTTATAGACAATACTATACTGCATTAAGTGACAGAAAACTAACCAATCCACTTTTGTTTTTTGTAAAAACAAAATTTCCAGGACATATTGTATTGTTGTTTACTCCAATCTTACTGCAAGATACTAAATTTAAACTATCAAAACTTTATTTGTAAGGAATATAATATAACATATTTACAATATATTTCTAAAAAACATTATTCATTCAGTAACCTTTATAAATGAATGATAAAATACATATAAATAAAAATATAAAAATGTGTGTATATTTGTGTGTGTGTGTATGATACCATTATATTATTTTAATGCTCATATAGAGAAATATATATACAGTATAGTAAAGAAAGAAAAACAATATTTGATATATAAATTAATAAATTAATGTGTTTTGTGTGTGTGTTTGTATATAAATCATATATAAATAAATATATAAGATAATTCATGCATTAATATTAATAATATATTTTATTATTTTATATAAATATATGTATTATTAAATACATGTATTAAATAAATATATGTATTATGTGTATTACAGTGTGTGTGTGTATAAATAATATACTTTATTCTTTTATGTAAATATATTTATTATATTAGTGTGTTTGTTATTCTAATGCTCATATAAAAAATAATTAATTAATTAAAAGTAAAATAATTTAAATAAATAAATTATTAAATAAATAAATTAAATATATATATATATATATATATACGTGTGTGTGTGTGTGTGTGTGTGTGTGTGTGTGTTTTGGTGTTTTTACACATATACGTATACATATATATATATATATATATATATAATTTATGTATTAATATGTTATATATTTTACTCTTTTATATAAACATATCAATTATATTATTATATTACGGTGTGTTTGTGTGTGTATGTGTGTAAGTTAATTATTTTATTTTATTTGTAATAAAAATAAAATAATTTTTTTATTTATAATAAAAGTTGTGATTTCTGTGATATTAAACACCTGTTACTTCAAAGATATACTAGTGATTTAATCTGATTATATATCATGTTTCTTTTTTGTTGTTGTTGTTGTTGTTGTTATTGTTTTCCCTCTAATATTTTCATTAAATCAGTATCGGCAAGAAAACCCCTTAAAAAATGAGGTTTGAAAAACCTGTACTGTAAAGATATTTTTTCATCAAAGCTATTTTGTAATTTTATCATCCAAAAACAAATAAACAAACAAAATAACTAGCACAGCTAGGAAATCAAAGACCTGGGACAATGTACAGTGTAGAGGCCATAATATAATGAGTTATATCCGATGTTAAAATAAACTGGATATCATTTGTATGAGTGGTTTTATAACACTGTTAAATCTTGTGAATGTTGGAACCGTTATACAATCCCTCAGAGAACTACACCTGCTACAGAGGCCTAGGGGAAACACTGATAAGCAGGCATGAGCTTTGACCACCTCTCAAAACAAGAGAGCAAAATGAAAAGGTGGTAATTTGTCCCATTGCCAGAGGGCAGTATCACCTTCTCATGACCATGCCTCCCTTCCTCCAGTTCTCCTCTCTCACCTGTGTCTTTCCCAGAGTGACACTTCTCTAAAAATACAGAAGGAATCACCCATCCCCCTGTCTCCATCTTTGTCATATTGTGTTCACTGTAACTGAAGCCTCTTGCTCTGTCTTTCTTTCGCTCTCCCCATTTTTTTTTTTTCCTTGTGCCAATGTCATCGCCTCTCAAGCTGTGATCTCCAGGGACCTCCGAGATCAAACAAACTGTTCCCCGTTGACATCTCTAACGGAAGTGGTGAGATCTGCAAAGAGCTGGACTTTAAAGGCTTTGAGAACATTCCAGAAGTCCATGATCTGTCTTAGAGTCACTCTGATTCACCCAAGTCATCGCTCTCTATCTGATTCAAAGTTCTAAAATAGAAATGGATTGCTAACATTAAACAAGCTGAGTTACAGTGTGGCCTCATTACGTCAGAAAATAAACTGTTTTGTTGTGTAATCAAACAAAGGAAAGGAAAAGGAAATGCTCATTATAAAAACCTAAAAAATGAAAAGTATGATTTAAAAAAAAATGTGGCTAAAATAAAAAAGGACCACATAAACAGAGTACAATAGTATTTTAAGAGCTCTATGAAAGATCCCAATTCAATGCATTTTCAAAATGACACTCATTTCTTTCCGTCATAGATAACAGCTTGAAAATAACCCACTTCATTGATTAATTGTGCAATTTCAAAATGGAAATTTCTAGAGTGAGGCAGTAGTGTTTTCAAACACTCATTCCCTGTGGATAAGTGCGGGACTCAAGTACGTCTCATTTAGCCTGAACTGCAGCGGAGCTTCACAGATATTTTGTGTTTTGTATATAAAAGCCTCTTGTTCACATTTCAAAACCATTTTGTAATTATCATTTCCCACAGACATGAGAGTTGCTGCATTCAGCGGTCTGTATCACAATAAATCCATCCCAAAAAAGGCATGATTACTTATAATGGCCGGCAGCTTCTCCACTGGGACCGCTCATTGAGACAATACAGAAAGTAGTCTTCTCTTCCACCAAAACATGATGGTTTATAACGACACAACATTTCCACGAAGCTCAATAGGATTTAAGGTATAAGAATAACCCTGCGTAAAGAGCCAACGCCTGTTTTAGTGAGGCTGATGGTGAAACAACTGCACAAACTAGATGGAATCATCTATTTGTGACATTTCCAAGGTGTCAGGGGTATATGGGAAGGTTGTGGAACTGTGTGTTGTATGGCGATATCTCTCAGAGCCAGCTTCGGTCAGGGCACTTGGAAACAGGAAGACCCTGATAGTTTTTCTGTGAAATCATGGAAAAGGTCAGAACACTTTTCCATCTGGAGCTAAACCTAGTGCATCCACAGGTCTGCACCTGGTGCAGGTCACCTCTCTCACATGCACAAACAGACACACTGTGATGACATAAACAAAAATTAGGACTATTTTTAACTGACACCACCGGACAAGTCATGAGATGACATTAACATGACACCACAAATACAAACAGAATGCATTTCATAATATGAATATCAAATCAGAATTAAAGGGATAGATCATCTAAAATGTTGTCATTATTTAGTCATTCTCATGACTTGGAATGCAAAGGAAGATATTTTAAAAATAGTTTTTCCAAAAAAATGGAGGTCAGTGGAATGCAAACCAACACTGAACTCAACTGACTTCATTCAATAGACAATAAATACATACATTTTGTGAATAAAAATATGCAATATTTAAAATGTCTTTTTAAAGACACATCATACAATTTTAAACATGATGGTGAGTAAATAATGACATAATCTTCCTTTTTTATATACTATCCCTTTAAACTGTGCCAAATTACTGGAAAAATGACGAAGTGTTGCAAAATATTCTGAGAGAGTTTTTCTCCTCATTAAACTAATGACTAATCGACTACAAGTGGATTTCCTTGTGAGACCAGACAGACTCAAATTTACATATCTGAATAAAAGTTTTATACAGTTGAGGTCAAAAGTTTACATAGATAAATGTTAATTATTTTACCAAAAAAAGAGGGGTCATACAAAACACGTTATTTTTTTATTTAGTACTGACCTGAATACGATATTTCACATAAAAGGCATTTACATATAGTCCACAAGAAAAAATAATAGTTGAATTTATAAAAACGACCCCGTTCAAAAATTTACATACATTTGAATCTAAATACTGTGTTGTTACCTGAATGATCCACAGCTGTGGTTTTGTTTGTGTTTAGTGATAGTTGTTCATGATTCCCTTGTTTGTCCTGAAGAGTTTTTGAGCATTTTGTGTATTTCCAGACCCTTTCCAACAATCACTGTATGATTTTGAGATCCATCATTTCACACTGAGGACAACTGAGGGACTCATACGCAAGTATTCAAATGTTCATTGATGCTCCAGAAGGAAAAACAATGCATTAAGAGCCAGGGGGGTGAAAACTTTTGAACAGAATGAAGAAGTGTCCATTTTTCATATATTGCCTAAATATCTAGTACTGCCCTTTAGAAGCTACAGAAGATACTTACATGTTTCCCAGAAGGCAAAATAAGTTAAATTTACCCTGATCTTCAAATTCAAAAAGTTTTCAGCCCCCTGGCTCTTAATGCATTGTTTTTCCTTCCGAAGCATCAGTGAGCATTTGACCCTTCTGTAATACTTGCATATGAGTCCCTCAGTTGTCCTCAGTGTGAAAAGATGGACCTCAAAATCATACAGTTATTGCTGGAAAGGGTCCAAATACACAAAAATGCTGAAAAACCATTTTTATTAATAACTTTTTAACAGGAGCATTTTTATAAATTCAGCTATTATTCTGTCTTGTGGGCTATATGTAAATGTCTTTTCTTATCTTATTTAGGTCAGTACTAAATAAAAAAAACTACATGAATTTTGTATGAACGCCCTTATTTTGGTAAAATAATTAACATTTTGCAGATTCTGCAAGGTGTATGTAAACTTTTGACCTTAACTGTATATTAATAAGCTTCATATGCTTGGTTTGCAATTGGCTGCAATTGGGAAGTGGCAGTTTGTCATTTGCAGTCAAGTGGTATTTAAATGTTATTAAACAACTTGTACAAGACATTCATAAACAAGTTAATCCTGCTCTCAAAATAATTTGAGTATTTAAACATAATGTAATTAAATTACATACAATTTAAATAAAATACATTAATTGCATGTTGTAACATAATTGTTTTCTGAGAAAATGTTTATGACAAAATTGATAAAAAAAACAAAACAAAACAAAAGAAAACTGTAGAGTTGCAGTAAACTTGAAAAACAAACAATGAGGGTTTGATTTCCAGAGCATTGGTAAGCACATCAGTGTCTTTAAACATCTTAAACATCTACTTTAACGCCCCGCAGCAAAAATCTTATTTCACGCTGCTTTCCTGCGGGAAGTGAAGTTCTTAAGGAATGAAGCAAATAACAGCCTCTGTAAATTTTTGGTGTGGCTCTCATATACCTTCAGAGGTGAGTATAGTGTGCCCAGGCTAGCCCAGACCACAACCCCCCTGTGGAGCTGAGAGGACCCAGCCCATGTCTAACCCTGTCTGAGAAGACTTGACAGGAGACAAACGCACCACCCGGTCCCGTGTCCAGCAAGGTGTTCAGAAGGAATGTGGACCACTGCCTTTGATGAGCAATTCGGTCATCCAACTAATACAACTTAATGCAATCAAACATCCAAACCTACAATAAAAGAGCTTAAGGACCTGCTGAAGTGTTCTGTATTAAAAATGAATAAAACAAATTTGTCAAGAACCAGATCCAACATGGATCTCCAGTTTCCACCGTAACATGAGATGGAGCTCAAGAAACACCCCTACAGTTACATATAATCCCCTATAATTACTAACAGGGAAGCTAATCGTGGATAAAAATAATAATGTAAGTTCCAACCAAAACACATTCATCCCATCTAGCGAGGGTGCTTTTCAAAGTTTTACCCATTATATAACATCTGAATCCACCCATTTCACATTAAGAAATAAAGATGAGTTGTTTAATTGGAGAAAATACATTTTTATAAAAGATGTAACTGGTCCAGACACATGGAAAAAACACAGCTATATCTTTAGTACAGGCTGTCCTAATATCTAGTGATGCATTTCCCATTTTCGTGCCATAAGACTGAACAATTAATCTACCATGTGAAGAGGAAAGCTCTCTCACAGGTTTCTCTGTGGGTTATGTTTAGGGCGATAGACATAAAAAAGTGCAATTCTATGATATGCCCTTACTAATATAGCAAAAACAAATGTGTAAATGATGGTAGATGACAGGCCTGCCTGCCTGTGTATGTATACAGACAGACAGACAGACGGATAGATAGATAGATGGATAGATAGATAGATAGATACATAGATAGATAGATATCGATTTACGATATCGATTCTTAAATCCAAAGAATCAATTAGTCTAGCCTGTTTTCAGATATGAAAGGAACAATGTAGTGCAACTCCCATCTGGTAAATCATAATAAGCTTTGTGCTTTGTTACTTTTGATATAAAACAAAATCTCAGATTTCAAATTATGTCCATTTTATTACAGCATTCAAACAATAAATGCTGTTTTGGCACTGTTTAATGTGGAGTGACAGATCGCTGTAGCACCTCCGTTCAAAAGACATAATCCGCTTTAATACCAGTTTCAGCATGAAATAAACATGAATGAACATCTGAAGGTATGTTAAAAGAGTAAAACTTACTGGAATCCGTATCCTGTCTCGTGTAATTGCACAATTAACATTTCAACTGCACAAAGACGTCAATATAACAGTTTGTAAACAATGTCATGTCACGTCACATTTACTTCAGAAAATCGAAAAATATTCGGTGACCATAAACTTGTTAGTCAGCTAGAAAAATTAACTCTAGAGAGGAGAATTTGCTAAATATATGCACCATATAACATATTCATTATAATTTTTCTGTTCTTCATTGTTTATTTATGTTTAAAATCCACTGTCAGTCAATAAAAAATGTAATCTAATTAATTACATGATGCTTTGATTCATTAATCTAATTAAGCACAAATTAATTTGATTGTGAAAATACCCACAAAAGATTATTTAAAGCTAAATGTGTTAACTGAGAAATTATCAAGTAGATATTACAAACTGAAGCTTTAGAAAGAAATATTTTATTTGATTCAACACAAAATTGATTAAATATAAACATGGAACATAACTATGGAACATAAAAGAAGATAATTGGAGAAACATCTCAGTATTTTTTTGTTCATACAGTGAAAGTCATTGGTAACCAAAACAGCTTTGTTACCAACAGTCTTCAAAATTCCTTCTTTTATGTTCCACAAAAGAAAGATTTGAAACGACATGAGGGTGAGTAAATGATGACAGAATTTACATTTTTGGTGAACTATGCCTTTAATGTTTTTATTTTTATTATTATTATTATTATTGTTTTTTACTGAAATAATACTCTAAATAAGAAATTTAATCTTCCAGTAGGTAAGCAAATGTCTTTATGAGTCATTAATTCATTCGATTCGTTCAAATGGCTGATTCATTCAAGAATGAAGTAAATGGCTCTCTTTATGAATTGACCTTCGAATCAATGGTTCACACGATTCGTTCAAAATGCGGATTCATTCAGAAACTAAACACAGCTGTGTTGGTCGGAGACCCGCAACAATTCTGCTGTGGCTTCAAAGGTAATATGTTCTCTGCTAAATTCAACAAAAACACAATACAATGTTTAAAATAACACAATAGCAACTCCTTATTTACTGAACTGTCATACAAAATAACATTTAAGCTTGTGATAGATTGGGACAAAATCAGCACTTGTGTCATATTGCTCTTGCTGCCTGTGTGATATCATGTGATATGTGACATATATATAAAAATATATGAGACAAAAGACATACAGAGCATTTTTTATACCAATATCTTACATTTTAGGGCATAACTGCATTTATGGAGGTGTTGCTCTACATCATATTTGTCAACAGTCAACTATATAAAATATAAGATGATGTACAGGTCTGGGGGCGGGACCAGCACATTAACTGTGTTAAAATATTTTAATTGTGTTATTTTTTCATAACTAATTGATTAACATGTTAAACTGACAGTTTGGCACTGCACCTGATATAACACAACCAAAATAATCAACATTGAATCGAATCGTAAATCAAATCGACTCACAAGCTTCTGAATCAGAATTGAATCTTGAAATCTGTCAAAACCCAGCTCTAACAGATAGATAGATGTGGTCATTACTGGTCCTTCCTGAGAGACAATGCATATAGATATGGGCCAGGTCAAATTAAAGGTTGGGCCTTGGTGTGGTTCAGACTCACCTGCCCCACAGGTCTGTGGATGAGGTCTGAGAGCGGAGCAGGGCCCTCCTGCAGAGCGGCCGGAGGCCTCAAGGCGGGCCTGGGAAAGGGGCTGCATGCTGAGGCTCATGAGGAGCTCTCCGCCTTTCACGGCAGGACCTCTGTCAGTCAGCGCTGGCCCCCTGCAGCCCACAGACCTGCCAGGACACAGCACAGAGAACACACAGGTGAGTGTAAGGGAGAGGAAGGATCTCTGCGTGGGGGCTTAGATATAATACTGTCTAATGTTCTCAGAGGAAGACAACTTGACGGATGATGGACAAACAGGCTATAATTGAGAATATTTTTGATGTGGTATTATACTGTTTTATACTTTAAATTGTCATTTTCAGGTATGCATTTGGGGATAGAACGATGTTAAGTGACAAAACTTTTTGGCGAAGAGTAATTGTAGTGCTAGGTTTTTTTTGTCAAATTTTTTGTTGCTAGTGTAGTAAACATCAAGCGTCACGTGTGTCTGTTAAATTGGCATGTTAAATGAAATATCACACTGCGATAAAGTAATAATAATGCTGCTAAATGTGTACAGTAGCTTGTTTGAAGTGTATTTTCCATGCAGTCATGTGTAAAGTAGCAGTGCATGTAGCATTTAATCAGTTAGCGGTCCTTTAACCACTTGATGTTGTCTTGGAAATCAGCCTGAACTGTGAAAGTGTTTATTCATTTAAACACCATAGCTATGTCTAAAGCTAGCTTCACTGCAGGGCTTGTTATGTACATCTAAGCTGTTTTGCTTGTGACGAGAGTGTGATGCACTGCTTGCAAAAATTCCATAAATCCTGGCAGGGGGTTGGAGTGTGTTTCCGTGACTGTGATTCTTTTATTAGAAGTTACAAAATAACAAAATTTTCCAATATGGAGAAAAAAAATCTCTTTGATAACCAACAAGAACACCTGTTGGCATTCAGCATGACTTGATGTGCCAAACTCCCATGAATAGGTTTACAATTGCCAACAAAACCTTTTCTAAAGACAATTTTGCTCAAGGATTGTCTATAAATAGTCTAAAGAAACTCACAACTTGGGTGTATGTGTGCCAATATACACATTATGGGTGGATGTGTGTTGTGAGTAAGACTAATCGCAAGTCAAAGCAGAACCCACCTAGGCCTGGGGAAGAGTGCAGACGAACTGTTAGAACTCAGCTGGATGCCACTACCTGGACTATTAGTCATCACACAATAGGAGCCATTTATAAACACTGAAAAGAAAAGAGAATGAACAAATTAGTTATACTGCACTGGTTATCATTTTCCTAACAATAGGGAAATATGTTAGGAATGATTTTTAGAAATGTTACAGATGGTTGCAGATCATCTTTACACTTTAATATATACAAAGATTGGGGTCTGTAAGATTTTTAAAAAACATTCTTTAAAGCTCAACGCTGCATTTAATTATTACAATACAAAATACTGCAAAAGAGTAATATTGTTACAGTTAAGAAAAACTCAGTGTCACATGATCCTTCAGAAATAATTTTAAAATGCAGATTTGGTTATGTAGTTTTTTTTTTTTTATTATTATCAGTGTTTAAGACAGTTTCATAAAATTCATAAGCAGTGATTCGAAAGTTTTTTTTTTTTTTTTTTTGTAAAAATGTCAATGACTTTTGACCCCGAACTTTTGAAAAGTGTATCTGTCTACCCAGAAGCAAAATGCTAACTTTTGTATCAGTGTTTATTGCCTGGTGAGAAAATACATAACCGTTTGACAAAAAATTGGCTTAAAAGAATAGTTCACCCACAAAACATAAAACGAAAAATTTTGGAAGAATTATACTGTTTTTTTTTTTTTTTTGTATGGAAGCTGTTTCCGCCAGTGGATAAAATATTTTAAAAATGTAATTGTGACTTTTTTTCTTGCAACTGGGCGATACAAACACACAATTCTGACTTTTTTTCTCAGAATCGTGTGATACAATTGTAGTCAGAATTGTGAGCTATAACTTGCAATTCAGAGAAATGAAGTCAAAATTGCATGACAGAAACTCACAAATTTGACTTTTTTCTCAGAATTGCAAGTTTATATCTCACAGTTCTGGCTTCATAACATGCAGTTGCAAGTTATTCAGTCAGAATTGTGAGATATAAACTCGTAATTCCAAGAACATATCAGTCTTTCTCACCCTCAAAATCGGACTTAAAAGAGAAAAAAACGCAGAATTGTGAGAAAAAAATGCGAGATATAAACTCATAGTTGTGAGGAAAAAAATCTGAATTGCAAGATACAAACTTGTAGATGCGTGAAAAGTCAGAATTGCAAGATAAAAACTTGTAGTTGCGAGAAAAGTCAGAATTGCAAGATACAAACTCACAATTGTGAGAAAAAAACTCAGAATTGCGATATAAACTTTTAGCTGTGAGAGAAAAGTCAGAATTGCGAGATACAAACTTGTAGTTGTGAGAAAAGTCAGAATTGCAAGATAAAAACTCACAATTGTGAGGAAAAAGTCAGAATTGCAAGATACAAACTTGTAGTTGTGAGAAAACTCAGATTTACAAGATAAAAACTCACAATTGTGAGAAAAAATTCAGAATTGCAAGATACAAACTTGTAGCTGTGAGAAAAAAGTCAGAATTGTAAGATACAAAGTCACAATTGTGAGAAAAAGTCAGAATTGTGATATAAACTTGTAGCTGTGAGAGAAAAAGTCAGAATTGCAAGATACAAACTCACATTTCTGACTTTATTTCTCACAATTGTGAGTTTATATCACAATTCTGAGAAAAAAGTAAGAATTGTAAGTTTATATCTCACAGTTCCTTATAACTCACAATTGCGAGTTAATATCTTGCAATTCTGTCTTCATTTCTCAGAACTGCAAGTTTATATCTTGCAATTCTGATTTTATAACTCGCCAAAAAATCTGAATTGCAAGTTTGTGTCACGCAATTCTAAGAAAAAAAAGTCAATAAACTTTTTAAAATTTTGCATTCAGTGGTGAAAACGGCCTTCCATAGTTTTTGCATCTTTTTTGTTTGTTTGTTTTTTAATGCATACTTTTGCATTCCACACATGCAATAAATTAAAACCAAACTCAAATGAAAGTAAATAATGACTAAATAATGATTATTCCTTTATCAAAGCACTCATTGTATAGACCAGCAGGTAGCTTGATTGATAAATATGAACTTGTATGGTTTACTTAAAGATCCCGGGTGGTGTGATGTCCAAGTGAGTAAGATCGGAGGCCTCCGAGAGTGCAAACGTGGTGCAAAGTGGTGCCACTGGTTTGTACAGGCCTCTTAATATGCATCTGTCACGCAGACCATTGCATGCACGTTCAGGTTCTGTTGGAGCCGTATGAGTAGTAGCTGACTCCATATTCACACCATACATGGGTGCGGTTACTCTACTTCTAGATTAGCTAGTTTGGGGCTTAGTCAGTCTGTACGGCTGCCAAAACAGACACGTTGAGATGCACGTTTTGGATAGATGCTGGCACGTTGAATGACTGTGGTTTCATACCATGACATGTGTACATACATGTCGATAATACTGCTTTAGTTTTGTTAGCCGAGGGTGATTAAGAAAACAAATTAGCCTCATTTCAGGGCAAGCCTGAAGTATGGAGAGACAGAAGAGGGGCTCAGCTAGTATCATGTCTCTTTTATGACTGGTACCTGGTGGGATTCTCCACGATTCCACCAGGCAGGGCGAGGTTGCCCACAGAGGAATGTTGTTGCTGTTTTAAGTGACTATTACTACCTGCTGGCTCTCTTTCACTCGGGCCTCTATTGCCTGGGGATTCGATTGGATTGGAGCTGTAAAGTCTTGTGTTCCATGGGGCTGGTCCCAGGGGTAAATTGATGGGAGGCAGGACCCTCATTCAGGCCCGGCAGGGGGCTACAATCGCAGGCCTGCCCTAGCCTTTGGGCTGCCCTGCTTCCGGCTGCTGAGGCCTCAGCAGGAAACGCTATCCCAGTTACACACCCAAGTGCCAACGCAGACCCATACAACTCTATAGGTTTAGCTAAAGAGACAATCATTGCTAGAAGAAATGTATAGAATCATATTTGTACATGGTGATCTTTTTTATGTTTTTGACAAAGTCAAAATGTTTACCAAGGCTTAAATGATCAAAATTGACAGTAAAGACATCTATAAAGCTACAACAGATTTCAAATAAATGCTGGTCATTTGAACTTTTTATTCATCAAAGGATCCTGAAAATCAAAGTTTTCACAAAAATATTAACCAGTTTTATTAGCTGTTTTCAAAATTCAACTGTATTACCCAAAATAAGAACCATTATTAACAATTGACAATCAACAAATTTCTGAAGGATCATGTGACACTTGAGAGTAAAGTAATGGCTGCTGAAAATTCTGCTTTGCATCACAGGAATAAATTATATTTTAAAATATATTATTACCAAAACCAGTTCTTTTAAATGGCAATAATATTTCACAATATTACTGTTCTACTGTACTTTTTGATGAATGAATGCACCACTGAGCATAAAAAAAATCTTAATTATTCCTAACTTTTGACTGGCAGAGTATATTTTACATTTGAATGACGTGTTGACATAGTGTGAACAAAAAGACACTTGTTTCATTCCCACAGGTGGAGCTGCACCAGATAGAAAGTTCTCCACCCAACAGTTCCAGTCCCATGCTTCTAGAGGGGCATGATAATCAGCTCTTCACATCCGCTGTCACCTAAAACACACAAAGTGCTGAAGGAAGAGGCCTTAGAAACCTCAAAAAATAACAAAAAGCAGCCAGTGTATTCCCAAATGGGCCAACATGAGAGGTACAGGCCACTCTGGGGGTGTTTGAAGAGGTGAAGGTGAAGTCCTTCATCTCTAGTGTCCAGATGTAGTGGTGTGGCTGAGAAGATGTTGGATCCTCAAGTGTGTGTGTGTATGTGTTCATTTTGCTTTGAACTTGAAGTTCAAGCTTGTAACAATTCACTTCTCACAGTCACCATTGTGGTCTTCACTTCACAATAATAAATGGAAATGGAGTTTTCTCAGTGCATCTGAAATCCCTTAATGAGTAATCAACTCCAAAATACAATATCCACAATATAAATAAACCAGAACAAAAATTGCAGACCTTTCATTCACACTACCCCAAGATACACAAATCAAGTATATGAATATATGCTCCATATGTGCTAAGGGTTGGTTGACTGATTATCCATGTATTTATGTATTTATATATTTCTGTATGCATGTTACATGAATGTTGACAATTGTATTTCAAAAAAACTGTTGACAATTAATTTTTAACTGATGTAAATTAAGAATGAATTAAACAATCATTTATTCATTTATTTCATCTATTCTGTGTGAAAATTATTTATATACACTTTCGTGATTTGTGAACAGAATTATTTGAAATTATGCAAAAACTGTGGAATTATTTAATTCTAGAGGTCAACCGATTATTACAGATCAAGCTGACTGATAACCGATATTTTGAACCAATATATATGTCTGGTGTAAAAATGAAAATGAATGTCAAAATGAAGAATAACAACTTTGTGTGAAAATTACTAATATACACTTTCACAAAACATGTGAATTGTGGAATTGTTATATATATTATATTTTGTTTATGTTTTTATATAAGCTGTAAATTTGTGAAATTATGCAAAAACTGTGGGATTATTTGAGTCTGGGGACTGACCAATATGTGTTTTTCAAGGCTGATGCTGATACCGATTTTTACAGATCAAGTAGACCAAAAACTGATATTTTAAACCAATATATATGTTTGGTGAAAAATTTATTTTAAAATTAAGACTCTGACAAAAACTTTCTTTAGTTTGCTTTTAAATTATTTTATTTGCAAATCAGTCGACTGCTTTTTAATTCTGTGTATTTCAGGTATATCAAATTATACCTAATGCATTCAGCCACAGCATGACAAAAGAGACAGTTATTTTTATTTTAGAAATGTTAAAATGTTATTTTCATCACATAATTTTGATATGGTGCAAATAGATATGCATGTATGTATGTTACATGTTAAAACTGTGTTGTTGACAACTGTATTTAAAAAAAAAAACAGTTGACAATTAAATTTTAACTGATGTAAATTAAGAATGAATTAAACAATTTATTCATTAATTAAATACACTTTCACAAAACTTGTGAGTGGAATTTTTATGTATATTGTGTTTTGTTTATTTTTTATGTAAGCTGTAAATTTGTGAAACTATGCAAAAACTGTGGAACTATTAAATTCACAGATATGTGTTTTCAGGACTGATATTGATACCGATTATTACGTCAAGTAAACCGATAACTGACATTTTGAACATATGTCTGGTGTAAAAAAGGAAATTAATGTCCAAATTAAGAATAACAAGGGCTCTGACAAAAACTTTCTTTAAATGCTTTTAAATTATTTTATTGGCAAATCGGTTTTAAAAAATACTGATACCGATAACCATTAAAAATTCTTAATATCGCCGTGCATTTGGGGTATATAAAATTATACCTAAAGCAATTAGCCACAGCAAGACAAGAAAGTAAGTTATTTTTATTTTAAAAATGTAAAAATGTTATTTTCAATCACATAATGATTTTAAACAGAATTCTGATATGGTGGAAATGCAACTGAAAATGTTCATGACACTTCAGAAAAAAAATTTTTAAGAAAAAAAAAATTACGAAATGAAATATTTAAAATATATTACTTTATATTCATGCATATGCAGTGTTTCCAACTGCTTGATACTCAAATAGGTCAAACTAGGTTCATAATCAGATACGCACAGTGTACTTTTAAATGCTGAAATATTACACGAGGAGAACACCAAAAGGGAAACAGCTGAAGTGAGCAGGCATGTTCCTGCAGTATCTGACAGTCAAATGTGACACTGGTTAACTCTTCAGCACCTCTTTGCTCCTTCCTCTGTTTTCACAGGTGTCTGCTGCTGGTTGTTTTAGGCAGAAGTGAGAGCACTCGACTGAGCGATATGAGGAAAGAGGTGGACAGCCCACGTCATCACCTGCCCAGGGTCAGGCCTGCACTCATGCCTCAGTGAATGACTGCTGATCCAACAAGAGCACAAAGTGTACTTCCTCCACCCAAATTTCTGCATCTTAGTCATAAGAATCATAGACCGGATTTGTTATCCAATCTCATGGGAAGCATTAAGGAAACAGTGCCGGCCCAGGAGCCATAATGTTCTGCGTGATGCTATGGGGAACAGGCACAGAATGCATTTCCTCTATCAACACTTCAACAACACACGTTTCCACCGTGATGAGTCACATTTCTCTAGGGCGAAATTCAGGAAACAATTATAAGAATGCTGCTGATCATTTGCTGTTCTGGAAATTTGGAAATTAACTTGTACGGAGATAATATTAAACTGAAAAATAATATATTAATATATTTTAAAATTATTCATGTGATTGCAAAGCTAACATTTTCAGTCACTGACAGTCTTCAGTGTCACATGATCTTTCAGAAATGATTCAAATTTGCTGATACAGTGTTTAAGAAACATTTTTTTCTTGTCAATGTTATGCTGCTTAGTATTTTTGTGGAAACTGATAAATTTTCTTTCAGGATTCTTGATTAATAGAAATTATTAATGACATTTATTACTTTTTTTATTTTTTATTTTTATTTTTATTTTTTTTTGTTGTCTCGTTTTGGCCAAATAATCAGATTTGTCCACCTGATCACAACTGTTACAAAGAATAAAACACATACACTATAAGTCAAAAGTTTTTGAACAGTAAGATTTTTAATGTTTTATAAAGAAGTCTCTTCTGCTCATCAAGCCTGCATTTATTGATCCAAAGCACAGCAAAAGCAGTAACATTTTGAAATATTTTTACTTTTTAAAATAACTGTTTTTTTTAAATATATTTTTAAATTTAATTTACTCCTGTGATTTCAAAGCTGAATTTTTTTCATCATTACACCAGTCGCATGATCCTTTAGAAATCATTCTAATATTCTGATTTGCTGCTCAAAAAAAAAAAAAAAATTTGTTATTATTATTATTATTATTATTATTACTGTGTTGAAAACAGTAGAATTGTTTCAGGTTTCTTTGATGTTAGAATAGAAAGTTTAGAAGAACAGCATTTATCTGAAATAGAAATCTTTTGTAACATTAGAAATATCTTTATCATCACTTTTGATCAATTTAAAGCATCCTTGCTAAATAAAAGTTAGTTTAAAAAAAATACTGACTCCAAGCTTTTGAATGGTATAGTATATAAACCTTTTTATTTCAGATAAATGCTGATCTTTGGATCTTTTTATTCATCAAAGAATCCTGAAAAAATGTATTCAAAGGTTTTAAGTGTTTCTGAGGGATCATGTGACACTGAAGACTGAAGTAATGATGCTAAAAATTAGCATCATTAAAATATATTCAAATAGAAAACAGTTCTTTTAAATAGTAAAAATATTTTTATTGCTGTACTTTGGATCAAATAAATGCAGGCTTGGTGCGCAGATGAGGCTTCTTAAAAAAAAAAAAAAACATTAAAAAACCTTACTGTTCAAAAACTTTTTACTGGTAGTGTATTCTAACCTTATACTGTTTAAACACACACACATGGTTTCATTGACCTATCCAGGCAGTAAAATACACAGGCTCAATAAACTGTGAAGAATCTGAGTTTAATTGGTTAACTGTCAATTATATGACAGATCATGTCATAAAACTCCTCGTTAACAGAAACAACTCCTCTTCAAACTGTCAGAACTAACACAGAATAGCTGCATAGCTATGAGTATTTCTAAAAGAATAGAGGTCAGAGATGACAAAAGAAAGGTATCCCTGCAGGCAATAGCGCACCGGCCTAAGAGGACATGATAAAGATCTGGTCTGGCCTGGACATTGCCATTGCAGCTCCAGGGCAAGACAGTAGGATGAGTAAATATGTGCCATCAGATAAACCCGTCTCTCCTGTTCCTCCACATTACAGACCCCACTGCAGGAATTTAAAACACTGAATATAAATGGAGCCCACCATGCAGGTCCCAAAGGTAAACAGTGGATCATTTAGAGGCTAAAAAAAAAGAGATGTTATGTATAAGAGAGCACTGTCACATGACCAAAGACATGTAGAGAACTGTTTTACTGCCCACTCTATGATCGGGATGAAAGCTCGGACCCCTGCTGAGACAATGAGATTCTGATCTTTAACTCACACACATCAGCACCCATCCGTCCTCACTCTAATTATAGAGAACAGCCATACAAGAGCACTGTGACATCCTCTGATCAGGACCTCTGTCATGCCAGACACTCATATTTCTCTCTGTTTGCCATATAACCTTAGCACTGGATATAAATATTATCCCAGGTGAAGTGCTTTCTGCGCTGGTTCTGCTGTCTAATCCACAGGTATTAGGACTCTGTTGATTTAAATGTTAAGTACACATTTGGAGCAACGTCAATACAAGCATATCAGATGATGTAGAAATGTTTTCAGTAGGCTACAAGTTGTCATTTAGCAAATAACTTTATCCTAAGCGATTTACAGTAGAGAGACAATTGGCCCAGGAGCAACCTGGAATAAAAAAGCCTTCCTAGAAAGCATAATAATGGCTTGGTGCTGGTGTTAATTTAGTTTTAAACTATACTATTGTAGTGTATTAATATTTTGAATTAGCTTTTATTTTTAATAAATTCCGTTTTTATTTCAGTTTTAGTTTTAGTCATTTTAGTACTGGTTTTCAGTGGTTCAAACAAAACTTATATGTTGCCAGTATGTATTTGGTATCTAGAAGTTCTTCTATATAGCCTAAGAGAGTGTAGGTATTCATCACAAGTGTGCATCAGAAAATAAGATTATAAAAGTATTTTCCAAAAACTGTAAATATGCTATGCTAACAAGCTAAGTGTACTACGAAATGCCAAGTAATGACATGTCAACCCTGTTAGACTGATTCCTAACTTCAGTCGCTTGTTCTAACGGCTGACCAGTTGTTTGTGTTGAACCGGCCCCAATGCAAACAGTTGCCTTTGATGTCACTGTTGGGAGTGCAGCTCTTCGCTCTGATTATTAACTGCATATACGATGAAACAGGAAGTACAGGAAGTAAGGGCAAGTAAAGGAGAGGCCGTGGATTGTTGATGGTTTAATGAAGTCTAAAGGTCTTCCCCAAAGCGGAAAAAGGATGGCTCTGCAAGCTTTCATGGCTGGACAATTTATCAACCTCTCCCACTGTAGCAGTGAAGCTGTGAATCCTGGGAAAGACTATTTTCTCCTCACTAAAAGGCTATGATAACTATGAGAACACCTTCTGAAAGTTAAAGGATCAGTTCACTCCAGAATTAAAATTTCCTGATACTTTACTCATCCCAATGTCATCCAAGATGTTCATGTCTTTCTTTCTTCAGTCGAAAAGAAATTACGTTTTTCAAGGAAAACATTCCAGGATTTTTCTCCATATAGTGGACTTCAATGGCGATTAACGGGTTGAAGTTCCAAATTGCAGTTTCAATGCAGATTCAAATGGAACTACATGATCCCAGCTGAGGAATAAGAGTCTTTTTTTAGCGAAGCGATTGGACATTTTTTTTTTTTAATGTAAAATTCTATACTTTTTTAACCACAAATGTTCGTCTTGCACTAGCTCGACTTCACGCATTACGCAATCACGGTCATGCATGACATAGGCAAAGAAGGCAAAGTACAAAGAAAGTCAAACGCCCTTTACAAAAAAGGTAAAACAACGACATCTGATGCTTTTGAAGTTGGAGTTTTTCACCCTACCCTACCTTTTTGAACCAAAGTACACAGACATAGAAATAACCATGTGTGACCTTACGTGATCACGTAATGTGTGAAGTTGTAGACAGATGAGTTTTTGTGGTTAAAAAGTATATTAGTTTTTTTTTTATACAATATCCAATCGTTTCACTAGATAAGACCCTTATTCATTGGCTGGGATTGTGTAGAGCCCTTTAAAGCTAAATCAAAACTATAATTTGTACCTTTCACCCGTTGATGCCCACTGAAGCCCACTACATTGACAAAAATCATGGAATGTTTTCCTCAGAAACCATTTCTGTTCAACTGAAGAAAGAAAGACATGAACATCTTGGATCACATGGAGGTATGTAAATTATCAGGAAATTTTAATTCAGGAATGAACTAATGAAAAAATAAAACACACAAAATAAATACGTTTAAAGGGGTCAAATGATCCGGTTTCTTGTTTTCCTTTGTCTTTGGAGTGTTACAAGCTATTTGTGCATATATAAGGTCTGTAAAGTTGCAAAGCTTTAAGTCTCAAACCCAAAGAGATATTTATTATAAAAGTTACGACTTTGCCACACCTTCCTAAAACGGCTCATTCAAACATGCGTCCACATGTCTAAATCACGATGTGGGTAGATTTGCATAACACCTCCCGTATGTGTGTTTCATTGCGAAAGCGAAAGTACTTTGTTTAGCCTTCCAAATGAAGACACAACTAGAAATCAGTGGTTGAGTTATATTTACAGAGGACTGTTTCCTAAACCTGGGAGAGCAACCTACAATGCCAGCTTTCCACAAAGGGTTAAGGCTATAAAGTGGGGCAATTCCAATGTTGCAAGGACAGTCTGGTGCTTCTATTACTATTCATACACGAGTTTTGAGCAGTGTAGAGTAGTGCTTGTTGTTTGTTGTTTCTACAATCACAAATGCAGACATGGTGTTATGTTTACGTGGCGCGGCGAATCTGAGGGTGCCAGAAAATCTAAATATTGAGAAAATCGCCTTTAAAGTTGTCCAAATGAAGTTCTTAGCGATGCATATTACTAATCAAAAATTAAGTTTGACAGACTTATAGTAGGAAATGTACAAAATATTTTCATGAAACATGATCTTTACTTAAAATTCAAAATATACCCATGTTTCTTATGACTGGTTTTGTGGTCCAGTGTCTCACACACACACACACACACACACACACACACATATATATATATATATATATATATATATATAAGCAAACCTGAAAAGATCTACATGTGAGTCATCCTCATCACTCTCACTGTCCCAAAATGAACTCAGAATATAAATTTAAGATCAAGATATTCAACACTTATTAATCACATTAATAAATCCATCAATCAACTTCCAGCTATTGACCGCAAATGACTTGAGGAGATATGGGTCAAAAGTTTAACTTTCAATTATTTATAACTGTCAATTAAAATTGTATATTATTTATACTAAGTAAGAAAGTTTATTTTCTCACAGATATAAAACATGTTGTTAGGTGACATATGGCTTACGGGGTTTTTTTTTTTTTGGCAGGGCCAGTGATATTTTGCTAGGGCAAGTATAAATCTGAATTACTGGCCGAACCAGGCCAGCAGGAAAAATCCTCATTGTTGTAACTTGCAGTCTACGTTCAACTGATCAACTGTAAACCTATATGATGACGAGGATTATATAAATTCATTCTCCTTTGTGTTTGAGACTAATCCTTATTCTAAAGTACTTCTTTCAGCTCTGCAAGTTCAGATTACAAAACTAGGACACTAGTCATATTCTTTGACCATTTCAAAACTAAAACTAAAAACACCATTTAACGTCCATTCATCTGGGTCCTGGTACATTTCAGATCATAGCATCTGGGGAGATGTAGAGTAAAGTTTGGGGATTTCTTTTTCTTTTCTTTTTTTTCCACCAGGAAATTTGTATCATTTAAGCAATTGGCTATCTACCTTCCTCCTTTCCCACCTTTCACACTCTGCCTATTCACATCAAACAGTCCTGGATATGGGAAAGCAGGGAACAGGGTGAAGGGGAAAACCCCAGCATCTCTGTCCCCCCTGAACGGAGCCACGAAAGCCCCAACGAGGGACACGGTGGTTCAGGCCATGACCACTAACAGGCCCCCTGCTGCAAGACTGCGTAGGTCTGAGTTAAGGATCTGGCGGTTAACTGATGGAGACGCCGCTCACGGAAGTAGCCTGGTTCCCCTAGCGGACACAGAGGAAGCACCTCATGCCCCAATGCCTATTAAAGCCAATTAGGGAGAGCCTGAATGTGGGCCAGTCTGGCCCCTGTTATACTGCTCAGTTTGGGAAAACCGTTATTTAGAACGGGAAATTTGCCTTATATTTATAGTACTGCTGGCCTGCTAATGTACTTGCGCACAAGCTACTGTAAATAAATAATATTTACTGCATATTATGGCTTTTTAAAGTATTTAAATCACAAGTAATGCAATTCCATTACCAAACCAGATGGCATCCGTGAACAAACACTACACCTTTTGTATTTTATTTGAACAATCTAATTTTCAAACCTTGTTTTTTTCTGAAATGCTCGTTCTAGAAAAGACTGATTTCGCTACATTTCTTTCAAATAAATGCCACTTGGTTTGGTAAAGGCAAAGACATTCATTCATATTTTGTTAGTTCATCCAAACACTTCTCAGGGTCAGTCTTTTCAGATGTTAAGGGAAAAAAACCTGTGAAATTAACATCACTGTCTAATCATGATAGATGAACTTGAATAATGCCGTGGCAACATGATGTATGATCTTTACTCATAATTGTCAGTGCATTTCCTCATCATAACTGATATGATTCACGTTGTGGGAACCTTTACAAAATCAAGATGGACAGAAAGATGGGTGGAATTCCAACAATGAGTCTGAGTCGTTCCAGGTTCACCCACACAACCAATGAGCTGTCTGTAGTATCAGCCCATAATCTGCCCTTTAGTGACAGATTGAAAATTATATGGGCAAAATTCTCATGCAAAGCACAACAATGCACATGTTGTGACAAAACTAAAAACACACAATGGGAATTCAGTGAAAAGCTGATCGATTCATTTAGTGACACATGTTATAAAATCTTCTGAAGGATTCTACAAATGTGACATTGCAGTTGTGCGAACCTGATAAGATCTATGCGTGAGCCATCCTCATCACTTTCACTGTCCCAAGATGAACTCTGAATTTAAATACAAGATCAAGAAATTCAACACTTATTCAACACATTAGTGGATCCATCAAACAACTTTGACCGCAAATGACTGGAGGAGATGTGCGTCAACAGTTTAATTTGACTTTGGTTGCTGTTACAGACCTTCAGATGAGTGTATAAAATTGTTGGCAGATTAAATATGCTTTCACTTCAGACTAAAGAAATAAAACACAAAGTTTAAAAAAACAACTGAACACTCTTCTTTAGGATATTCACACATTCACCACTCAGGGTTCAGCTTTTATTTTGGTGGGTTGCAAGTAAGTATACGCACAGTTGGTTTTAGCACTGCCAAGTCAGTGAATGTCACAGTTTTGCATTTTGCTCTGCGCATAGCCTAGATTTATGCTGTAGGGAAATCTTATACAGTATTACAGTTAGTTGATCTAAAGCGGTGATTTGTGCATTAACAGCTGTCAACCATGTTGGCATGCAAATAAGCAGTCTGAATTTATTTACCCATAACAGTTTTTATTTTAGTCGCACCACGTGATAACTAAATTAAATTAAATTAAATTAAATTAAATTGCATTTTTGGCAATCTATATGTTTTTAGTTTTTTTTTTTTAACAAAGAAATATGAAAAAAAAAAAATTAATGAATAGGTTCTTGATTTGCAATGGTAGCTGGAAATTATGCAACTACAATCCAACCTTGTGACAATTAAATTTATAAACTTTCTGATGGAAAGCAATAGCATATAATGATTTGCTTATAATTGCACGATGTACGATATTGGATTTTTACCGATATCTGATATAACGATATCTTTCAACTAATTTTGGCCGATAGCAGATGCAGATAACGATATATGTTCTTTTGTTTCGAAACAACACCAAGTCTCTCCTTTGTGGAAATTATAAGCAAATTATTTTTAATTTTGGTTAGTTTTTAACAATAACTTATTTGTTAGAAGTAAATAAACAATAATAAGGTTCTTTTATAATGACAGTACATTGAAGCTTTGAAAATAACTACAAATAAACTATATATCAATCGCTGCATTTTTTTCTTTTAGAAAGATGCAGTGGCAACCTTTACACTTTATTTTAAGATTTAACATACGTAGATGGTCTTAAGCAAAAGAGTTGTAAAAATTCTGAAAATCTTTTAGAGCTCGTAATTTGTTTAAAAAATATAACATATTACACATTAATAAATAAATTAGTATATATTTAATTTACAAGTGTCAAAATTTAAATACAGAACGGGCATTAGGACCCGGGGGAGGCTGCCGCTTCTGCCATTGCGCGTACTATTACTGTTTCTATCACACAATGAAACGCATCATTCTGTAGGCACATTCTCAGTTTAAATGCAGCAATCCAAAACAGAGAATCTAATCACCATTGATTAGCAATACCTTGCTTCAAAAATGAGCCACACTGCTGATGTGATCTAATCTCTAGCACACCCTGAGCACATGTGAGTAAATGTATTCCTCTTATGGGCAAGACGTATCTGCATAATTTTTCATATCGGGCCAATGCCGATATTTACATTTAAAGCCATTATCGGCTGATTCAAATATCGGTCCGATAATATTGTGCATCCCTAATTCTTACCGAGGCTATTTTATTAGGCACAAATTATTATGGTGATTTCAACAAAACCCCATATATGTTGTCCAGTTAAATTACAGTTACATACAGCAATACAGTGCTGTGAGTATTTAAGACATACTGCTGCTGCACAAATAGCATATAAAATAACCCGTAGCAGATCTATACAGGTGGAGCTGGGGAAGGTGGAGGGTTTCAGGGGAACTCTGAAAGTGCCCTGCAAAGAGCTTGAGTGAATGCTAACCAGCCATTTAAATGTAAGGTATGGAGTCAAAACAGGGCCATATATATCTGCAAAATAAAACAATGTTTTGCAAACAAAAAATATGTTTTGCAAATAAAAGTTTAGTATTGAGAAAAAAAAAATGCTTTTTTGCAAGTAAAAAAATAATTGCAAAAGAAAAGTTAACCCCTGAGAGAAAAAATAAAGTTTAGCAAAGTAAAACTTCAGCAGCATTGACTTTGCAACACATATTTCCCTTTGCGCCGCTCCTTTAAATCCGCGTTTCAGTCATCCGTGCCTCTGCGGCGCAAGCCTTCCTTTGCGCTTCATTTTTCTATGCGCCTCGCTTTGTGTCACTGATTTGACGTGGGGGAGGGGTCAAGAGGTTGGGGTGTGTACAAGGGACGAAGGCGCGTCCCTCTCGTTACGTCATCAGCGCGAGCCCCGGATCTCAGGTATGTATTATTGATCGCTTTCTTCTTATTATTATTAGACTCCTATATTATTAATAACGGATACTTCAGACCGGCCCAAATAAGGCTGTCACGATTAACAGACATTATATTGTGCATGATTTATGAACAGCTTGTGGGTGAAATAGGTAAAATACTGTTGCACCCGAAAGCTAGAGGTCGCTCTCGTGCGAAAACTCAAAATAAGCGCAGTAGAGGAAGACAATAACACACATAACGTTAGTTATAGGAAATGCATATGGACATCATTTTATCAATATTCCTAAAACCTCCTCAGTTATTTTCATGATAATAAAGTATATTAATAATAATTATTAATAATAATTTCGCACGTAACGAGAGGGACGCGCCTTCGTCCCTTGTACACACCCCAACCTCTTGACCCCTCCCCCACGTCAAATCAGTGACACAAAGCGAGGCGCATAGAAAAATGAAGCGCAAAGGAAGGCTTGCGCCGCAGAGGCACGGATGACTGAAACGCGGATTTAAAGGAGCGGCGCAAAGGGAAATATGTGTTGCAAAGTCAATGCTGCTGAAGTTTTACTTTGCTAAACTTTATTTTTTCTCTCAGGGGTTAACTTTTCTTTTGCAATTATTTTTTTTACTTGCAAAAAAGCATTTTTTTCTCAATACTAAACTTTTATTTGCAAAACATATTTTTTGTTTGCAAAACATTGTTTTATTTTGCAGATATATATGGCCCTATTTTGACTCCATAGGTAAGGCAGTAAACGCTTTGGCTGCATATGCAACATCAACCAATCAGCTTTTACCAAGTAATTTAACGCTGTGAATATCATTAGTTACGTTAAGAACCCATTAGCCTGTGCCATTAGCAGAAGACACAACAATGTATGATACATCACACAAAAGGTTTAAGTCTGCAAGGCACAAGAACAGTTTTGTCAACCAGTCCATAATGCTCTCATACTGGGTGATCCTGGATTGTAACTGCCATACTAACTGCTGAGTCTTTTATATCCAGTTGTAAATGGGCTGCTGTAGTTCTGAAGCTTATCTAACTTTATAAGTAATTATAAAAGAATATGAAAGCATAATGTGCACACAGGCAGCCTATGTGGTGCCCATAAATCAGATTCAAAAAGTAAACTAACTTGTAAAATACATAAATCTAAGAAAACACATGGGAGGTATGTATACTGGCAGGCAGCCAAAAAACTTCCTATCCCCACCCCTGCTGCCCACAATCTATATGCGGTTAATGTGCTGTCAGGACAAACACACATTTACATGCACTATACATGTCAGTCTGCCCTGACAGTGTAATCTACAGGGATTGTAATGATGAGCTGTTAAGAGATTGAACGGATCAGGACACAAGAGAAGAACACAAGAGAAGAAAAAATGACGGTAAAAACGACAGGTGGAAAAAGGTAATTTCAGGAGTCGAGAGAGAGCTTTCGCTGATCACAGAAACATGCATGAGGTTACACGGGCAATATCTACGGCAAGACAAAACAAGTTCAGAGACAGACTCTTCTCAACAGCAGTAGATTTCTGTGACTGTCCGAGGCAAATTCACAAATTGAATGAATAGCGACATAAGCAACCAACAGAGATAAAAGGGGTCATCGATGCCCATTTTCCACAAGTTGATATGATTCTTTAGGGTCTTAATGAAAAGTCTATAATATACTTTGGTTAAAAATTCTCAATGGTTGTGTAAAACAACAATCTTTTTACCTTGCCAACATCAGCTCTGCAAAAATCATCCCATTCTGAGGGATTGTTCTTTTAAATGCAAATGAGGTAAGACGCTCATGTCAATCAACTATCGTGGGAGCGGCCTCTTTCGGTGTGACGCCACACCAACAGGCATTTGATAATGGCTCGATTTAAAAAAGGGGATATTATTTTTACAGATTAATTTAAAAACACTGCATGGATTTTTATCATTATAGGGCAGATTTGTAAATACACTGCCACACACATTAATGTTCAAACAACATGTAAAAGTAAAGTCTGCATCCAATGACCCCCTTAAGGGATATTTTGAATTGAAAAGATTTGTTTTCTGTGTTGCAAGAAATATTAAATTACAGAGATTAAAGATCTTATATTCGAAAGATTTGTGTTTTTTCTGTTTCAAGAAAGCCAGAATATGATAAAAATAAATAAATAAATAAATAAAATAAATAAATAAAATCTGTCTAATGCACTACCTCTATATATTTAAATAATAATAATAATAATTTAGAAAATAAATAAAATAATAAAATAAATAAATGAATTAAATAATGCTTAAATTTTTTTTTTCCATAAATGCTTTTAGTTTATATGCAAATGGCCAAAAACAACATATGTTTCTAAAGTAATAAGCAATTTGTAGAGATAACATTTTTTTAATTTGGAAAAAAAAAAAAAAAAAAAAAAAAAACTCTGTGCAGTTAATACACCAGTTAATGTACTACCTCTATATATTTAAATAATAATGATTATAATATTTTAGAAAATAAATACAATAATAAATAAAATTTATATTTTAAATAAATAAATACATGAAAATAAGTTTTAAATAAATACTAATGCTATTAATTTACTGGATATGCAAATGGACAAAAATTTTAAATTGGAAAGACTGGAGAGCTTAAATTTGAAAGATTTGTGTTTTCTCTGTTTCAAGAAAGCCAGGATTAATGCATTACCTCTGTATATTTAAGTAATAATAATTTAGAAAATAAAGATAAAGAAATCAGTAATTTAATTAATTACTTAATACATTAAAATAAATACAAATACTATTAGTTCACTGGATATGCAAACGGCCAAAAATATGTTTCTAGAGACAAAGATAAAAAATAATAAATGAATAAATAAATAAATACTCATGTTAATGCACATACCTCTGTATATTTAAATAATAATGATTTATAAAGTAAAAAAATTATAAATAAAATAACTAAATAATTTTATTTAATTATATAATACATTAAAACAGATTTACAATAGATAAATACAAACGCTATTAGTTTATTGGATATGCAAAAGGTAAAAAATAAGATGTCGTTCTTGTTTTCCTGCCAACACTTGATTACATCACAGGAGACAAGTTACACCAGTGACTGCACTTTCATTGGTAGTTGCCTCATTGAATAACTGCTCATTTGCATAAAGTTAAACAACCTTCAACTTTGTTCTGTCGCTGAGCCAACAGTCGCTGTTGATCAGATTGCTAAAAAATGAATGACTTTCAGTTGCTTTGCAAGGGGAATCTGCAATGTATAGTCTCCTTACGTGTTTTAGACACAGCCCCTCACCCACTTTTCTTTTTTGAAATATGCATTATATCTTCAAATCTTTTTAAATCTTCTCATACCTTCATATGTACTGACATTCAGCGTCATGATCAATCACAACTTTAATGCTTTGAGCAAGAATATTCATCACCAGCATATAATCCGTCAAAATGCTTTTATTCGAGAGACATGAGCAAAATCAATCGCCAGCTGAACTGGAGGCGCAGAGGCTGAAAAATGTGATTTAATTAATCATCATTAACCGAATGTGAATCTGAATGGGAACAGAGATGAGGAGTGTGTGTCAACCCCAAGGGGCATGGAGGTATGTGGCTCTTCTCCAGCTTGTCTCTGGCATGGGCCACGGCACGTATCAAAGGCCCGGGGGATTGTCGACAACCGCCGGCTTCCAGAACGCAAAAAGGAAACTCAACGGATTTGCTTGTGCGCAACATCAAAGTCCTCAGATATAAAGACAATTTCCACTCAAGATTTTCTATTTAGATGTTATTGGACTAGTGGCACCAGCAGTACTATAGGCTACGAAAGACTTCTGTCTCAGAGTCACACTTCTTGAATGGGAAGTTTGGGGTGATTTTGTCTCCTGTTGCGCTTGGCACCACACGAAATCCTGCCATTCCTGATTACGAGTCCAAACATCAAATGGAAATTATGTTCTGTGTAGGCTCTTTGAATCTGATAAACCGTTTGTTTGTGCTGGATTGTGATACGCATCTATGCCGTTAGTTGTTAAAAACCCTCTCTGCAATCTCCCCTCCAGCCGTGGCTCGCAATCATTACAGTTCATGAACTAATAAGTGAACAGTTGATAAGGAAGCGCAGTCGAGGTGGGAGACGTGACTGTGCGGCCCAGGGGAGTACTATCAAAATTGTCACAGACTGCGCGAAACGAAAATGTCTTGTGTTCAAACGAGCTGACGACAGCGATCAGGTATTTGATAATGCCGCCAATTTAGTGCTGGTTACAGCATGAGACATAGAGTTCTGTGACATGCACATTATGATTATGGCCACTGATATTTTTTATTAGCATTAGTGGCAAGTCCATCTCACCCCAAATAATAAAAAAAAGCTAATATACACAAAATCTTGTGTACTACCAACATCATGTGAGAAACACACTGGCATAATAATAATAATAGTAACATTAAGACTAATGATAATAAGAATATGCCTAATTAGAAATACTGTGGGGGCTTGCATGAGAAGTACAGCACCCTCCAGTGGTCTCAGTAATACATCTAACTAAAAGAACAATAATGTATTACATCACTAAGAAATGCAATGAAAATTGTCTAAAACAATTTGTAGATTTTAAAAACGTACATTTATAAAAATAAAACAGAACTGAACATTTGAAAGAATAAAAAAATGAATCATTTAATATACTGAAGGAAACTAAATAGGCTTAGAATTAAATTATTATTTATTTATTTATTTTTGCACTGTATCAGCATGTTAAGAAATGAACATAAACACTGTCTGCAATACCATTCCAAAAGTTTCGGCTGAGTATTTATTTTTATTAATTTAACTTAATAATTCAATTCAATTTACTGTTCAATTTACTGAACTTACTGTTCACCAAAGAAACCTAAAAATTGTATATTTCGAAAATATTAAGCAGAACAACTTTTTTTAGCATTAATAATAAGGCATGTTTCGTGAGGTTTTACATTTTCAAATAGTTTATATTTATTTATATTTCTAAAAATCGAATGGCTACATACAGTTGGGGTCAAAAGTTTACATATACCCTGTAGAATCTGCAAAATGTTAATTATTTTACCAAAATAAGAGATATCATTCAAAATGCATGTTATAGGCATGACCTGAAAAACATATTTCACATAAAAGACGTTTACACATAGTCAACAAGTAGTTGAATTTATAAAAATTACCCCGTTCAAAAGTTTACATACACTTGATTCTTAATACTGTGCTGTTACCTGAATAATCCATAGCTGTGTTTTTTTGTTTAGTGATAGTTGTTCATGAGTCCCTTGTTTGTCCTAAACAGTTAAACTACCTGCTGTTCTTCAGAAAAGTCCTTCAGGTCCCACAAATTCTTTGGTTTTTCAGCATTTTGGTGTATTTGAACCCTTTCCAACAATGACTCATATGCAACTATTACAGAAGGTTCAAACACTCACTGGTGCTCCAAAAGGAAAAATGATGCATTAAGAGCTGGGGGTGAAAACTTTTGAACAGAATGAAGATGTGTACATTTTTCTTATTTTGCCTAAATATCACATTTTTGTCATAGCAGCTGTGGATCATTCAGGTTACAACACAGTATTAAAAATCAAGTGTATGTAAACTTTTGAACGGGGTCAAATTCAACTATTATTTTCTCTTGTGGACTATATGAAAACATCTTTTATGTGGAATATTTTATTCAGGTCAGTGCTAAATAAAAAATGACATGCATTTTGTATGATCCCTCTTATTTTGGTCAAATAATTAACATTTTGCAGATTACTGCATGTAAAATGTTGACCTCAACTGTATTTGTGAACAGGAATCAAACAACATAACAACTTAAAATACCAAGGGACTGTTGGCATCTCAGCGTAATCTTTGGTGTGTCTTGTCTCACTGATAAAGACTAGCTCTCATTTTAAGGACAGCATTGTTTGACCAGTGTTTGGGCAATGGATAAATCTGTCATCACATCCAGACACATTACACAGCGTCAACCTGGCTGTCGGAGTAAATAAATCAAGTTCCAGATAACCGTGACTGATCAGTGAATAACTGCCTCATGACAGGCCTGCCGAAATTAGTTTGTCTGTGTTGTAGCTGAAGTCTTCAAACTGCTTGTACCTGAGTCATAAATTGGTGTGTGAAACTGAGGTAAACAACAAATGATGTGATGCTGGGACCATTCCAGAATGATATCAAAGCATGATACCGTACGTTTTAATACGGTCAAAAACAGTAAATAAAGATCTTTTACCAATTCATTCTTTGTAATTGGCTGAATAAGGCATAATTGTACCATAACAGTTGTTGGTAGTAAAATAAACACACCTGTTGTGTCCCAAGGTGCAGACTGACAAAAAAAAAGCATTGAAGGATACCATTCAACATAGCATTTCTTCATCCTTCATAAGTTACCAAATGAAACTGATTTGAGCTTTAAGTGGTTGATATTTGCAGCATACGAGAATGTATAGGTGAGCAGTTTGACTCTTTTACTAATAAGTCCTGCAGAACTTCATAAGAAGAGGAATGCTATTCATGATTGTGAGTAGCACAGCCTCATACAGAAAGGGTTACACATAACACTTAATATGCCAAAAATATGTAAAGCCCTGAAGCTCAAATGAGCTGACTGATCAAACCTGACAGCTTTTTTTTTTTTTGGTTTGACATCTCCTTAAACACTCATAATGACTTATATGCATTGTTTAAGCTCTGTCATCCTAAAAAATAAAATAAAAGCACACCCTGAGAAACCATCTACTAATAACAGGCACATGCGGATATGAAATGTGTGCACTTGTCATTCCTAAGACTGTGATAAAGAAAGAAATGCAAATATTAGTTGATCAATGGACAGACAGAAAGACAGAGAGATAAGGAGGGAGACGGAATGAGAGAAAGAGAAAAAGACGAGAAAATCTGGACAAGAGCCAGGTATGCGTCGACCTGCGCCTGAGGAGCAGTGATCTGTCTGTCTGTGCGATTGACGCATGCATTGATGAGACAGGTGCCCCTCTTGTATGCAAGCCTGACTACATCATCTCGCTGATAATTGCCCTCAAGTGCTTTCTCCGAGACATCCCTCTGTCAGCAGATCAACCTGAGCTTTACCCAAGCACTGAGTGTGCTTCCAAAACTTCCAAAACATACAGATATGGCTTTGCAGACACTGAAAATTTTACCTGATGAACTTGTGCATTAAAGGACTTGAGGAGGAAAGTTGAAAAATGGTTTAGAACAGGAGAGATTATATTGTGGTTTGAGGTGTTACATAACACCTAGAACAGAGGTGGCGAACGTCAGTCCTGGAGAGCCGCAGCCCTGCATAGTTTTGCTTCAACCTTATCAAACGCACCTGAACAAGCTAATCAAGGTCTGAATGGTTACTAGAAAGCTACAGGCAGGTGAGTTTTAATTAGGGTTGGAGCTGAACTCTGCAGGGCTGTGGCTCTCCAGGACTGGAGTTCGCCACCCCTGACCAAGAACATCAAGGGTTGAATACTTATGAAAAGTTCTCGTTGTCTAATCAAACAGTGGAACCTGCACTCAGAAGAAATCTCAGATTAAGTATAAATGCACTATATGGACAAAAACTATCAGGACAGCTACCACTCTTCAGGGAAGGCTTTCCATAAGATTCTGTGTGAATTTTGCCCATTCAACCAGTAAAGCATTTGTGAGGCCAGGCACTGATTTTGGAATCTTCATTCCATAATGGGGTAATGGGGTTGATGTTAGGTCTCTGTGCTGGAGAGTCAAGTTTTTTCACACTGAACTATGAAAGATGAACCTGGTTTGAATAGATTGGATAATAAATATACAGTTAAGTCAAAAGTTTGAATACACCTCGCAGAATTAGCATTTTGGCAACATGACCATTCTGCATTCTTAATAGCTTAAGAGGTTTTAAAAACACTTTAACTGCTTATTATATAATACTGTTATGCAATAAGAAGAATCCATGTTTGGTATTTAAAAAAAAAATGTTGAACAAGTTTCACACACCTAGTTTGGTAATGCATCAGGTTTTGCAGTTTCGATGTATTATCTTGTCTGAATTCTTCATGATTATCATTTTAAAACAAGACTTTAAGAAACTAGAGCAACAAAGAACACATTTTTGTAGCTTAATGAGTAGATCACTGCACCAGCATTGCTAAGGTCATGATTCTTAAAGAGACAGTTCACCCAAAAAAGAAAATTCTGTCATTAATTACTCATCCATCATGTCGTTCCAAACCCATAAGACCTTTGTTCATCTTCGGAACATAAGTTAAGATATTTTTTTGAAATCCAAGAGCTTTCTGACCCTGCATAGCGATGCAACGGACACATTCAAGGCCCAGAAAGGTATTAAAGGCATCATTTAAATAGTCCATGTGACATCAGTAGTTCAGCCTTAATCTACGAGAATACTTTTTGTGCGCAAAGAAAACAAAAATAACGACTTTATTCAGAATTTCTTCTCTTTGCACATGTTTGTGTTCTGAAGATGAACAAAGGTCTTAAAGGTTTGAAATTATATGAGGGTGAGTAATTAATGACAGAATTTTTATTTTTTGGGTAAACTATCACAAAAAAATACATTTGTAGAAACTTTTGATAACACATCTGCCTAATGTATACAGTCTTTGCTATTGTATTCTATTAATCTTCAACTGTTTTGGTGCCAGAATGCAATGCATGACCAAAAAGTAAAATCAGACTGTGAAAGAGAAAACAACATGCAGTAGCATTTGGTATCTCCTCCGAGGATCCCCTAAAAGCAAGAAGATTTAGCATTTTTTTCTCTGACAAGTATCTACATGCTGAAAGTGCCAATCCTGGTTCCCTCATATCTGATCCTTATCTAGTGTTGTTCACTTACACGCTCCTTTTTGACAGCTCCACGCTAGGTGTCTGATACACTCTGACTTCAGCTTAGAGCCCTTATTGTTTCTTACAAACCCAGAGGGCACCAAGACATGGTCCTGTTGAAGATGTCCCATTTAAGGCATGATCATGGGTCTTGACTGGAACATATTTACAGACATAGTGGGCTCAGATTACTGGGCTGGATTCATCATCTTGTCTCTGAAGAGCTAAAGGCTTAGTGGGATTTATAGACAGAGGAAAGACTAATCTAGAAGGAAGTTTGAAAGGCCTCCAGCCACGCTCAAACAATGACAGAACTCCCATGTCAAAAATATATAACCCTGAACTGAAGAATTGATTAATGTACAAATAATGTACACTGAGTTTTTAAAGTTAGTTCAGCAAGAATGTATTAAAGAGAGAGTCCACAATACAACTCCAAAGATTACATTTTTTTGATTAATGTTAGTAAGCAAATTAAATGGGAAAGTTGTACAGGTTTGGAATGACATGAGGGTGAATAAATGAATAAAAAGATGACGGAATATTCATTTTTGGGTGAACTACCCCTTTTTCATTTGATCAAAAGTAACAAACAAGACATTTATACTGTTACAAAAGATTTCTGAAAGATGCAGCTTTGCCATCTGAGGAATACATTAAATTTTAAAGGAGTTATTTTTAATTGTAGTAATATTTCACAATATAACTGTTATTACTGTATTTTTGACCAAATTAATCCATCCTAGGTCAGCATAAGAGACTAAAAAACATTTAAAAATATTTCCGACCCCAGACATGAAAAAGTGAAATGGAATAGTTCATTCTGAAATTAAATACATTTATACAACAGTTCTTTCTGATGCTTGAATATGATTGGCTGAGAGGAGTGTGATATTCTAGTGATAACAGAGGTCTAACAATTTCACCGTTTATATCACTCCGCTTGCAATATTTCTCATAGCGAGTGTCACGGTGGACACCTAAATCCACTATAATTTTATAACTAATACTGTTTTTGTGTCACAGAACAGTTTTTCAGGTGAGAACATACTTATTTAGACTTCAAATATGCAGTTTGTTAATAAGGAAAACGTCTATTTGAAAATTTGCTATGACGTTTTCGAAGATATGCTCCAGGGCATCAGTGGCTGTTCAGCACTCATGAACTCACCGAGAGCAGCCTTACCTTGGCCAGTTCTTCTGGACAACCCAGGCTCATTGGAAATGCGTGCCTCTGCATACATTTCTGCAACGTGGTGATTATGTACCTTACTGCATGTTTCATGGCAGTTTCAAAGTGAAATGTCCAGAGAGTGGCGCTAAAACATATGTTCAATACGTGACCGTGGCACATTTTTATTACGTTAGTACAGGCACGTATTGCTGTGTTTTTTACGCTGCTTGAGGTACGTATTGCGGCTGTTTAGAATTCAAATATCCGAATGCTCAAAATATTCAAATGCTCTGTCGTGTTGGAAATATCCCCTACACCAAACCTAAACTTAACATACAACCGCATTTGTTGATGCAGCAGTGCTATTTTAACTTTCCTATGTGGATCTGAGCTGTTTCGTCAAACCGTAGTTTCAGGGGGTTCGTACCGGAGTACCAATCCTATTGAAAAAAAAAAACAGCATATGCTGGTTAGGTACACCGTGAAAAACAAAAAAAAAAAACAATTTGTTGAGTCAACTTAATAATTTGTTACCCTGCAGACTTAAAATTTTAAGTTCAGTCAACTCAAATAAGTTTAGTCAACTTGAAATGTTAAGTTGTACTAAGTAAAAACTTAGATATTAGAGTTGACTAAACAAACAGTTTGGTTTGTTAAACTTAAAAGCTGGGCTTGTTACCCAGCTGCGTTAAAATTTTAAGTTAAATAAACTCAAATATCTAAGTTGTCACTTAGTACAACTTAACATTTCAAGTTGACTAAACTTTTTTGAGTTGACTGAACTTAAAATGTTTAAGGCAGCCGGGTAACAAAATATTTTAAGTTGAATCAACAAATTGTTTTTTACAGTGTAAGTTTTGAAGCATGGATGCTGGTCATGTGCTGGTCCTAAGCTGGTCCCTCATGTGTGTAAATCATACTTTCGGTGAAAAGGAAATAAAATAAAAAAGGAATAAAAGGAATAAAATAAAAAATAAGAGTTTTACTGCCTCTAGTGTTCATTTCAACTGGAAACTGCAGTGATTTGTACATATAAGTATGTTTTTTTTCCATTTTGCAGAAATGTACATAGAGGCACATATTTCCAATAAGTCTATGTTGCTTCTGGAATTTGATATTGCTCATATACATCATCTACACACCCTCATGTTAATTGAAACCCATATTTTAGTGTATGGTTGTCAGTGAATAACAACTTTTGATCCAATTCTAAAACAAAGCTGTTGTACAACTTATGAAACTTGAAATATAGAATATAAATAACTTCATGGAGCTTTTTTGGAGCTTAACAGTCATGTGCAAGTCCTAATCTACTTTTCCTGAATGGAAATGAACAGCTTGGGCATTTTGCTAAACAACTACTTTTGCATTCTACAAAACGAGAACAATAATCCAGGTTTTATACAGCAAAGGTGTGTATATGATGTCAGAAGTTTTTATTTTAGATAAATGGTTCCTCTAAGCAGTTTAAACAGCATCTGTATCCACAATATAGATAATCTGTTTATTCAACTTCTCTCATGGACGGAAATGACTCAGCGATGATTTCAATGTGAGAAGTGTAAGCTGACATAAATGGTACACTGAAGCAATAAACTTTATCTTTGTTTTTACAGATGCCGTGATAAAAGTCGAGCAGAGTAACTAAAGGAACAATGATGTGGATGTGGTTTTGGCTCTTCTTGTTCTCAATGAAAGTGGCAGATGAGCAAAACCTGTCCTGCAGGAGGAGAGCCTCAAGAGAGCCGTTTGATGTTCTCTCAATAAGCCAGTTCTCTCTTTTGTCCCGATCTCTTTCTTCTCTTTCTCTGTCACTCCTCTCTCTTGTTCACACACATTTTCTGGCCTCCTATCCCAATCCCCCCATACTCCCCACACGCACTTCATCACACACACACACACACACACACACACACATATGCTTATTGGGTCTTGAACATTTAGCCCATAGAACAAGCATTTCCAGGCTGGGACATGCAAAAACACATTGCACATGAACTACATCCTCCCTGTCAGTCGTGTTTAGCTGTCGCCATGTCTCACGCTCTCATGCAGGAGCGCTAGAGTTGACATGCAGGAAGTAAACAGAATGCCTGAGCTCCAAAATATAATAATCCATCTCACACCTGCTCCAAACCACAAATATCAAACAAGCAAACAAGGCAACCGAAATGATTTTTAGAGTCGATTGTGGATGGACGGCAGACATTTTGTTCCTCTCTAATGAAATTATACATCCATGTGCCATAATCACAGTGGAAACGTGAATAGATGTTTGAAACCTCTTCTTTGTGCCCGCCAACAAAAGCCATTGTCTGCCACAAAGCCTGCTCTCCTGACAGAAAGATCTGGTAGAAGCAAAAAGGCAGCCATATCAAATACGCTGTTAACTCTGCGCATGTCAAGCAGGGGTCACTGGAGCCAGCGTTACCTGTGTAAATCACCGCACAATGGCTCGCAATCCCAGTATTCAACAGGTGACATAAAGGACCTTTGGGAAGTATAGTTTCCACTGGTCCTATTCTGCAACAAAAGGTTTCTTAAACATCACTGCCTGAGGACAAATCATACGACACTCTGAAACAGGAAATCTCTAAATCGCCCATTGTCTGACACCACATCAAAATCCTCCGTGCACACAGGCAGGCTGGGGGAGGGCCAGGCTGCCGTCTTTTTTTTTGACAGAGGATATAGAAAGACTTTAAAGAGCACGTCTAAGAATAAACATCCTCGTGCAGGAGCCTCACTTGAACGAATGCTAGCTGGTGCATGTTGAACTGGCATCATCCTTTTGTGCCACCAGTGTTTTTATGGTACAAAAATAGCCAAGTATTATTTATAGTATTTATTCACATTTTGAATTTGCTTCATATAATTTCAAGTAATTTTGTGTTAAAGGATTAGTTCGCTTCCAGAGCAAAAATTTACAGATAATGTACTCACCCCCTTGTCATCAAAGATGTCGTAAAGAAATTGTGTTTTTTGAGGAAAACATTTCAGGATTTGTCTCCATGTAATGGACTACTATGGCGCCCCCAAATCTGAACTTCCAAAACGCAATTTAAACGCAGCTTCAAAGGGCTCTAAATGATCCCAGCTGAGGAAGAAGGGTCTTATCTAGCAAAACGATCAGTTATTTTCCCCCAAAAATTACAATTTATATACTTTTTAACCTGAACCTAAACTCCCATCTCATTTTCTCCTCCAACTTCAAAATCGTCCTACATCGCTGTTTTAACTTTTTTTTTGTAAAGGTGTTTGATCTTCTTTGCATGTTCACTTTGTAAACACTGGGTTAGTACTTCTGCAGCGATGTAGGATGATTTTTAAAGTTGGAGGAAAAAATGAGATGGGAGTTTTTAGATGTACCCTAACTGTCATTACTGGCGTTCACACAGAGCTACACAAGATGGGCGTTTGAGGTTAAAAAGTATATAAATTGTTATTTTTTAAAAAAAGGGTAGATAAGACCCTTCTTCCTCGGCTGGGATCGTTTAGCGCCCTTTAAAGCTGCATTTAAGGTGAGACACTGCAGGTGAAAAGGGTAAAAAAAAATATTATACTAATACTAATTGAAACAAACAGTTATTGCCTTATTTACCCAGTTAATTGATTACACTGATAACTGCAAACAAGTTTTATAAAATGTTAGGTTTAAATATGCAAATGAGGCATTATTTAATATAATATGCACTAATTTGAAAACATTTCTAGTACAAAAATCTAAACACTGGATGAAGCCAGTTTCAAAATTATTTTATAATTATTTATTTATTTATTTTTTTACATATTAGAGTCAAATGTTTTTACAGAGTGGATTTTGGGTATTTCATTTTGTCACTCCATAATTCAGAAAATACTTGGAACAGACAGAAAACTATATATTTTTCAACATTTTTTGGGGAATAAAGTGTGGGCTATATAATTAAGCAAATTATATATAAACAAATCCCTTTGTAAAAACATTCAGGATATAGACAGGAATAAAAGTGTGAAGTTTGGTGTGCGTACGTGTTACTGAGGTGTAGATTTATGGCTCAGTGTAGAAAAAAAAGCTTATTTTGGGAAAACAGCCTTTAAAAATATGTCATTGAAATCTATTGACACAAATAGATAAAGCGCTATAAAAAAATACTTAACCGTGTCTTTTGGATGTTTTCTTCGACTAGTCTGAAAAAACACTTTATGAAAAAACAAAAAGGCCAAAATCTCAAATTTGACAGGTGCATAAATAAATGTGTTCTTACCCGCAGTGTCTCCCCTTAAACTGCATTTTGGAAATTCAAACTAAAATTTGGGGGCACCATAGAAGTCCATTACATGGAGAGAAATTCTGAAATGTTTTCCTCAAAAAACATAATTTCTTTACGACTGAAGAAAGAAAGACTTGAACATCTTGGATGACAAGGGGGTGAGTACATTATATGTAAATTTTTGTTGTGGAAGTAAACTCATTTTTTAGTTTTAGTCATTTTAATCTTTCAACTTGAACTTTGTTTCAAGCAACATTTCTTTCATCTAATATTTATATCTTATTTCAGTTTTATTTTAATTAAGAAAACAATATTTAATAATTTTATAACAATAACAACAATGGTATTCAGGGGAAACTGAGTTTGTAGAGTCATTGCAAATCTAATGTAAGCTAACTGTTCCCAGACAAAAGCAGCTGTACCTTGTTGATTTAACAAGGATGTTAAATATACTTTTGTAAGTGTGAGAAAGCGACTTAGTCAAATATATGTCCCTGAGGCTTCACGCTACAGCAGAAGTAACATGTACACTTTAAAATAGACAAAGAAGGAAATGATGGAATTAGCTGTTAGATTTGCATAGTCTTTGATATTAGACACAAACACAAACATTCCAAGACAAAAAACAGAGAGATTTTGGCTATAACATATTAATAGTGTGTTCAGATGAATGACTAATTTGCTTTACTCTACTGGAAAGAGAGAAAAAAAACACTATCTTTGGCATGGGAAAACGAAGAACATGTGTTTGGTCTAACATCCTGGTAGATGAAGAAACACACTGACATTTTCATATTCAGGATGGTTTCAATATTTACACTGGGAGTTATTAGGAAGAGCGATAAGGTTTATTTGCACTCTTGGGATGTTTACATTCACAGTAAAGGGAGATGTTACACGGACCACAAAAAAGAAAAACTGAATGACATGTCTTTATGTCCCAACATAAAGTCAGCTGTGACATGAATGACACCTGGATTATACTAACCTGTAATGGTGTTTTCTCTCTCTCTAGTTGTACTTTAAATCCTAGTGAGTCAAAACATTACTCGTCCTCCTCTTCTAACTGTCTGTAATTAAAAGAAGGAAGGTTTAGCATCATGAATGGCACAGACAAAGTTCTTAAATACTAAAATTTGTGGTTAATTAGAGGAGAATATAAAGCTGGCAGTCAGTTACAGAATACGGTGGATTTGGCGGATTTAAAACCAGTCTTTCCAACCCCCTGTTTGCACAGGTGAGTCACGGCCGCCTCAGGCCATCATACTCTACCTTTTCTTTATGAGACAGAGAGAGGATGATAGAAAGAAAAGAAGAGAAAGAAAGAGAGTAAAAAAGGAGCATAATCACATTTCAGCATGCTTATCCTGCTCAACGCAAGTACCTATATAGATTGCATTTATATGTAAAACAACCACAACAAAACAGATCTCCTCAGAGGTTGAACAAGATAATTCAAGATAAGCAGGCCTTCAGCTTAAACAGCCTAAATAAAATACAAATTTAACTAAATAATAACAAATAAATAAAATGTTTGGTGTTTATATGACTCCAAACGGTGTTTATTTGCTGCCCTCTAGTGGACTCAAATATGAACTGCTAATAACAAAAGCACAGGACAAACCAAAGAATAGCCATACACTACATATCAAATCAAATAGAATGCACTAGAGAAAATTTGGCAGGTCAGATATCCACGATCAGCAGCATGGCAGACATGTATCACAGTATAACAATGGTCTGCTCAGCGTGAGTGATGGACGAGGCAGAGTCAACATTCTCTTGCTCTCTCTCCATATTGACTGTAAGGATCAGGGTGTTGCTGTCAAAGATAACAGATTGAACAAGACAACATCCCTCTGTCCTTATCTTACTACCGGGTCTGACTGGCCCAGGCCAAACTGTTGCCCCATGCCTGCTCTTTCCCTGTCTTTTTTAAGAGCTGCCAAGACATGAGGATTCGAAATGGGTTGAATGGAAGAGTCTGTAAGTTAATCAGAATGGAAGGAGGAACAAACAAAAAAAAAAAAAAAAAAAAAAAAAAATGTGGTAATGTTTATGTAGAAAAGTTTTAAATTATGCATTTAATTTATTTTTAACTAAACAGAACCCTTTAATATGAAATGCATGGTTTAACATTCAATCATCATTTACTCACCCTTTTACATTGTTTCAAACCTGTTTGTTATCATGGAGAAGAAGATTTTCAGTAATGACTTAATGACTTAAAATTACAGTCTGTTTATTACACAAACAAACTGCATAACATCAGATCATTAGGCAGATTGTGAACTAAGCAATATTGTGAAATACTATTACAATTTAAAATATTACAATTCTCTATTTTTTTGAGGCAAATTAAAACTTTATTACTGTGATGGCAAAGCTAAATTTTCAACAGCTGTTATTTCAGTCAGTAGCCCCTTTCTCACAGTAATATCAGTAAATTGTAAAATTGCTGGAACAACTTTACCAGTAAATACAAAAATGGACTGTTCACATAGGCATCTTACATCTTTTTACCAGTTAAGCATCATTCACACATCGGTTTCAAAATACCGGTAATATTTGTGACATAATAAACCGGAAACCGGAAGTATTTGTGGTCAGTGTTTTTGTTGATGTTTTCACTTTTGTGTTGAACGTTCACATTCATGCAGCTGCTTTTGTCCAAGAGACACTGCATCAGGCAACTTTTGACATTCCTTTGACCTCCGTCTACGATGCAATATTTATTTCGACATTTTATTTTAAAAAGATAAAGACAAATGAAGACCTGGAGGAAAAGTTTTTTTTTTTTTTTTTTTTTTTTATATTTTAAAGTTAAATTCTTCCATCTAACGCACTCGGAGAGTTGAAATATAAAAGATGCTACAACCCATGTTGTACACCAAAAACAACCCCAAAAAGGCTAAATTACATCGACACAGGTGTTTTAGAACCCAAACGGATTATTTTTATATTATTGTTATTCCTATGACAGTGATAATATTTTTTATATACATCTGAAAGCTGAATAAATAAGTTTTCCATTAATATATGGTTTGTTAGGATAGGACACTATTGCCTTTAAATCACCTTTAAAGTTGTCCAAATTAAGTTCTTAGTTCTCAATGCATATTACTAATCAAAAAAGTTTTGATATAGGAAATTTACAACAACCGAAAAAATCTTCATGGAACATGATCTTTACTTAATATCCTAACGAATTTTGGCATAAAAGAAAAATCTATCATTTTGACCCACACAAGGTATTTTTGGTTATTGCTACAAATATACCCATGCTACTTAAAACTGGTTTTGTGGTCCAGGGTCACATATTGTAAAACAACTGCACTGTAAAATCAATGAAAATGAATATTTCACAGGTATTTTGCTTTACACTACAGCATGGAAAATACAATACTTCTTTCATAATATCTACACTTGAAAGAGATGTTTTGAATTTGCACTGCAGTAACATTATCCATTTAAACCACTAGCTGGTAGACTCTTTGGTCATTTTTGAGCGAGATGCTAACGGTCTAATCGGATTCAATGATCTATGCTAAGCTATGCTGAAAGTGCTACCGCCAGACCCGGAGATTGGCTGAATGGAATCGAAAACGGTAAAACTCAACTGTTTAACTCTAGGGGAGCTGGAAAATGAGCCTATTTTCAAAAAAAGTGGAGTGTTCCTTTAAGGAGCTTAGAAGTTGCACACGTTCATTTCATAGAAAAGGGTAGCATTCAGAAATTTTCCATAATCTTTCTAGTCATCATGAAAACAGGTTTTTAAAGCCCTTACAATTTAGATCAATTCACTAATGAATCATTCAGTCTGATATGTGAACCTGTTTGACTGAATCATTGAAAAGATCCAACTTTTCCAGGCCTGGAAAACACAATCATTTTTTAGGCATTACAAAGTACAGGGACTGTCATACAGGTTTAAAATATCCAGTATAAATGACTACAGAATTTGCTTTTGTGGATGAACAATCCATTTACATCTCTATGTACTTTACTGACTCATTTAATGTGATCTCAAAGTCCTAACGTCACCAAAAACACCTCACAATATTAGTGTAACGTTACTAACAGTACAGTATACTGTTCCCTCACCCCAAAGCCAACATTAACTACGCACTGTTGTCTCTGTGTTTGTTTGAGAACAAGTGTAATGTTTGCTAAGCGTTGTAAAAGTCCCCTAATTAGAGGCTCTTCCCATTAAACACGCTAAAGTCCAGTCGCAGGATTATGAGGCACACAGTTAGTGGTATTATTACACAATTAGCAGAGCATATCCTTGCTAAGACAAACAAAGTAATGGAGTGTGATGATGAGCCACGGCTACAGTACAAGTAGTGTTCTCGAAAGAGTGAGAAAATCAAACAAAGCCATTATTGCAAACCACAAAACCGCCTTAGAAAACAGATGCTTTAACATCTTACTGTATTAAGACAGTACACAACCTGAGCAAACACCTTCGCAAGACTTTGTTAAACAAGATGGAGCAATATTGATGTTCTGGCATGCTGTTTTACTGTAGGACTTCTGAGTGGCACTACGGGCTCACGTGAGGCTACGCTCAGACCTGTCATTCACCTGCCTCTCAGACAGACAGATACTGTAAGGGACACAGAAATAGCAGACCCACACATCCTTCATCCCAGCCCCCCGAAATGCAGACAATGGGCCAGTGTTTGCCCCCTGGGCAGACGGAAGATGAAAGGTAAGGTGATGAGCGGGGCAGATGAAACGGAGGGAGCATCCCAGGCGGCAGAGACTCAAAGGCTTCTCTTGTGCGAGCGGTGTGTGTGGAGTGGGTGGCGGAGGGGCTACTGGGGGTCTAAAGTTTCAACTGCTCGTGCCCATGTGGGAGGTTACTCATAGCTGGGCGCGATGCTTTTTCAGTATTACAGAGAAAAACGTTTTAGGGGTTACAATAAAGTTAAGAAATTAACATGAAATCAACATGCATTTTGTAACAACTTTCCCTTTCCACTGACGTCACTTAAGCCGCCTTTTTTTTTGTGTGCAAACTTGCATTTAGTCTACATTATGGAACATTACATTGACTTTTCACTATCTGAAGTTCTAAAGTCATGACATGAATTTCAAAGTCAACCTGGAAGGATAACTCATCACTTATATTTTCAATTTTTTATATCCCACAGACCCCCAAATGCGATCATCCGTGTGTGAGGGACCCCCATGCTAAAATTTAAAAGGCATCTATATAGTTTCTTGTGTAAAGGCCCAATTTTATATAGTGAAAATTTGATATTATGCCTAAAATATTATTTAGAAAACATACAGTTTCTATTAAGCTACATTATGATGTTTTTAGTACTGTCAGATAGATAATTTATTTCTATTTATTATTTATAATATTACTATTTATTTCTTTTTACATAATATAGTTTTTTTTTTTTTTTTAATTTAATTTAATTTAATTTTATTTTATTTTATTTTATGTTATTTTACATTTTTTTTCTTTTTGAAAAGTTGTCTGGAAAATTATGTACTGGATTTAAGAATGCCAGTTTTGTATTTATGAATTATGTCTGCTGAAGAAAGAACATTTTGCTCTTTAAAAAAAAAGAAAAGAAGAAAAACTTGCTATAAGCACTACAATGGTTGTTTCATATCTGGTTGTCTAAGCATATAAATTAAATTTTTCATGACTGTAAGCCTTATGTTTTCTTTCATTAAGTCAATCTTTATCAGCCTTTATACCTTAAATTATGTAAGTAACACAAGTGTGAATTTTCTCTTAAATTTAATTCTGACCTGTATAAAAATAAGGCCAAAATAGGCTCACTCTTATGTAGTCTCCTATGTAGTAATTATTATAGAGAAATACAGTAATTCATATAAAATAATAGACATAAAATAAGTAAGTGATCTCTTTTTATTTATTGTAGTACTTTTTTATTTTATTTTAATTTACTCATAGATATTCACAACACAACAAAAAGCAATAAAAACACTGAGAAATCAGCCACATACACATCTGTAACATCTGTAACTTATTTATTTCATATACTCAATAATTTTAAAAACATACACATACACATGACTACTGTGTCGAAATGCACTTGAATACAGAAAATAAATGGCTATTTATTCTGCTAATGAGAATCCAAACGACTCAAGTTATTATTAAAAAGAGTTCTTCCTCAAAATGAGGTTTACCTTTGCCTTGAACCCGCTAGTCTCTCCCAAAATCTTCAACGGTGCTTAGCGCCCTCATGTGGTACGTGTCTAGTACTACAAAACACATGCCAGGCCGCTAAGGGATTTGAAATGGTCTTAGTATAAAGTAGGCGTACTCCTGTTAATAAAGTGTCGAAAATAAATCTCTTATTTAAAAAAAAAAAAGGGCAGACCAGAGTATTTTACCTAGTCATTCCCACAAAGCCAGCCAACCTGTTTTGTAATTTTTTTGAGGTCAGCAGGTCAGGTCTTGCTTTTTTTTTATTTTTTTTTTTGCATCAGTCTGCCATAATCAAACGTGGCAGACAAAGTTGATAAACACTTCGACAGGCGACAGAGGATACATGATCGCTCTGAGTACGGCTGCATCTTGTTGCAGGGGTCGTAATACGTTGTTCTTGTGATTGATATGTGTAATCTCAGGGAAGTAGCGGATATGAATGCTACAGCAGATTTTCTTTGGTAATAAATAGGTCTTGGGAGAGATTACTGAGCCTGGGGAACAACACTCCCACGCTGGCCCATTAAGAGTCGACGGCAGCGCAGTCTTAATATCCCATCTTTCACGCAAGCAGGTTTATGGTAATCCTGTCAATGCTAACACACACACACACACATGCATGCACATGCATGCACAATCACCTACACAAACACACAAACCATTTCACCTCACCTCGTTATTAAACAAGCATCCCAGCTAAATCCTCATAATGTCACCAGGAAATCTTGTAAGCATTGGTGAATATAAGAACAATTCAGTATGGCTTTAGCCACCACGTTAGCTAGAGAACAAAGCTTTTCAACTCTCACAAAAACACAAGCATCTAATTCCTTCAGGCAGCTTGTGAAAGACAACAGAAAATGGGATATTTTGCATCCATAAACTGTAACCGTCCATAAAGAGTTTTAATGGGTGCCTTAAAATCCGTGCACTGCCAAATTGGAATATGGATGGTTGTAACACTTTTTTTTGCTCTAACATCTGTAACTTATTTATTTCATATACTCAATAATTTTAAAAACATTGCTGTATTAGTGCTGCTGACCCTATTTCATTTTAATCATTTAAATTTAAGGGCTGTTTTGTTTTAAGTTTTTAACTAATAGAGAAAATAGAAAAAAATTAAATAAAACAGCAAATAAGTTGGGAAAATTATTGAACAAATAGATTACATTCAATACATTCATTCATTAATTACATTATAAAAACAACTTTAATAATTAAACTTTTCATAATGACAGTTATACAGTTACACAGTTATATATATATATATATATATATATAGTACATTTTGTACATTTCAACTACTATTTACAAGTCTTTTAAATGTCTTTTAAATTTTATTGTTATTGTTATTATTATTATTATTATTATTATTATGTAATTTATTCCGGTGATGGCAAAGCTGAATTGTTTTCCTTAATTTTTTTTTTTTTTTTTTATTTATTGGAGTTAAATATTCCTAAATGACTAAGGAGACCATCAAGCAAGAGAAAATCACTTTCATGACATAATTATACATGAGTCAACTTACAGTCTCAGATATAATATTTCATTTTTTATATATACTTTGTACATTTACACTACCATTTAACAGCCTTTTAACCGTCTTCTACTTTTTATGTATTTTTAAAAATTAAATGTGGGGAGGGGAACTGTGATGCATTTTAAATGAGTTAAATATTCCTTAATGACTGTAACTGTAACTGTCTTCTATTAAATTTTTTTTTTTTTTCATGTAATTGTGATGGCAAAGCTGAATTGTGTTGCTTTTGTGTGTGAGTGTGTGTGTGTGTGTGTGTGTGTGTGATGCATTTAAATGAGTTAAATATTCCTAAATTATAATTCATAATTACACTTTTTATAATGACACAATTATACATTCAAGTGGAGCTGAAGGCAAGTTACAACGGTCTCACACAAATTTCAGTTTTATTTTTTTTTACACTACCATTCAAAAGACTTATAACTGTTTTAAATGTATTTTAAAAAATGACAAAGCTGAGTTTTGTTGCTTTTTTTATGGAAACAGTGATGCATTTTAAATTAGTTAAATATTCCTGAATGACTTTAACTGTAACTGTCTTCTATTCAAAATGTTTTTTTGTTTGTTTGTTTTTTTTTTTGGAAACCGTGATGCATTTAAATGAGTTAAATATTCCTAAATGACTCTAAGGAGATACTTTTATATCACTTTCATAATTACACTTTTCATAATGACACAATAATACAATTATACACAAGTTACAACAGTCTCAGACATAATATTTATAGGTTTTGTTGTTGTTGTTTTACATTTTGTACATTTACACTACCATTCAAAAGCCTTTTAACTGTCTTCTATTTTAAATGTATTTTTTAAAATGAAATTCATTCCTGTGATGGCAAAGCTGAGTTGTTTTGCTTAATTTTTTTATTTAATTAATTGATTTCTTCTTCTTCTTCTTCTTTTTTTTAAACCATGTTGCATTTTAAATCAGTTAAATATTCCTGAATGACTGTAACGGGCTTCTATTTTAAATGTATTTAAAAAACAACAACAACGAAATGTATTCCTGTGATGGCAAAGCTGAATTGTGTTGCTTTTTTTTTTAAACTGTGATACATTTAAATGAGTTAAATATGACTGTAAAGAGACTGTAAAGAAAGAGAAAATCACGTTCATAATTATACTTTGCATAATTACACAATTATACATGAGTCAAGTTACAACAGCCTCAGACATATTCTATTTTTTTTCTTTTTTTTTTTTTACATTTTGTACATTTACTCTACCATTCGAAAGTCATTTAATTGTCTTCTATTTTAAATGTATTTTTTTCTATTTAAAATGTAATTTATATGGCACAGCTGAATTGTGTTGCTAATGGTTTTTTTTTTTTTTTTTTTTTAAACTCTGATGCATTTTTTCATGACTTATTAATCAACAGAAAGTTCAAAAGACCAGCATTTATTTGAAATATAAGTCTTTTTTTTGATCAGTTTAATATTGGTCAGATTTTAATTTTGCTGAATAAAAGTATTAATTTTGGATGGTAGTCACATATGGTGGTGATTTCATCCGAAGTACCTAATTTTCATCCCATGTCTCTCCTATTGACATTATTTAGCGACAGTGTTCGGAAACCTTTTATAGCTCTGCCCCAGCTTGGCAAGAATAACTTTGTGACGAAAAGCAGTTACAGAGAATTTAATCTGTCTCTATCCACTTATGGTCAAGTGGACCTAATGCACAACCAGTAAATTTTCTTTATATCGGCTTCCTGAAAATATGACAATGCAGATATAGTTTAAATGCACTCTGGAGATGTAACTGTATTAGAGTTTGCTGCGCTAAACCTGGATGAACAATTTAAAAATATACCAGATGGCCAAACATTTCAATATTCCTCAATTTCCTACTCCATCACATAACAAAATACCCAAAGCCTTTTTTTTTTCTGTCAAGCACCTTGAGTGGATCGATCTTATAAAGAGGCTGAGGAGAGGAGAGGCTCCTAATTGAATGAGTTGTACAAGCACTTCAACCAGGAAGTAGTGGACACTGAAGGGGTGGAGACACGGTAAAATTCCCACATGAAGGTGTAAATTACCATTGGTACAGACAGCCAATGCGATCGAGGAATTACCCAACGCAGCAGAGAAGGCCTGTCCTATTGATTGGTCTGCGGAGATGTTTGTAAACTGCCTATAATGGCCCACACACTTTATACGCCCCATCAGGGATGGCTTTGACCTCCAAAAGCAATTTCTATAGATCTGCTTCCACTCATCTGGCTTCTTCCTGGTTCTAGCGCCACTTAGGCCACAGGGTGGGCAGTAACCCGAGCCTAGCCCGCAGCCTGCCTAATGCACTCTATGGATCGCGCGGCTGTCTGGAACACACAGCCTTGACAGTAAGTAAAGACTTGGGTTAGATGGTAGAGAGGTGAGATGATCCAACCACAGTTACACTCTTTCACCGCTACATAGAAGACGCATTACCACCTACTGCCCGGACCCCAGACTGACCTCTGGTAACCATTAAATCCCTGTCCCAACAAGGTATTACCAACACTGAGGATACAACATAGACGTCAAGATATCAGATGTCTTATTTTAAACAGGATCAATAAAATTTGGAGAAAAACAATGTGATATACATATTATCACACTGATTATATATATATATATATATATATATATATATATATATATTATATACACACACAGATACACAGATGAACACTTTATCGTGTTTTTTTGTACTAAAAGTTTTAACTAGTTTTAACTCTTTAACAGAGAAAACAGAAACTATCATTCTTAAACAGCAAACAAGTTGGAAAAATTATTGAATAAACATAAAATATGAAAGCACGATGAAAGACACAAAAGAAAACAAAAAGAAAAGCGTCTCTCTGCAGGCATCCGCTTCAGACAGCGCACCAGTAGCGTAGTTCTCTTTCGGGTTTCAACAGACAAAAACAGTTTTAGATGAGTTAAAAAGTCCTAAATGACCGTAAAGAGACTGTAAAAATCTGATAATCGGATGTTCGTCAGATCCACATCATGTGCCTTATGAGATTTTAAAGACACAGTACAGTTTTTAAAATGAAGCCTGCTACTGTGCCACTGATGTAAATAAAAGAACTGCTCTGCTCGCTTATTAACCTTTGTAGCTTAAAAAAGGCTTAATCAATGTTAAATTTACAGTTTATGCATATAGAATTTAGAGAGAGTTTGCACTTACGTCACGATTTGGTCAGTTAGCCAGATGCTCGGCCATATTGGTGATACTCAGATGTAAACAGCACTGATTGCATAGTTAATGTACTACTGAATACCTTATTCTGCTAATTTATGTTGTCTAAACCATGGAAAAAGCATGTGGGAGCTGCTAAATCATATAGAGAAGGACTAAGTAAGCAGGAAGGAGCGCTATATTTTGACAAACTGAAGTTAATAGGTGGAAAAGACACATATTAGCATTATTAATTAAGATATTATCCTAATATTTCACCTACCTTACCAGAAATGATAAGAACAGACACAAATGTTGTCGAGATTCTTTCTTTGGAAATCCTGGTTCAGTTTGGCCAACCTCAAATGCATTTTGCTCCTCAGACAGTATTTTGTTCTTTTCCTTGATTTGTTATAACTTTTGGCAGTCTATAGTACTCCAAATGTTTTTCCCGGTCTGACCGATTAGCACAGCCTAAAATATGACAATAACTGACCATTTTTGGCAGCAACAATCAGCAAAATATGCAATTTTCGTTCGGTTCAGTGGCATTGTTTACGTTCTGTGCCGCCAGTATGGCTGATTGATGATGCGTTGTGAAAACACTCTATAGTTTATGTTAAGATTGTTTTTAGTCCACTTAAATAAAAAGTTGCTATATTTTCTATGCCTTTGCATGGCAAAAAGTAATGGAATTCAATTATACTGTATGCTGAAGGGCTAAAATTGATGGAAAAGTTATTCAGGAACAGTACTGGTATCAATGATATGCCTTCATTAATAACAAGATGCCACTGAAGACATATTTATATACCTACATTAATTTGGGAGATTCAATATAAAACTATGTAAATATATTAATATGCAATTAATTGTGATTAATTACAATGCTATTCAGCATTTATATATATATATATATATATATATATATATATATATATTTCAGTTTGTCATTTTTTGTTACAGTGAGTTACCAAATATTTCAGATTTTCATTAAATTTTTTTTAAGTAGGCCTATCTAATATTCATATTTTGAGCTTTATTTTAGTTAACGAAATCTATTTTAATGATTTTAGCTTTGTTAACAATTGAAGGATCTGTGTGTTGAACCTACAGAGAGCAATCATACATTTGTGTTTTTATTTCCTTGTTTTAAATAAGTTAGAATTATAATCAATTATAATAATTATATAATCATTTATGGTCATTAGCCACTTATGTAATTTATCATTTGATTACTTTTATGTTTTTATGCTTTTTTTTTTTTTTTTTTTTTTTTTTTTTAATTCCCTTACTTATGCATTTTCATTGTTGTTTAATCTTATGATTGTGGGGTTTCATGAACTTTTGTCTTTATGAATAAGAAGGAATGTTTATGGAAATTCGAGGTTTATCAATTGTTGGCTGATAGAAGACTGTTAATACAGTTTTGGGTGCAAGACAAGATATGATGTTAATAGGTTTGGTTATCGGCAACCCTGCTGACTAGTTGTTCGGACACCAGACAAAACAAATATTTTGTGAAAAGATCTGGCATCAGGGGCTTGATCGCTATTATCTGGCATGGAGATTCGGTCTACCTCAGCGCAACCCTGATTTATACGACGATTCACGGAATAAAAATGCCTCACTTGTATGTGAACCATAATTAAGTCCATAAACTGCAACAACATAACTGCTGTTTACTTACAGGTTTTCCAAGCTTGTTTCGTTCCTTTCAAAAAAACCCACAAACACTTCCAACAAGAGGTTGTAGCTGAGCTACAAGGACTTAATAGAAACTCCTGCTGATTTTCCAACACATCTATCAAAATTTTACGGCCATCTGAAAATGCTTATGGACCCTGCTACCGTTTGCTCCACGGTGCGCCGATACAGCATGTACCTAGAGTTTGGCCTGGGATCAGAGGCTTTACTGGGGAGGTAGACGACGACTTAATTACATGATTTCATGAAATTTTAATTACAGTCTTTATCATTAAAGTGTACGGTGATTATGCTTTGATACTGTGCGGGTAAAACATCACCTGGGTAAAACCTGTAGATGGCAGAATGGAACACTAACGCTTCATTTTTCCAAAAAGCTCCAAAATCAGGTGCAAAAAGTCCTAATTTGATGCACTTAGTGTTGGGGAAGATATGAAATCAATGGGTTTGTCTCAAAACCTGATTATTTTCTCTACCGGATGCAGTGTAATGCACATCGATATTAAACATTACAATGCGTTCGGAAGTTGTACTGAAACTCAATGGACACATATTGACCGATGCATTCAAAAGCTACGTCAGCCTGTGGTAACATGAAAACCAGCTTCACCTCCAGAGTATTCATTCTGGTAGAGTTCGACTAGGCAGACCAGTGAATGAAGCCAGCACGTGGTGACCAGTTCAGATTTACAGTCATTTAATTGATGTCAAATGTAGCTTACAAACGGGAAAGACACGTACCATTTTCAAGAATATACAAGGACACAAATCATATCACACAATCATCTTGTGCAATCTGTCATCTTTGGGGCAGGAACGAATTGTTCGGCAAAGGAAGAATACAAAGAGTCAACCCTAATCCTCATTTACTACATGTATTTTACAAAATAGTTGCAGAGAGAGGTATTTTACATCTGGAAACAGTGATTTTTGAGTGTGTTGGTACAGACATACTGTTTTTACAGTACTTGACTGCAACCCAGCCATGGTGAAGATTTAAAGAACAGCGAAATAAGTTATAACAAACGCAACATTTGACTGTTTATTGTGGTGTCGGGATCAGCAATGACCTTTCATTTCTTCCTTTTTTGCGCTTACATCAATACAGAAATCACAGAATACACAGATGTACAAATATAAAGCACACCGTCTCACTCCTAGGGAAAACGTGAGCAGTCAGTCAGTCGGCCAGTCAGGGAAACAAGTCTTGACTCTTCCAGTTCGTTCTTTGAGGAAAACCAAAAGTCTCATAGAGGAAATCTGAACGTAACTTATAAATGAAACCACCCTAAGTGTTGAAAAGTCTCTTTTCTGAGGGAAGAAACTGATAATATGCAACTGGTCAGGGGTCTTAATACTGTATGCTCAATGTAATAAGCAATCATTTCAATTGTTTGTAACAGACAGACAGCAATCAGCATTAAAGTCAAAAAAGCTGAAAAACGTGGGTGAATAAAGCAAATCTTTCCATTTCTTAGAAAAAAAGCAGAGAAAAAAGAAAGATACTTTCCCTTGTTTCAGAATTAAATCTACAGTTTTTACTGTATATTTCAATGAAAAATGTACACCTAAATCTTTTAAGTCCTAGTTCGAGTAGTTTATTATTATTATTACTTAAATTCTTCCTGTACAATGAAATACAACTTCAACTTCAAGACAACAACATCTGCTTTAAAAATACAGAGGGTTTTCTTTTTTCGTTTTTTTTTTTTAATTCACCAAGATTGAAACATATCCCCTTCCCTCCCGACCCAAGCCGCCCCCAACTAAAACTTGGACTTTTATTCAATATATACTTCTGTATGTGCGTGTGTATGTTCATGTGTGTGTGTGTATACAAGTGTGTTTTGTTCTCTATGTCATTTACTCACAACACTGTAAACATACAGAGACTATTATACATGTGCTTGCACTGATTCATTGAATTTGGTTGACATCACTAGAACACCACAAAAGAAGTAATGATTCGGGGTGAACGAGAACACAATGAATAATCAAGAGCCTCGGGTGGTCCGTTTAAAGTCTCTTCTTCTTATCGTTGGGCCGATGTTCCAGTCGTCAGCGGTCTTGGTGAAGAAGTTGCCAAAGGGTGCGAAAGTGGGAGACGAAGAGCAGCAGCAGCAGCAGTGCGGGTGGAGGGACAGAATGAGTACTCTTTCCTTCATCTGAGAAGAACAGCTGACTTTGGAGAGGGTGGACCATGGACCAACACAAGAGGGAGGGTGGGGAGGCTCTTCACATAAGCAAATATAGTAGAGGAATGAGTCTACACAGTCCTCATTAGTCCTTTGCATGTGAAGTCAGTCCGAGTGAGTCTGTGCTCAAGCCTCTCATGGTCAGGACGATTCCTCGCTCCCTCAGGCGGTGGGGAAACCAAAAACATTGCGCAAATGGAAACAAAAAGTAAAACAGAACAAAAAAAAAAAAAAAAAAAGAATCCGGGCTGTTTTGTTCACAAATATACACGCCTGAGGTCCCCTGGTGACGTGATGGTGTTGCATTGTGGGCAGAGTTTCTTGTTTCCCTGTTGAAAGAGAAAGACAAAAAGAAGAGTAAGAATGTGGTCAAAATGCAATGCTAACAAATGCACTTAAGGTGTACAAATTTGTATCCTTTTTGTTTACAATCCCATTTATAAAATTTGGGGATATCTGTTTTTTTAATACATATTAAAAAAGTAATTTATTCCTGTGATTAATAATACATGCATAATATATGTGTGTGTACTGTGTATATTTACTATATATATATATATATATATATATATATATATATATATATATATACACACACACACACACAAACGCATGCATACATGTGCATGTTTAAGAAAAATGTAACGTTTATATATATATATATTTTTATATACATACAAGTAAATAAAATTAAATATTTTCACAATTTATTTAGTATGTCTGAGTACTTATATATACACAATTATACAGTACACACACATTATGCAAAAAACTTTTTGGATTTTGGATTAATGGATGCGATTATCACGATTAATCATGATTATTCATTGATGGCAGAAATAGCTAGTTTTTTTGCAAAAAAAAAAAAAAAAAAAAAAAAATATATATATATATATATATATATATATATATATATTTCTTTCTTCAGTCGTAGAGAAATAGTTTTTTTAGGAAAACATTTTAGGAATTATCTCCATATAGTGGACTTCAATGGTGCCTGTGAGTTTGAACATCCAAAATGGAGTTTCATTGCAGCTTCAAAGAGCTCTAAACGAGCTCTATTATATATATATATATATATATATATATATTATTCCTAAAATGTTTTCCTCAAAAAACTATTTCTCTACGACTGAAGAAAGAAAGGCATGAATATCTTGGATGACAATGGGGTGAGTACATTATCTGTAAATTTTTGTTCTGAAATTGAACTACTCCTTTAATGCTAAATGCATCCTTGTTAAATAAAAGAATTTCTCTGTCAACTTTTGAAAGGTAGTGTAATTTAATAGTGTGTGTATGTGGACGTAAAAACGGGCTTTACATGGGCGGCCCACCCTGTTCGACAAGCATGCGCCTTTCCCACTACCACTCTGATGTTCAGCCAGTACCCATAAAGCCTGCTCCATAAAAGCAGGAGAACAGCAGGGAAAGGTAGAGGAGGAGGAAGGTGAGCTGTGTGGTCTGCTGTCTGCACCACACACATGCTACACAGGGACTGACTGAACATCACAACAGGATCTGCTCTTAAAGTCAGCAAACTATATACTCAGCTTTAAAAATACCACAAAAATTGACGGAGGACAGCAAGGCACGAGATATATAAAATCCTCACGTTTTGTGCTCTGCCCCGAAAAAGAAACTGAACTGTAACTGGCGTTATTGTGAGGAATCTTACAACCATTGGCGATCATGTCCTCGTGTAACCTTCTCGCACATGTGCCACTGATCACAAACAAGGAGTATTTCTCCTGCTACGGCTCCTATAGAAACTTGGGAAGTTTAAACGTAAAGAAACAAAACTTGCTGTTAGCCAACTAGGGAGTATAAAGAGCAGTAAGGGCGTCAGAGCGTGAACCCTGCAGTGTGCCTTCACATGTGGCTGTAAAGAGGATTTGTGGCTCCATACGATTCAGTTCATGTCTAGGGCTCCAGAACCCGGTCTACTGATCCTGACTAAAATAAAGAGATCCAGCAACACACAATTCTGGCTTGTTATGCTCTAACAATGGGCTCTACCACTGGATAGTGAATGTGCAATAATTGCAACGGTTTCAAATTTGACATCATGGTCTGACTATGTTAGCGGTTTATTTTGATGTGGCCCATGTGAAGGAGTAAAACGGCAAAATTGAAGTTGGATCCTCTGTATATAGACTAAGTCTGGTTTACTTTTGTTAAAAAAGTGAGAAGTAAAACACCAGTGTGCGTTCCTCTATACCCACGATTCCCCAGACACAAAGAGGACCTTAGATTTGGTTCCTTTGTTCTAGTAAGCGGGAGTTTACCTAGTTTTAATGAGCGTGGGCAGGTCACGGACTGAACGTGGGCTCCTCGCATCAGCGGCGGGTAGCTGCTGCGCTCCATTAGCTTCATAAAACAAGGCTGACGCTAACCAAATTACACGCATTTACTTTGATCAAGACGCAAGGAGCCCCGCCGTGCTACTTTTATTGCTGTCTTTAGGCAACAATTTTAATGCCTGCATTACTAACAATCCGCTGTGGCAGCACGGGCTGGCGCGCACACACGTCTCTGTTCCTCTCTTGTCGGCGAGCCGTACACAGAAACCTTGTGATAAGCGGAGATGGAAGGAGCTGATTTAATATATAGCATATTGGAAAACGGCTGAAGCTGGGAAACATTTCCTTATTAATTGCATCCGTGTGTGGTGACAGAATGTGTTAGCGGCTAATGAGAGCGGGCTCCCTGAGGAAGACTGGCTAAAACAGCTTTAAAAAAAACAAAAAACAAAAAAAAAACAAGGAAGAGCCTGTGAGTGTAACTGTGGGGATTACAAATGGACAAGTAGAGGCAATTGCAATTCTGCTCATAAGGGGTTAGTTGAACACGCAATGCTGACTGAAGGATTAGAACCTGGAGCGATACGTGAGGAATTTCACAGGTCTGGTTGAGACGAACTCTTCAACTTACACTGTAGCCAAATACCACAGCATTATCAAAATAAACTACTCCATTATCCGCATTATGCACTGGCCTGGACTATGAGTGACTCGCTGTGTGAGAAGGTCTGGGCACTCTGTGGTGTGTAGAATTGAAACTTAATATGCACCTTAACTGCCCGCATTTCAAAACTTAAATCATCCACGTCTGCAATACCCCTATTTTCTGTTACACTTCAGTGTGAGGAATGTACACAGAAATGATTTGAAGTAAACCAAGGAACAGCCTGTGATGCATGCCATGTGAAGTGTGTTGCCTAATAAAGGGGTTTTCAAAATAAAAACCCTTCAAATATGATGAACCGCATGTGAGAGACCTTTTCCAAAATAAAAAGGAAGCAATACACTACCAGTCAAAGGTTTATGGATGTTTTTTGTTTTTTAAAGAAGTCTCTTCTGCTCACCAAGCCTGCATTTATTTGATCCAAAGTACTGCAAAAACAGTACATTTTACTATTTAAAATAACTGTATTCAACTTGAATACATTTTTTAAAATGTAAATTATTCTTGTGATTTCAAAGCTTATTAGCATTATGTTGAAAAGAGCTAACTAGAATTTTTCAGGTTTCTTTAGAATAGAAAGTTTAGAATAGAAAGAAATAGAATAGAAATTTTAGAAGAACAGCATTTATCTGAAAAAGAAATATTTTGCAACATTATGTCTTTCTCATTACTTTTGACCAATTTAAAGCATCCTTGCTAAATAAAAGTATTAATTTCTATAATTTTATTTACCCTCAACAAATACTACCTCTTAAAGCTTTTGAATGGTATAGTGTATAATGTTACAAAAGCTTTTTATTTCAGATAAATGCTGATCTCAACTATTTAAAATAGTAATAATAATAATAATAATAAATGTTACTTGAACAGCAAATCAGCATATTAGAATGATTTCTGAAAGATCAAGTGACACTGAAGACAGGAGTAATGGTGCTAAAAATGTAGATTTGATCACAGGAATAAATTATATTTTAAAATATATTCAAATAGAAAACAGTTATTTTAAATAGTAAAAATATTTCACAATATTACAGCTTTTGCTGTATTTTGTAAATGCAAAGAGAATTCTTAAAAAAAAAACATGAAAAATCTTACTGTTCAAATACTTTTGACTGGTAGTGTATGTTTTTATTTATAAAATCAGATCCTGCTTAAAGCTGCAGAACATTCTGCAGGTACAGATTCAATATGATCCTACTGAGCAGCAAGTGTGTAATTCTTACCAGAGTCCTTAGCCAGCATTCTTCACAGTGCACGTGCCAACACTGGATGGAGGTGAGTGGCATTGTATACGAGTCCTGAGAAAGACAAAAAAAGATAGCAATGATTAATTTAACCACGTCAGCTAAACACTTTACATCTAGCCACCCACATACACAACATCAGACGTCACTAGACAGCACCAGCACAGCACAGATCGGCCATGGGGGGGCAGGCAGGTGGGCAGTGAGGGAGCATGTGGGGCAGTGCAGGGGTCAGGCGGGGGCAGGCCAATGGGAGCACAGAGAGCCTTACCCTCCGGAGCGGCAGCAGCTTCTTAATCCCACTGCTGCCCGCAGTGGCAGTGCTGCAGCCCGTTACGTAGCCTCTGTACAAACAGTACACGCCGAGCTGCAGGGTCTCTGCGCTCCCGTGCCTCTCGACCGCCTGAATCTTGCCGTCAGCCCCTGTTTGGGTTGGCTTGCGCTGCAGGGATATTCAAGAGCGGCACTGAGAACAAGAATGTGGCCGCCACAGCAGGCACAGACACACACATCAGACCAATGGGTGCAGCTATCAACAGAAGCTCTCGGCCGACACCGAGCAAGGATAAAAGGGATGGTTTGGATATCATGCTAAGCAGTCTGAAACACTGTCAGAAGGACTTTTAGTCCAAATGAGACCCCAAAACCAGTCGTAATGGTACATTTTTTGAAATTGAGGATAGGACAATATTTGGCCGAGATACAACTATTTGAAAATCTGGAATCTGAGAGAGCAAAAAAAAAAAAAAAAAAAAAAAAAAAAGTTAAATTTTTTTTTAAAGTTGTCCTAATGAAGTTCTTAGCAATCCATATTACCAATCAAAAATTAAGTTTTGATATATTACGTAAGGAAATTTACAAAATATCTTCATGGAACATGATCTCTACTTAATATCCTAATGATTTTTGACATAATAGAAAAATCTATAATTTTGACCCATACAATGTATTGTTGCCTATTTCTACAAATATACCCATGCTACTTACGACTGGTTTTCTGGTCCAGGGTCACAAATTTTACTGAGAATTAATTTTTTCGGTCTGCTATACATCCAATAATCAGCAGGTGGCAGTAGACCACCAGTGGGAAATGCTCAACCTCAACAGACAGCATGGCACAGAAGCAAACAGAAAAATCTTGAATCTTTCCAATTAAATAATCAACTCTGTACATCTGTACGGATGCTTCATTTCATTTTAACAAAACTGAAACATCAGGATGGATCTAATCTACCTCAGAACAAACAAGGGCATGTCAAATTAGTCACCAATAGGGATAAAGCTGAAAAGGTTTAGCATAGATATCCAACAGGATGGCCACTAGTGCTAGAAGAACTCCTTCAACAGAACCTCATGGTGCGGGTTAATTTTCCAATCCTTGCAAGATTGAAGCCGAAGGAGGCAAACCATCACAAAGCTTCAGCCGGCTGGGTGCATTATTGCGGGTGTTAGGTTATATCACCACGGCATGTTATTAAGGATGGGTTACAACCAAACACACCCACATGAACGCAGAAAATATTGGCAAGCGAGAGTTCTCACCATGCATATGAGACACTTGTATCGGTCTCCTCTGAGGATCTGCTTTTCGAGTTCTCGTATGCGGGCCTTTAGTGCCTCCAGTGTGGTCGCTGTGGAGTCCTCTGTGATCCTGCAGGTAAAAAACAAAAGCGAATCAAAGTTGGTTCAATTAGAGCACTACAAACCATTTGACTCATACATAAAACTGAAAACAGTGGAATGCTAATTACTTTTTAAAAGTTGCACAGTCACGCAAATTTGCAAAGCTACCACACAGCTCTAGTTCACACAAACATGACTGCTAACTCCCAAAAACACTAATGTGAAATTAAAAACAGACAGCCCAACTGGAAACAGTGAAGGACCATGATGTCAATATGAACTAATATGTTTTTTCTTTATTGTACTACTAAAACAGTGCACTGGGCTTCCTTAGTCCTCTGAGGTCACACTGTTCCCCCAACTTCTCACCTCTCAGGCTTTCACCCTTAGACAAATGCCTCTCAGCTGTTGAATGTATATTTAACACTGTCCACAGCATATGAACTCGCAATAACTAAATCAATATAGCCACCATTGATTGTGCGGCGAGGCGCTTGGCGAGATGTTTATGGTGATCCGCTCATTTTCCAGCCAGATGGAGCACTGATCTACAGTATTGATTTAACGTTGCGCCAGCGTTCTCCTAGGCACAATCCCCCCGATTAGTGCCTGCCGTTCCACTGCCTTTTCCAATAGCTTCATTTATTACATGCCTGTGTGACTCCACAATGAGTACAAGCTCCCCACACACACACTAGGACATGAGCCTCTCGGTAATCAGGTACTATTAGAATGTAAATCAAGGAAGGGCTATTAAAACGGAAAGAACCATTTATGGACTCAGCATCTCCTACAAGGCCAACCTAAAGGAAGAACAATGACAGCAGAGCTGGAGAATCATGGGCAATGTGAAAAGGAAAGCTTAAAATCTGGTAGCTAGGAATTTAACATGTCCTATTTCATTTAAAGTTGCGATGAGTGAAGCAGCAACAGATTTTTTCATTTGTACTGTGACACAATTCATCGGTTGTTGATTGGGTGGAGGTCATAGGATGAAATGACTGGAGAAGTCTGGTATGCATCAGTTAAAGTTTGATTAAATAAATCGGTCACAATTAAGGAAGACGTTGGCAAAACCCTCAAGTCTGACATCTTAAGAACAGTCCAGGCATCTTCTCAAGGTCACCCTAAACCTCACCCTGGTCTCTCTCAAAAAGCCCCAACAAGATGCCGACCTTGACCAAGGAGAGTGAGCCGTCCGGACGGTCAATTCCCTACAGCCTACAATCAGCACGGGGACTATAAAGCTTTAAAATCTCTTCTTATTAGTGGCCGGCTTGTAAAAAAGCATTTAGTCTTGATTAGCGTGCATGCTTATAAAGCAGACAGGAGAGTAGGTGTAGCGTGCTCCATGCCTGCTGTTTTTCTTTAACAGCTTCATAAATCGCTGCGGTTCACTTGCCCGTATGCCGTCACCGGCCCTACAAAAGAATACAACTTTTCCCCCCAAGTAATGCCCGACCCGCTCCAGCATGAATATTCATTGTGTGGTGCTTTATAGAAAACCACATTCTAAAAGTTATTTAATTCCCCCGGGTAATAAAAGAGGGTTTTACTCTTTCTTTATGTGGACTGAGATGGAGAGATGGTTTGGGAGGAGAGAAAGCCAGGCGTGTGTTTTAATACGAAAGCAGGTGTAAAACCTGGAGAGGGTTACGTGCAAAACAGAAAATCATCAAGGTGCCGTTGAGTGAGGGAGAAAGTTTTAAACATTAAACACAGGACTTGTCTCTGCTTTACAGGCTGAATAATGCCAATGACGTCATCTAGGGAAGGAATAAAGTCATTTCGATTAAGAAAACCACAATGAGGACTGACATCCAAACTAATAATGTCGCTTACCTACAGCTGTGGTCTATAACGGCACACCCATTATATTAAAAATCTATTTGGATGTTAAAACCGATGATCGACGTGCAGGTCTAATGCTTTATACAGGCATCACTCTCTATTAGGAGATATTTTTATTTTTTAAGCAACAAATGCACAAGTTAAAACAGGAAGTAGATGAAGCCTTGCACTGCTATCTCACACTGCTATTACGATCTGGCTCTGAGTGTGAAGCTATTTCTCATTTCATTATCCTGCCCCTTAACCATCCGTCTCCATCAGAGCCGAGTCTAACTGTAGAAGGCGGTCTAATCTATAGGTCTATATGGCCTGACATGAGAACACATGAGTTACAAGTACAGACAGATACCGGGAGATCTTTATAAAGTCACTTGGCTGACAATCAATCTTTATATTCAGTTGCGATAACAAGGGTCAGTGGATACTTTAAATCAAGAGGGTGACTGAGCAGAACAGCTTGTAATTTTAACATATGAATAAAAGAAACAACAAAAAACTAAATTAAAAGTGCTGTCAGATCAATTGATCGTGATTAATCGCATTCAAAATAAAAGTTTGTTTACGTAATGTGTGTGTACTGTGTATATATCTATGTATATGTATGTATGTATATATATATATATATATATATACACACACACACACATCACACATACATACACACGCATATATTTATATACATGTATGTGTACTTGTACATATAAAAACAGTATACACACATTATGTAAACAAACGCCATTTGATGCGATTCATTTTAATCTGACATCAGTAAAATACTTATAAAAAAAAAAAAAAAAATTAAGTACAATAATTAGAGACATGGCTGATACTACAGTAAAAAAAAAAAGGCTAAAAGGAAAAGGTTTTGAAAAAAACTAAATTTGATTATTGTGGATTATTTTGGATGTGATTAACCGATTTGACAGCACTAAAATATATGTAAAAAATACAAAGTGGAGGCAGTAATTAGAGGCTGATACTACAGTAAAAAGTGGCTAAAAGGAAAAAAAATAAATTTGGCTATTATGAATAATTTTGGATGATTAATCGCAATTAATCGATTTGGCAGCCCTAAAATATACGAAAAAAAAAATAATAATTAGAGACTATAATTAGAGACACGGCTGATACTACAATAAAAATTGGCTAAAAGGAAAAGGTTTTGGGAAAAAAAAAAACTAAATTTGATTATTCTGGATGCAGTTAATCGATTTGACGACTAAAATATATGAAAAAAAAAATTAGAGAGATTAATTGAGACATGGCTGACACTGTAAAAACTGGCTAAAAGGAAAAGGTTTTGAAAAAAAACAATTTGATCATTGTGGATTATTCTGGATGCGATTATTCGCAATTAATCGATTTGACAGCACTAAAATATATGAAAAAGAGAGACAATAATTACAGACAAGGCTGAAACGACTGTAAAAAGTGGCTAAAAGGAAATGGTTTTGAAAAAAAAAAAAAAAAAAGGAGGAAAAAAACTAAATTTGATTATTGTGGACATACACAGAAAATCCGCTACATTGTTTCAAGTTGAGCATGAAATTTGGCTGCAATCACACGGGTGGCTAAGTAGCCCTCATTTATCATGTGCAGAATGAGCGGGGACAGAGGCGACCCCTATACCCAGAGACCATTACCCATCTGGGCACAGGAGAGCTTGGAGAATTCATCAGCCTCCTCTGCCTTACGAAGACACACATGTATACAATTTACACAACTCACAACACAGTAACACGCTCTTTAACACACACACACACACACACACACACACACACACACATCCACAATGAATCACTGTAACTAAAGGGGACAAGTCTCATTTTCATTGCAGATTGAAATGCATGTGTTTTACAAACAGTGGGGTTGGAATTGTTTTCAGGCTGGAAATGGAATGAAATGATTTCAGCTCCTTATGTGGCCTCTTTAAAGCTTGCTCAGATTAAGACCCCTCACTTCAGGAAATTGGAAATGAAACAATGGCACAGTCGTTCCCGTAAATTTGCATGCTTCATCCATTTGACGCACACCATGAAGAAAAAAAAAACACTAATGCTGAACCAACATGTTAGGCTAAAACTCCACAGCCACAGCAACTGCCTTGTTTCGGCTAGGAAAGAGTTAAAACACCTCCCTCCCCCTTCTCATGACCCTCAGGATTTGATTAATGATATCATCATTGAGATTTATCTCCCCGGCCCCTTTCATAAGACAATATCGCGTAACATCCTGTGATACCTGATCAAATCAGCAGAAGGAGAAAGGAGAGGTGCTCTTCGAAGGAGAGGGCTCTACTGTCGGGGAGAGATGGATAGATTCAGACGGAGGGCCGAGGAGGACGGGCACAGACTGGGAGAAATATTGCGGGCGATATTAAATAAACGAGTGTGTGTCACGTCTGGAGCTAAGCGCTAAGCTAATAAAACGGGTGGCGGGTGGGTTGCGCTCATTGCTCGCTCTTCTCTATGACATCAAACAGCTGCGGTGATTCATACCCCGGCCGGCTAAAACACTTAATGCCCCCCGATACAACGCTACGGCTAGTCTAAACGGCTGCCTGGTGCTCGGAGCGTGTGCGCGGAGGGAGGGCGAAAGCGAGCGAGTCTCTACGGAGGAAAGCAATGAATCAATCTAAGCTGTCACACTCCTGCAGCTCCACTTAGGAATCCCGTTCTGTCCATTTTCATCCTCCTACTTGCACACCCACGCTCGGACAGAGACACATAGTGTTCATAACATCATCCGCTAACATTCGTTTCCACACACTCAAACCGATCAAGCAACAGTGTGCAAAGTCACGCTTTTAACTGCCAGTCGTGGTAAACATGGTTAACAAACACGATTCCAATTGCAGACCGGAGCTGACATCAAGCTTGCGCTACAGATGAAGTCATTCGCAGGCGCAGACTCGACTGGAGATGGGTGAGAAGAACGTGCACTCGACGTGCTGACGAGAAAAATCAATTGCTTCGGGTCTGCTGTGCTTATTCACTAGTTATCCGCCCCTGATATTTAATACGGCGCCCCGTGATGGCCGCCCGCACAAGATTGATTCAGCTACACTAGAAGCCTCTCCCTAGAGAAGAAAGCTCAGAGGAGACAAGAGATAGATAGAGAGAACGATGAATTGAGGGGGTGTGTTTTAGAAATACTCAGAAATGTTGATTTTTAATAAATAAAAATTGTGTTTGTGAACATGTAAAAGCAAAATGTAAGTCTAGAAATAAAGCAAAAATAAGTATTTTTAAAACACACTAAAATATACAAAAATACTAAAAATACATTTATAAATCAACTTAAATATAAAAAAAAAAAAAAAAAAAAATGTGTGTATATATATATATATATATATATATATATATAAATTAACATAAAAGTCTGCTAAGACATGTCTATAAAAAAGCAAAAACATTTTTAAAACACACTAAAATAAACATGAATACATGTATAAATCAACATAACATATTACTGAAATTAAAAACAAAATATATATAAATAATATATATATATATATAAAATAATATACAAAAATCTGCTAAGAAATGTAAGAAGTCTATAAAAAAGCTAAAATAAGTAAAGCTATATATATATATATATATATATATATATATATATATATATATATATATATATATATATATATATATATATTTTTTTTTTTTTTTTATTAAATATTTATTAAAATATTTTTCAAAAGAGTTGTTTTAATTTCAGTAATATTTAAGTTGATTTATAATAATATAATTTATATATATAACTTAATATTTAGATTTTAATTATATATATACACATATATAACTTAAATAATACATGTAATCCTGATTGAGAGTTCACACTACAAACTTAAAATTGGCACTGCCTTGGACAACCCTGCACAGTTGGATTAAACAAGGATAGAGACAGGACATGGTTTATGTGGACTGACAGCTGTGCTTCCAATACTGGGTAGGCAGAGTGAGGTACGTCTGTGGCTAACATGTTAACCCTGATCCAGCTCTAGAAAGCAGGGGGAGATCAAACCAGGACAGTTGCAATAAGCCCCTCTTCTACCAGGAGCTGCGCTCTGACCTCAATTACCCATTCACTGGGGCTGGACCCCCACGCACGCAAGTGGGAGGAGAGTTTAGCGGGTGCACTTGTCGGGGAATATGGATGAGGACGCGGAGATGAGGGAATTACAGGGGCCAGCCTTTCACCCACTCAGGTTATTTAAATTTATCTGGAGGCCGCCTGCTACACTCCCTCCAACGTGTTTTCACTCTCAGTGGAGTGTAAGGATTCATCTCACTTTCTGTGTGTTACTGTTTTGATAGTACACTTCTATTTGCAAGACACTTATCTTCTGTAGGAGGTACTGATAGTAATACTTTTATGTTTCAGGCCACACCGGCACTTTATCTTCCATTAACAACAATTTGACTTTATCTGACATCACTTTTTGCAATAAAAGATAAACACTGAACAATTCCTGCAGTGAAAAGCTGTAGTATGGAAATGGCTAAAGGCATATTAGCATTCCCGGGCTGTGCGGCGAGTCAAGCCCAGACAAGGCTCAGCTGCCTGGGATCAATACTCTGGGCCACTCCCTGTGATCAAGCATGCTCCGGAGAGATGAGCACACTAAATGCATCATTTATGATCTTGCAGTCCCTACACAAACTAATCTCACCCCAATACACCAGCAAACACACTGCCACTGTGGACAGGTGTGTGTTTGTACTCACTTCTCGATCTCGCTGTTTTTACAGGTCCTCGGTGTGGAGGACGAAGATGAAGAGCTCGGCTCCTGTTTGCTGCTCTCGCCATTACTGGTGGAAGGCATTTCTGCGAAAATAGACACAAACAGAGCATTTATAATGAATGAGGGCCAACAAAAACAACGTTTCATTCTATAACTATCCAACTCAAATATATAGACAAAAAACAGGGTTCCTACGTTGAATTTACGCAAAGCAATTTCTAGTGGATTAAATACTTTAGAGCACAACTACAAAAATGTACTTACTGCTCAAGTGTTTGGTATTTTTCTACCATGTTTTTTTTTGCCATTTATTTGACCAAAAATACAGCAAATGAAGTAATACTGTGAAATATTACACGTTAAATAACATTACTATTTTAATATATATTTAATTGACTTGATGTATTATGTTTAATATATTTAAAGGGATAGTTCAACCAAAAATGAAAATTCTGTCATTAATTATTCACCCTCATGTTGTTCCTCACCCACAAGACTCATCTTTGGAATAAAAAATATGACATTTTTAATGAAATCTGAGAGCTTTCTGACCCAGCATAGACAGCAACGCAACTACCACATTCAATGGCCAGAAAGGTAGTAAGGACATTGTTAAAATAGTCCATGTAACATCAGTGGTTCAACTGTGATTGTAATAAGCTATGAGAATTATTTTTGTGCACAAAAATCCTTACTATTTTTGTGGGTCCTGGACTTTTCAGTTGCATTGCTGTCTACGCAGTGTCAGAAAGCTTTCAGAATATTATCAAAAAAATCTCAATTTGTGTTCCAAAGATGAACGGAGGTCTTATAGATTTGGAAAGACATGAGGGCGAGTAATTTTTTAGGATTCTCTGACGAACAGAAAGTTCAAAAGAACAGCATTTACTTGAAGGCCAACTCACCATCACTAGCCCATTTGGAGAACTCTGGTGTTATTCTATTGGACGGCACACCACCACTACAGAAGAAAAACAGAAATTTAGCATAAGGGCCAAGTTTATAGATTTGTTATTTGCCTTTTTAACGTCTGTGTTGAAATCATTTCAGTGAAATCCAGCTTACTTCAAAACGGCTCCACGTAGTGCCTCGCGTTCTTTGGCCTCTCCTTGGTCCTCTCCAGAACAAGGAATGATGTCTGCTTCAGTGTACCTGAAACTTTGAGTTAAGGAACAACTGCGTCTAAATTCAGTCACTGATTCTGTGCACACTACAGCACCACAGAAGAGCAAGACGTTTCTAATCAAGGATACTGAGCTTTGCCGTACTCCAGTGTGTCATCTCCATCCACATCGAGGTCTGCATCACTGTCATGGCTCTCCTTCGTGCTACACATGGCAAAGCCTGTTCCTAAAAAGAGGAATGACAGTCATCAGAAATTTGGCTTTAAACGCTTTGGCGCATTTAATAATACACACTATGTGTTACAATAAACTTGTCACTAGAAACCATCTCCAACTGTAACAGTCCCAATCCAGGACAGGTTTGTCATGCCAGAGAAAGCCCAATTAGGAAGGCCTGTTCTAGCTGTGAGCAGAACCAGATTACTGCAGACAAGCCAGGAGACTGGTGTTCTAGGCCCAGATGGAGCCATCAGACACAGTCTGAATGGGAGTTGTGTCAGGTGCCTGTCAGGGTGTGGGTCCTGAGCACTGGGGCGTGCAGCCTGAGTGGCACTTCTATAAATCCAGTGATGAGCGCACAGACAAACTCCAGCCGCCGGCTGACTGGGTCCTTCAGTTCTGGTTAGGAAAAGGTTGGATCGGCAGCAGCCTGAAGGGTGGGAGCAGCCCGCAGAGACCCAGAGCCTGATTGAGCTGCGAAAGGCTGGAGCGGGCCAGGCCCCTCAGGGGCTGATGGAAGGATGTCAGGGCACTGCTGGAGAACAGGTTTGTCACGGATGAGGAGCTGAAGTAGGAAATGGAAGTGGAGAATGGTGCTTCCTCTTGTTCCTCAAAGCGCTACGACACGGGATGACTACTGCACAGTGTGGAGTGGATAACTACAACCTTCAGGGAGAGTGTTAGGCACTGACGGAAAAGAGGAGGACTGAAAGTGGATGTGGCGGCCATGATCTGTCTCTCCCTTTCTCCGTAAAGGGATCCAAAGGAGGCAGAGTAGGGATAAAATGCATCACAAATGCTTGCCCTTTTTTTACAATGTGCCGATGGTTTTTAGTGATCAAATAAAAGAGACCTTTTAAGTTTTATTTGGTCCCTGTGACTGCAGAGGCATATGCGCACAATAGCTGAGCTACATAAATCCAAGCTCCTCGAACAGAGAATTGGGGTGCGTACTAGTCTAAATATACACCAACCAACAATAGTGTACAGAATTAAACATAGCCGTCTATTGGTTTACCTTGCACTTAGCAAATTGTCTGTAAAATTGACAAAGCAATATTTTCATAAATTACTGCTAAATGTTTTTCAAAGACATTTCTTATGCTCACTAAGGCTGCATTTATTTGATCAAGAATACAGTAAAACAGTACTAAAATTAAAAATAACTTTTCTATTAAAATATATTTGATCAATTTAATTTACTCCTGTGATCTCAAAACTGTATTTTCAGCAGCCATCGCTTCAGTCACATCATTTCTCAGAAAATAATTTTAAGAGGGATGCACAATATTATCGGACCAATATCGGAATCGGCCGATTATGGCTTTAAATGGAAATATCAGCATCAGCCTGATATAAAAAATTATGCCAATATGTCTTGCGATTAGATAACGTCAGCAAAATGTTGTTTGTACTTTTTTTAAACAAATTATGAGCTTTAAAAGATTTTCATATTCTGTACATTTTTTTTAAAACTCTTTTGTTTTGGACCATCTGCAAATGTTAAATCTTAAAATAAAATGTTATGGTTACCACTGCATTTTTCTGAAAAAAAAAAAAAAAAAAAAAAAAAAAAAAAAAAAAAATAGAAAAAGGCAGTGATTGATATATATAGTTTATTTACAATGTACTGTCATTATAAATAAACTTCATTATTGTTTATTTAATTCAAATAAGTTCTTGTTAAAAACTAACCAAAATCAAAAATAATTTGCTTTTAATTTCCACACAGGAGAGACTTGGGGTTGTTTCCAAACAAAAGGAAATATATCAGTATCAGCATCATCAATTGGCCAAAATGAGTTGAAAAATATTGGCATATCAGATATTGGCAAAAATCCAATATCGAGCATCCTTAAATTCTAATATGCTGATTTGGTGAAAAACTTTTTTTTTGGAATTCTTAATGTTGAAAGCAGTTTCACTGCTTAACAGTTTTGGAAAACTGTAATACATTTAGAATTCTTTGATGAACCAAAACCTCAAAAGAATAGTATTTATTTGAAACAAACATTTTGTAACATTATAAATGTCTTTGCTGATTTTTTAAAATATAAATTTAATGTGTCCTTATTGGATAAAAGTATTTATTTAAAAAAAAAAATAGAATGTTAAATCCAAACTTTTGACCAGTAGTGTAGCTTGGTTATAAAAGTTTTATAGTTTTTAAGTATGGGCAAGCTTTATTATAGCGGCGCTGATGTGCAAAAAAGGAAGGAAAGTGTGCAAACGCATTAAAACATGAATCATGTCTCCTGTATTCAGCATCACCTCATTCTAGCTTGAAAATAGTGTAAGTGGTCTACAGATAACCCTCCCACTTCTCTGACCCAACTGAAGGTGGGTGTAGGGTACAGTCAGCCAAAAATAAAAGACCATAATCTGTAAATGATGGCGAACATTTCATTAATGCACTGTCGACAAGCTGCAAAGAAAGCCAAACCAGGGGAAAAATAAGGAAAAACTAATAATGTTGTGGCCACTAATGGCAGGCAAGCCAGCGGAAGATGTGGCAGGCCATAAGCAGCCAAAAGAGAAAAAAAAAAAAAAAATCACTGTTAATTCAATCAATTGATCAGGCTATGGATCCTGGCTAATGCTTTGCTAGAACCAGGGCAGGAAGGATGTCATCCAACATTGATTCAGCCTGGACAGGAAGGCTGTCCGCTTTAGTGCGTACACTGATGAAACCGGGCCAGACAGAAAAAGCATGGCACACCTACTCCAAGCGCAACTTCAAAACGGCCACATGAATGGTGTATAACTACCCGAGCAGTGTTGTAAGTGTGTCTGACTGTGAAAGCAGGGGCTACTGTTAAGCGGTCTTGGCAGGCAATCTAATCTGTGCCGAAAAGGTCAGTGGCACTCTAACTGCCTCTCAGTCAAATTATGCACGCCGTCGCACCGCCTCTTTGCCCGGCAGCCTCTGGGACATAAGCATACTCCTCTTCTTCTCTCCACAGTCTCCTTACAATGTAGCCTGTATTTACCTGCGATACTTTGCATGACAACTGCAACGTGTCATGTTCAAAGCAGGTCCCGTATCCATTTAAATGTTAAGTCGTCACATGCACAAAGCACATTTTCCTTGTTGGGTCACATTTTGCGAGCTGATTTACATATGCCATGATTGTTAAGTGCTAATCTACATATGTCACCCAAGACAGGAGTGTCATGTCGCAGCTAAGAAAGGGGACGTAGAGATCCCAGAGAAACAGGACATGAAACTTGGCCTCTCCTCCACCTCGTTGCCATGACACTTATCTGCCTTTCGCAGTATGTGTCGCAGGTCAGAGTTCACCCAATCAGGATGGCATTTACCATGTACGCCTGCCAGGGAGGGGGCTCAAAGCTGCCATCTCTCAAGGTTCTTTACAAAGACGAGCGGCGGGCCTCTGTTCTTCTTTCCCGGCTGCACCAAATCTCCCCCATCTCTGTCTGCGACTGCCATCGCCTATCTCTTCATCAGCACAACAGCCCTGCTAAGCCACGGACGCAGGAGGCCTTACGGGCCTCCACCACAAACTGATCCTCTTCGATTTCTCTCTTCTTCTCGGTCTCCCTTTTCCCTTATCATGCTCTTTTTGTTCGGTTTAAAGCGTTTCCTCTCTGCTTTCTTCCTTGGTCCTCAAAGAGAGAGAGGTGCTGGTGCTTCAGAGACGATAGCCCTCTTATCCCATTGAAGACTCCTTTCAAGCCCCCCTTCCCAGTCTTGCTCCCCCTGGGCTGGAGGGATTCTGCAATGCAGACCGATTGAACGCTTGAGGACTTCAGCAGAGCTTTCAAGGCGAAATCCACCTTCTGAGCATCCTGGGGGGAGCTTTCAAGTGGCCCCTGGGCCACAGAGTCACTTCTCACCAGGTCCCCCCTCTATCGCCATTACACCGGTGCCTGTGCTGAAGATAAAGGGCTGCAGAGCTTCTGTACAGACACATGGCTCTGTTCACATGCAGAATTGATCTGGGCAAGCGTCTGTCTAGCCGGGCGTTAGAGGAGCAAGTCCGTTTCTTTTCTTAATCCACACAGTTTTGCAATCTGTTCTCTCCTTGGGATCGAACAGCCTTTCCATTTAAGAGCGCAGAAGTTTACAAAAGACCACTGAGGGAGGAGACTAACTCCTTTTCTAAATACGAAATGAAGAGTGAGAAGACGGTTTTGGAGACGTTCCTCTAAAGCGCCAGCTCCACAAACTTAAACCCCTTTCAAAACAACTGAGCCAACATTCAGAAAAGTTCTAAGATAAAAATCTCAAGTATGGAGGAATGACTGACACTTCCTCCCAAGTGTAAAAATAATCTGAGGGGGTAAATTATTTATGAACCAACTAGAATTCCCTTGAAAGTCTTTCAATGAGTGTGGCAGCACATCAAAAAGGGTCTTAGGGAGCGTGTGTGTATGTGATAGAGAACGTCCCAGGTGAGCAGAGTTAGGTTGGGAGCTATAATTGCATTCCTGCAACGGGGGAAGCCCAGGGGTCAGCGGCCCATTTTTCTCACACACATCTCTGTACTGGGTGAGGCGGGTCAATTGCACAGCTAAATGTGTTTTCCTTTGACTCCTTAAAGGCCGAGCAGGGCCTGCCAGAACTCACCTTGTCTGGACTACAGCTGCCTAGCCTATAAATGAACACACATACGCCACTTGAACAGGCTGATCTTGGGGACCATCGAGAAGGAAAGAAATGTATGTACCCTTATTAAACGGCTTTAAAGGTTAAATTTAGGGTTAAATTTTAAAATGTTTTTATAAGGCCCTATGAAATCCATTTTATTTTTTCTCAAATTTAGTTTAATTTTTTTCTAAATTCTGCTTTTTCCATTTAAACATTTATACTTTTTTTTTTTTCATTTTAATTTTTCTAAACTCTTTTTTTAATGGTTAAATTACATGTTATTAATCAAAAAACAAGTCTAATAAATTCAAATTATGAAACTTATACAATTTAACATCAATTTATTAAAAGTTTAACAAAAATTACATGTTTAGGGCCCTATTAAATGTTTTATTTTTTTCTTACCTTCTGTTTTATTGTTACCAAATTCTTTATTATATATAAAAGTTATATAAAAGTTTATTTTTACAATATTTAGTTTTCTGGTTATCAAATGAAGGCATAAAATATTAATTTAATTGATCTTTTAATCAAATGAAAACTAAACTTTATTTTTTGGCAAACAAAGTTACAATTAAAATTAAAACATGAAAGAATTGTGTGATTATTTCTTAATAAAATTAAGTTTTAACAAATACAGTAATGACAGCAATATGTACATTCTATTAAACAATATAATATAACGATAGTTTCTCTCAAAAGAAATGGCACAATGTTCATGAAGAAACTTCAGAGAAGTTCTGGAAATGTTCATGTATTTATGTCCTCATTTGGCGAGACAAAAGACGCTGACATCACAGCGAACAGAGACACGCAGAACATGAACATATTTAAATAGTCTTTTTGCTTAATATTTAGAGATACTATTCCATATCGCGATTTGATTTAAGTGTAACGACCTACTTTTGATTAATTCATCCAAACAAAATTCTGTGACATTCCACATTATACAGGAAATTCTGTTTTAATGACTGGATTCTGTGATTCCGTCTGCATTTTCCGCATCACGGAAATCATAGGGCCCTATTTTTAGCGCCAAATCAGCATATTAGAATGATTTCTGAAGGATAATGTCATACTGAAGACTGGAGTAATGGCAGCTGAAATTGCACCTTTGCCATCACAGGAATTTTAAAATAGATTAAAATAGAAAACAGCTATTTTAAATTGAAATAATATTTCACAGTATTACTGTTTTTCCTGTATTTTTGTTCATATAAACAGCCTTGGAGAGAATGACCAACTTGAATGCACACAAATTCTCACCTCTGAAGCCGCCTTCCAGTAATGTAGTAGCTCGGACCCTCTTCTGTCCGCACCACTCGTACTCCTCAAACCGCGTTCCGTTCTCTCCTTCGACATCTGCGGAATCCTCTTCTGTTGCACCTTCCCTCTGAGAGAACAAAACCACTTATCAAACATGTACCAACACTTCAAACGGTTCATTCAATATAAAAAGACAAAACCACAAAGTGTGACTACATCAGAGGAAATCAAAGCAGCGCTTTCAAATCCACTAACTTCTAATGATGTCTAATTTTAGGAGCTATCAAACCACATGCAACAGAACACCCAAAACCAACCACCAAGAGTGCATTAGTATCATAAGAACTACTGGATTAGATGGGTTAAGAGGAACCTGCTATATAATATAAAGGGCAAGTGCTGCATCCTGAACCACTAAAATGGCTAAAGAGGGAAGCCAGTCAGACTGCATGAACAACAGTTTCCAGTGAGCCTCTTTATAAACTCATATAGAAGTAGGTTCAGGACGCTGAAACTGCCAAACAAATCTAAGTGGAAGAGGAGGAAAAGGAACACTTCAGAAAAGGGCTAATCCTTCAACTATTCCCTGGACACCCGTGTAGGAATAAAACACAGGTGTAATCATTCTTTGAAACATTCATATGTGTGTGTCTTTTGTCAGACGGCTGATGTCCAGGGAAAGGTGAGGGCAGAAAAGCCAAAGCTTCTAGAGGAGGTTGGAGGCCCAGATCTCTGGGTTTATGAAGCTACCTTGAACAGACATTGTTCCACATGCCTACTCATTTCCTCCTCTGTCCCTGTCAGCGGGGCGCTGCACAGCGGACATACCTGTCCATCCTCAGGCTTCCGGCGCTTCATCTTCCCAATCCGGGCTGCAGCACAAGAAAAAAAAAAAAGAGATAACGTGATAAATCAATAGATCAAAGTGACCATAATAAATACTACAGAATTCAAATGACACTGAGCTATAGACTAGGTAACAATAAAATAAAAAAATACATCAAAAATCTAAAAGAATTTCACTCAAATTATTATTTTGTTTATTAAAACAACTTTAGATTTTAATTATTCAATTTATTGATTTATTTACATTAAAACCTGGTTACATCAACAGCTAATATGCACAAGCAAGGACATCACAGGACACACAGAGTCAAACCGGGGAGAAAAAAAACAAAAAAAAAAAAGTGCGAGCAGCATCAAGCTCACATAAAAAAACCCCACATAGATCAGGATCCTTTACAGATTTAGCTTGAGGCTAGTAGGCATCTCCAGCCACGGATTTTACTGAGGCAAGAAAGATGAGTTGCAAAACACGACAGTGACGTGATAGGGCTCAGAGGTGAACTCTGTCCATTAGACCTTTGCACCCAAACACCAATTCCTCCTGGTTACATCGGGGACAGGCACGAAACGGCCAGGGCTCGGATCTCTCGGGGTGTCTCGCTCTTCCCCCTCCCCTCCCGGAGCACATAATTAGAAATTTAACACAGCAGAACAGCGCCTATTGCGCCGTAAGTCTCTGTCGCTTTTTCTTAACTGCAAATGGCGTGTGGGGACATTAATTTTTAGGTGGCTGTGATTGCGAATGGGGCCGAGGGGGACTGGAGGAGGAGAGGCAGGAGCTCCTGCCATTACCTCCAGGAGAGGGAGAAGAGAGAGAAGCACTGGCCACGTTGACGGTAATGTGGGGGAGATGGGCATCATTAAATAGCACGAAGAAAAAGGCAGATTAATTAGGCACGGCAGGAGTTTTTCCTCACTCTGAAATCACAGCGTCTCAGATGAGAGGTGATATACTTTAATACGGGCGTGGGTTAAAACAAAGACAGCCCCGTTTACCCTTACAGTGCCTGCGGCTGCGATAAAGGGGGGAGTGGGGGGGTCTTACCATGCCGCAGGCAGCAAGGGGCTAGGGGCACTCCTCTGGGCACTGGGATTGGGGGACTTTTGAAACTTTCCTTGGCGTAGCGCCTGCACCAGCAGAGGTCATCGACTGTTGACACATGAAAAAACCAAGGGTTAAGGAGATTCTCTGCTTGGGCAGGCGCTACAGTCAAGGGAAGTGCAAAAACAGGTCACAATTGACTACAAACTATACTAGCTATAATAAACAGCCACGTTATATGTGGCACGGACGCTGAGGTTGACATGGATGTCAAGCTTCTGGCAAGGCCATGTGACAGACACCAGTGCTGATGAGCATTTGGCTGATGCACCCTGAGAGGTGAGGCACTCCTGATTCGTGCCAGACGGTTACCAACACCCAGAATAACAACTGGCCTCGGGTCAGTGAGATCCCAGCTCATACCAACTCTCCCCACGGGTGAGGCAGCTCTATCACACCCACCGACTAATGACTATGGGTTGGGGTTCAGATAACCATACAAAATGACTAGACTCCCTGTCAGTTTATAACAGCAAGATGAGTCTTCAGAGCATGTTAAGTGTTTCAAGTAATGCTCACTGAGCAGAATGTCAAATAAATGCCTTAAAGTGTATTATTTTATCAGGTAAAGAGTATAAACAATTAATCTAATTTCTGACATTTCTGTCAAGTGCTTGTAATTAGCTAATTTTGACAGGTATGAACATTTATTAAAATTTTCATAAAATATTTCTGCATGTAATCATACTCTTGAAGTTGATACACTGTTAAAATAAAATTTATTTAAATATTACTATTTTTTATTGTTGACTTAATATTGCAACTTTTTATTAATGCCAAAATAATAATAATAATTTTCCAATAGTATTATTATTGTAGCTATTATTATAAACAATACAGAGGAACCTGTTAGATAAAGGAAAGTTCTCCATATATTAACTGCAATTTGTACTGATGATTTACGCCACTCAAAAGTTTTTTTTGTTTTTTTAATAAGTCTGTTTTGCTCACCAAGCCTGTATTTGATTTGTATTTGATCATATACAAGTCTGTATATGATTTAAAACACAGTAAAAAGTGTAACATTTTTAAATATTTTTATTATTTAAAATAACTGTTTTCAGTTTGAATATATTTTAAAACATTTATTTCTGTGATTTCAAAGCCGAATTTTTAGCATCATTACTCCAGTATCATGATCCTTCAGAAAACATGCTAATATTTTTGCTGCTCAAAAAAATGCATTATTATTTTGCTGAAAAAAGCTAAGTAGATTTTTTTCAGGTTTTCTTGATGAATAGAAAGTTCAAAATAACAATTATCTAAAATAAAAATCTTTTATAACATTATTGTATTTATCATCACTTTCAATTTAAAGTTAAATAAAAGCATTAATTTGAATAATTTCTTTCCAAAAATAAAAATAAAAAATTATACTGACTCCAAGCTTTTGAATGGTATAGTGTATAATTTTACAAAAACTTTTCATTTCAGATAAATGCTGATCTTTAAATCTTTTTATTCAAAGAATCCTAACCCTAACTGTTTTAAATATTGATAACAATAATAATACTTTCTTGAACTGCAAATCAGCATATTAGAATGATTTCTGAAGGATCATGTGACACTGAAGACTGGAGTAATGATGCTGAAAATTTCACTTTGATCACAGGAATAAATTACATTTTAAAATAGAAAACTTATTTTAAATAGTAAAAATATTTCAAAATTGTACTGTTTTCACTTTTAACTACTAGTGTAAAGTATTACACTATTTAATGGATGACACTTACGTTTTTATAAATCATGTCAACAGACAAACAATCACAACACAACATTTTTCTTGTTGCAGGGAGGAAATATACATACCATTCAATCGTGTTTGCCTGTTAGCTCGAACTCGTAAAAATGTCTGCAGGTGGAAAAAAAGAACAAAGAAAAATCTGTCAGTCATTCAAATTTATTTCTCATTTATTTCTGAGGACTTTAATGATGTGCGTATGACTAGATTGCGCTGGATTCTGCAGCGGACCCCTGATGTCTGAATGTAAACAAAACCTACTTCTCTCTTGCCATTGCTCTGCAACTCCTCTTCCATAGCAAACGCCACAACTCTCCAAACTCATTTGGTTTACTAAAGCATAAAGCCCGGATAACTCTCCTCCAAAACGCCGATATGAGACTCAATAATTAATTTACGAAGGATGAATAAGGATTGAAAATGCTAGGCTCACTACAGCAGTTCGTTTCAGCGCGCCATCGCCGCCATATTGCTGCCGGTCATGTGACAGGCACGTCAGCCTCAAAAGTTACAACTGATGCAGTTCCGTCTTTCACCACTGGGGCGCAGCAGTATGTAAATGACGCATATAATGTGTGCTGCTCCATTCATTTGACGTTTAAGAGGTGTAAACAAACTCTTCTTGCTTAAAAACTACGCTTTGTTCTATATATATATATATATATTTTTTTTTTTATTATATATAAAATATTATATGTTATATATAAAAGACATGTACATGAGATTTATTATTTGTGTGTCCTTTTCTCTTACGAGCATTTTGTACATTTCTAGTAAGATATGAAGATTTGTATAACTGTGATTAGACTATTCCTTCCTTCCTATTTCGTTACAAAAAAGCAATACATGTTAACCCCACAAATATGCTTTGAAAAAAACAGCATTTATGTATTTTTTTATGACGGTCACATTGAATAAAAACACAGGAAAGACATGACTATCAAAATAATAAAAAGTTTAGTCACGTCTACAGGAAAAGAACCTTTTAGAAAGTCTTGAGCCACTGCTATTAAAAGTCTATTTTATGATAATACACCGTGTTAATGGCCCAATGTGTCTGCACCATAGATTACAAGAGAGGATGATCATGAATTTTAGGAAAAGGGCATCATTAGCATTAGTCATTTGAGCCGCTCCATTAATGAGAAGTTCTACAAAAATCCTCTTTAAGTGGTGACAAACACTGTATATCAGTCAGTTTACTTAATTACTTTTAGTTTTGTGATGTTAGAGGCAAATTCGAAAGACTTATCAGGACCATGCAGGTGGGCCTTCTTAGCTAACGTGCAAAGATCTGCCCGGATATTGTTTTAATTGAGAAATTCTCGCACTTCCAGGGTTGAGGGACAGATAGAGATGCCGGCCAAAATGTCCCACAGACCCACAGCTCCAGGGGGAAGCGGGAAGAAAACAAACATGTCAAGGACACTGGAGCGCAGAGATGATATCCGGGGCTCGAGGGCAGCGTAGATTAGCCCAGGGTTAAACTATGGATGATTACATATCAGAGCAGAACACACATTACAGCCTGAGTAAACCTGGGGCTGGAGATTAGCAGAGCAGATTTCGGCCTGTATTAATACGTCCGGCAGTCAGATCCAGTCTGGGATAAGATGGAGGATATTGTGGAGGAGAAAAGCTGGATACACATCATTTCACTGTGTTATTTTAAAACATTTTGGGTTAAAATCTTATTTTCAAGGAGACAGTTAATGTGAAATGATGTTTCTCAAGGTAACTTAATTTGTGTCAAAATTACTAGATTTAATTCAGTTATTGCTGAATTGAACTGTAAAAGCAAAACAATACATAATGTATTGTTTTGTGCTAATAAATAGCAAGTTACTTAAATTTTAATATAGTAACAACACCTGCAGTAAGTAACAAGCTAATTTTTGTAATGGTTATTTATAAGTCATTGCTTCTGTTGACAGGATTCCAGTTTCATTACATCTCAAGTAAAGCACCAAAGACATTGTACCCAGATTTCACATATTGAGACACACTCAACAAGCCAAAACCCAGTGAAATGAAGGGCTGCATCAGAGGGGAGAGTTTTGGTCTATGTGTGGAGTGTTTCTCAGAGTGTCAGAACTGCACAGTCTGTCACTCTGCACCTGTGACAGACTCCCTCCGTCTGAGGTTTCCCGTCTCACCTGGTATCTGTCAGAATGGTGAGCTTCATCAGAGGAGAGCGGGGACACAACTGGAGACTCGCCCTCACGTTTGATGTGCACTGACAACAGGAGAGACTAGCGAGAGAGAGAAAAAAAAAAAAATGAGAGAAAGAGGTGAGCAGCCATCCGCTAGACAAACGTGTCATCCACAGAACTGATGGCGTAGCCACACACAAGAACTCCAAACCCGGTGTGTTGAAACAATATGACTGATGTGAACAATTGTTGACAGATAACCATTAACTGCCATTTCAGCTTCAAACTATGTGTGTTGACAGGACATCAGTGTTTAGAGTAATGGAGGGTTCGACAGAGAAAGCAGGACACGAGACGGCATGACAGGACACTTTGATCGCCTATAAACGTAGCGCCGTGCGCCGGGAGACGTAACGGGCCTGTCCTTCTGAAAACCTAATTGACTTAATTTCTCAAATGACTGAGGAAAGGGGGAAGGGGAAATACTGCTTACTTTCCCGAGAGTCTTGATCTCCGTCCTGCTTTTATGAGGAGGCTATAAAATATTTGTATTTACAATCTGCTCTGATTAATCAGAGTGAGAGGAGGGGTTGCTGCTTTAGCGGCTGACAACTGTAATCTAATATTAATAAGTGAAAAATGGCAGCCTCTCTCTACGGGGACAGTAAATTAGACATTATGCATGGCTCCTTATGCTTTTGAATCGCAAGGTCAGGAAACAATTTATTTGTGATCTCAAAACCTTTGGAGCTCAGGGAATACAGTGTGTGCCAGAGAGGGAGTATGAGCGCTAAGTGTTTACACGGGTCTACTGTATATAGCGTGTGCGAAGTTTAACTGTTTCATTGTCCAATGTGAACTGATAATAGTCACAAAATAACACATGGATGGAAAGTGTAGCACCAGGTAATCTGACTTGAAGAATATGTTAAAATGAAAAAAATGTTAAAATAATGATAGAGATTTGTTTGGGATCAGTAAGATTTTTAATGCTTCTAAAAAAGTCTCTGGTGCTCTCCAGGTTTGTATTTAGGTTTGTGATTAATCGCATCTAAAATAAAAGTTTTTGTTTACAAAATATATGTGTGTGTACTTTGTATATTTATTATGTATATATAAATGCACACACATACATGTATATATTTAAGAAAAATATGTTGTTTATATATTATTATATAATATCAACAAAAATGTATACATGTAAATATTTACAAAATATGGTATTTATATATACATAATAAATATATACAGTATATTATGTAAACAAAATATTTTATTTTGTATGAGATTAATCGTGATTAACCGTTGCACAGCACTAAATATCTTTTCTACTTGATAACTAATTCTGTTTTGTTTCTCTGATGGCGAGGCTGATTTTTAGCAGTCATTACTCCAGTTTTCAGTGCCACATGATCTTTATAAATCATCTTAATATTTTCCTAATTATCCTAATAATTTCTTATTATTATCAGCACTGAAAACAGCTGTACTGGTTCTTTTTTTTTCTTTTCTTTTTTTTGTAAACAATGATATATGTTTTTGAGGATTATTTGATGCATAGAAAGTTTTAAAAAATATCTTTTGTAACATTGCAAATGTATTTACTGTCACTTTTGATCAATTTAATGCATACTTGCTTAATAAAAGTAATCATTTCTTTAAAAAAAAAATAATAACCCCTAACTTTTAAACAGTACACTTTAAATGCTGGGTGAAATATGGACAAACCCAGCGACTGGGTTGTTCTGAACCAGCAGTTGGGTTAAATGTTTAAAAATTACTACACTTCTTGCTTAAATGAATTCAAAATAGGTTTTTGAATTTTAAAAATCAGACACAATTTCTAGAGGCATCAGCAATAATCAAAAGGTCAACATTCATTAATAAGCTAGTTAAAAAAAAGTGTATTATTTAATTATTATTTATTCAACTTATTAATAAATGTTCATTTATTGAACATATTAATAAATGTAAATTTCCAACCTATTTTGGGTTTATTTTAAGCAAGAAATAGTCATTTTCAAGCAATAGCTCAGTTAAATAAAACTACCCATAAGTTAAACATTTAACTCTGCTGGGTCGAAACAACCCAATTGCTGGGTTTGTCCATATTTCACCCAGTGCTGGGTTTTTTAAATTCCTTTAAAATACCTGAAAGTCACTGTATAAGTTGTACACTGACGTGTAGCACAAGCAGTAGCAGCGCTGCAGATGTTAGCATGTTAACTGTGCCGCCTACCACCGTTGGCCTTCGCCCTGTTGGATTAGGAGCGGCAAAGACTGGCATGGAGTCGCTATGGCAATGGCGGCTTGAGAGAGGGGTGAAGACGGGCCAACTTGGCCCGGGGTTAATCCCCTTTAGAACTAGCGAGCTGGGCCTGATCTGCTGCTCGCCGTCTTTTAAAGGAGAATCGTGGACCCCCTCCACCGTCCCAGCTAGCCTCTTCATTTTCCACACACTCCTACGGAATACTAAGTGTGCGCTATAGAATGCTCAGTCACGCCTCGCACGGCCTGTTCTCTAACCCGCTTCTGTGTCTTCTGGCTCTCATGCTCTTTCCATACTCTCAGTTTCTCTCCAACCGCGGGTCAGAACCAAAGGGTTTGCCCTCTGGATGAGGGACGATCATGTGTGGATGGTTTATTATTATCGTCGTTCTTGTTCATTTCTTTGCCAAGAAATATGCATTTTTCTGAGGTAAAGTAAAAATATATATCTCAGGCAGTCTGTGGAATGTCTTTAGTGAATTTCTGGCATTTGCAAAGGTTCACAGCATCATAAAATCCATAAACTGAAAGATAAATGCTTGATGTGTCGCAATACTCTCCTTTGACAATGTCAGCCTGTAATTCGTTCTTCTTTCAAAATCATGGCTTAAAGGGAGAAGTTCATCCAAAAATGACAATTCTGTCATCATTTACTCACCCTCACCTGTATAACTTTCTTTCCTTTATGGATATTTTAAAGAATGTTTTTGTCCACGTGATGAAATTTTGTCAAAATGATGACAGAATTATCATTTTGGCTGAAATATCCCTAACATCCAAGCTTGGAATTAAACACAATTGTTTATATCACATCAAAAATCTCTAGGGAATCTTGTGATGACTGCACTACATAACTCAATTGATGTAGATGCACATTTAATTGGAGAAATACACTTGGCCTCTTCCTCCTTTCAAGACAATGACACTGAAAAACATTGGTATCGTATTCCATATCTAGGTCTTTTGAATAAGCAGTCAGGAAACATTGAAAGCTCTAAGCAAATTACTGCAGGAAATATAGCCAGAGGTTTTACGTCCACTCTCTCTTACACAAGACTCTTTTTACATCTTTGTCTATGAAACAGAGAACTAATTGCCATTAATTGTGGCTGCGCCTATCAGTGAACATAATGATTTAAAATGGCTCCACAGTGGTGGCCATCTTACCTTCGGTGTGCCTGGAGCCGCATTGATGTCCTTGTGTGATGGGTTCTTGCTGTAGGAGGAAAAAAAGACTGTGAGAGATGGCTATAACCAATACATGTAATCAAGGAAACCAAATGTAAAATTTAAGAATCTGCCATCAAGAAACCCACACATTGACCATGTAATCGATGAGACTGGAACAGACTCAAAATGGCCATTCAGGAGAACAAGTTCAAAGCTGACGTGCGCTGATGTTAATTTCGATGGAATGTGACGTGCAAGAGCAACTTGTTGGCATGAAGGCTGATTTATTTTGATCATGTGTCACAGCACTGGCTATAAACCCATCACCATTTGACTAAACAGAAACTGCTATCTGTCATTTCGCAGATGCAACTTCTGTCCCCTAAGGAGCTGGACTACACGCGTCTCCTCCATCAACACTCACTTTAGCTCAGTCACATTGAGCGCTCCCTTGTTGGCCTCGCTTAGGACCCGAGCGGGCCTTCGAGAGGACAGTCGAGACAAAAGAGAACAAAGCCACACAAATCACACTTTTAATCATCTGGAGATGGAAAATGGGAGAGCAGTTTCAAAGCCATCCTCTACGCCACTCAATCCAGGCAGCCCTGGGTCATGCTGTATTTGAAACAATTACTGTCCAAAAGTACGACTGCTAAGCAGATTTGGGTTATAATTTTTTTATTGAAGTAATCATTCTCATGGATGCTTCCATCCAGACCTGATTCCCCCCCCACCGCAACCCTCCCGCAGTTAGACTAAGGCAGAAGGAAATAAATGATTTTGCGGTTATTTGATTTGTCAGTGAAACGCCTTGGGCACTTAGGACTTTGAAATATGTTGAGGACAATGCACTGGCTTGTAAACATTGTATTAAAGAGGCGGAGAATGGCAGAGAGAGAGAAAAAAGGGTGGGGGACGACTCCTTCTTGAGTCTGGCGGGTGGATTGTACATTGAATCTTTGCCTCGTGGACATTGTGGATTGAGGATGACTGATTGGAAGGCAGGAATTATTAAACGGGGCGGCTAAAGCATCCACCGACAATAGGGAAAGACATATCAAATCAGATTCCTCTCTGAAACATTAATATCTTTCCTGCCATCTTTGTCTCTTGCTTTTTTTCACCGTCTGCCTGTTTCCTTGTCTGTCGCTCTTGTTTAGAGCCTCATAGATGGGTCACTGCTGGGTGTTTATGAAACGGCGTGATGACGACCTGAGAAACAATGACAGGGGTAACGTCACCCCGTCATGTTCGTTTTAAATCACGCATTCACACCCGGAGAGATGGTTGAACTGAAATTGAATTAGCCTGCACCCTAATCTGAAAGTGTGATATGGCAGGCACTTGTCACTGGATGAATGAAACAGAGCGAAGAGCAAAAGACAACACGGATCCTGTTTGTGTTCATTTAGTTCCTGTTCTGACAGATGAAGTTACAGTACAGTACACAGACTGGCTAAAGAGGCTCAAATGTAATGAATGACAGGTGGAGGCGGAGTTTGGAGCTTTGCTCCGCCCCTCCACTCAGGTAATAAGCCCAAACCCGCCTTTTCTCTAGTCGGCATGATTGATCTGACAGCAAGGGGAGGAAAGAAAGAAAAGGGGACAGAGAGAAAAGATGAGACAGAGGAGAAGAAAGAGACAACACAAATCAGGAACCAGGCCTTGAGAGGGGATAAATTGCCCCATCGGTGGCAGCGCGCTGTTTGCGAGATAATAAACGGACTCCTCGGCATCATAAATCCGCCCAGCGTGGCACGGCGAATCTCTGTGACCTCACACATCTCCTCGTGTCAAAAAAAACAACACTAAGATACACTTCATACCCCGTAACGTTCTAAATGCCCCCTCTGCACTCATCCTAGTATCTCAAAATGCTCTTTTCCCAGTGGTGGGACAAGCAACCAAGGCCAATGACAGAAAAACACTCTTTACTAGTTTAGAGATGCCACACAGGAGCTGAACTATAGGCCCTGAGGGATATTATATAATGGTAGGTGTATGGGAGAACAAGTTAATTTAGGACTAGTGTGCAGACAATAATGCATAAATCATGACTGGTTATTGCAGTGAAAATATTGGCATTTTAAACGGAAGCATGTAAGCGTTGTACTTGCGATCTTTAGGCAAGATACTGTATAATCAAATGAAGCAAAAATATCAGTGAAATTTGCTCTGTAGGCAGTGGGTTTCAAATATTTTGATGCCAAGGAATCCTTTGTGAAGGACCTGTGTGAGGAACCAGTTTAAAAAGTGTGATATTAATCATTAAATCATTGGTATTTATCGTGACAGTATACCTAAATTCAAAAGGGATTATAAAAATATTATTTGACAAATATTAACTCATAATATTAAATAATAAAACAATAGTTTAACATAATTTTAGAGTCTTTTCACAAACAATATTGGTCCATAGCAACTTTTGTTTACACTTTTATTTTTATACCTTCCTCTGACATTTTCCACAAAAACCCTAGTATGAACCTCCTTCTCTAAATAAACTATAAAAGAAAAAAAAATAGATACATGATAGATAAGTAAGGTTGGGAAACGGTATTAATATCTCTCTTATATACAGTGGTGGCCAAAATTATTAGAAAACGAGTATTTTCACCAGCTAAAAAATGGTTTTAAGTGGTTTAAGAACTGTGGCAACATCTTTAAGATGCTTCAAGAGACCTACCTGCAAAACTATGTGGAAGTGCACCTAGGACAAAAGCTCGATGGTCACACAAAATGTTGATTTAGTTAATAGAAATTAAATGATAAAGAAAATCTATTTATGACAGCATCCTAATTTTACAGCATTTTTACACAAGTGCTAAAACTTTTAACACACTGTACTGTAGCTTTGCTTGGAGACGTTGCTACAGTTCTTCTGGATTTAGTCTGTCTCAGTTTGTTCTGTTTCTTCATGTCTTTCCAGACAGACTGGATGATGATGAGATCAGATCTCTGTGTGGAGAACTGGCTGTTGTCACACTCCTTGTGCAAACAAAAATCTCAATGGATTATTACAATTAATGGCAAAATGGAATTGTAAACTGATATTTCCTACTGACACACTACAGCAAAAGATAGAAATAACTGACTTGAAACCATTTTCTAGCTGGTGAAAATACTAATGGTGATAGATTCATACAGCATGAGCTCTAAACTTTCACCAATCAAACTGTTTTCATCTTTCTAAAATTCTCAGTTTAAAACGATTATGTGCGACTGACTTCAAAACTCTGGACAAACCGAGCTTTCCCTTTCCCCTCTCGCAGCCAAATTCAGCTAGACTGAGAAGAGGGAGAGAGAGCGAGAGAGTGAGGGAGCTGGTGAAAATTGAATAAATGCCAGTCGACAGTTGGGGGGTTGTAAGCTGGAGATAAAGATTGCTTTTCGTGTCGTTTGCCACCCGGATCTCCCTCGCTCCGCTGGAGGCAAATTGATTACGTGGAGAGGCTGGGAAAGGGTGGGGGAATATGTAGATTGCTGTGGCCCTCAGAGCAGGCAGACGGGTAAAGGGCATGATGGATTTCCATTTCCATACATGAAGAGCGGAGGACGAGTCAGGGGAGGGGGCACGGCGATGCGGCCACAGGGGAGGGAGAGCGAGGGGAGTGCGGCGCCGGGTTCCAATCTCACACACACTCACCCGCATCCACTCAGACATCTGCCTAATGCTACATCTTAAATAGCTTTCCCCATTTTACATGCACTCAAGTCTCATTTGGTGCAGAATGAAACGCTATCATTAAAGGGAGATTTACTACAAATTGCCACAAATTCGCCATGTCACTTCCAATGATCTGTGTGTGCTAGCGTGTGTTGAGCGGAGCCCCGCCTGGGAGGAAGTATACAGGGAAGGAAGACGGCACCGGCTACCCAGAGTTCCACACTGATAGCGGAAGCATCCATGAAGCAATGTGGTGACTGCTCTGTGTACTTCAGGAATGCCTAAACCTAGATGGAAATGCTAATGTAGAAATACTAAAATGGGATCATGTTTAAAAGTGAGTTATAAAGTATTTTTTATTTATTGTTTTGATCACTTGTTTTTATTTTATTGTCAAGCTGGGTAGCCCCATCCACAGTGAAATCTAAAATGATGCTCAATATAGACATCAAATAATGGGATAGTTCACCCAAAATGAAAAATTTGTGCAGGATGCAAAGAGAAAATACTTGAGCCTGGTTATGGCTAACATTATGAAATCAGTGAAGTATTATTCTCATTATACTCACTTAAAGGCATCTAAATCTCTATATTCAATTGCAAATGCTATTCTAAATCCGTATTAAGCAACTGGACTGCCTATAGCCTGGGAAAATAACTCTTTCGGCTATAAGCAGGGGTTAAAAGGAGCGCAGGAAAGGCTAAATCACAGGCCTGAAATGCTCAGCGGCATCCAGCCCTGACAGACCTGGAGCAATGATGCAATTTCCTTAAATAACCACCACTATCAAACAGGCAGGGGCGACAGAGGCCCAGAGCCATGTCAGTGTCCACAGCCGCTGCCCGCAGGGGAGGGCGGCCCACTGCCCTTTATTAATTATTAAAAGATAACTCCTCACCGCCGTGTGATGGATAACACTCGTGCTGGAAAGACATCCTGCTGAGAATTAATATCTCCCTCTCACTTTCTCCCTGTGTCCCTGTTTGAAGCCCAGCAGCATAATCTATTAAAACAAAAAGGGGGGATATGCAGCACAATGCGCAGCTTGGGGTCTATGACACGTCTGTGACCTATACATTCAAAGGACATTGTGTCTTGTTATGGCTAATGTTCCTTCAAGCTCACAGGGTGAAACTTCCTTTTGGTTTGGCCGGTCGCTGTTTGATTTAACCAGGTCAAGTTGATGTTCCTGGGCCGTTTCTCCAGGCTGAAAGCCTCAGGCAGTGGATGAATGACGGATACAGTGCTGGATCTCTGTGATCATCCCACCATGCTTAACCTGGCCACATGAAAGGCCTAAGCGCATGTGGGCTGATGGATGATAGGGAGGAAAAGCACCTGTTCTGCTGCTGGGCTTTGTTATCACTGGAGCATTACACCAGTAGCAGGTGTCTGATTTTTAGACCAAACACTTATGTGAGGGGGAGCAGCCAATGCGCTTCATTTGTTTGGGAAGCGGTGACAAGAACTGATGGAGCTGTCAGAAGACGGCAGGTATAGATGTGTGAGTCTACCTGATGTGCATGTGGGTGAGCCTCTCCATCTCCTGTTCCATGTGCTCCTGAAGTTCTCCTGGACGCAGCAGCACCTGACAGATGGGGCAGATGGGAGCCTGACTGTCATAGAGTGACACCTTCTTCTTACCTGAGAGAAAAACAGAAAGATAGAACAAGAGAAGATGAGTTTGGGAGATTTGTAGACATTGCTAAGCATTCAAGACTGCATTGCTGGTCAGAGCTAAGGAGGTTATTGTTAAAAGAATAGTTTACTCCTGAATTAAAATTTCCTGATAATTTACTAAACCCCATGTCATCCAAGATGTTCATGTCTTTCTTTATTCAGTCGAAAAGAAATTAAGGTTTTTGAGGAAAACATTCCAGGATTTCTCTCCATATAGTGGACTTCAATGGGAACCAATGGTTTGAAGGTCCAAACTGCAATTTCAATGCAGCTTTAAATACGATCCTTGCTGAGGAATAAGTGTCTTAACTAGTGAAACAATTGGTAATTTTCTAAAAAAAAAAAACATTACATTTATATACTTTTTTAACCACTTTCTTTGCATGTTCGATTTCTAAACACCTTGGGTCGGTACTTCCGCCTATATCGCGTGTGACCTTTCCGTGTGACTACGTAATGCGTGAAGTTCAGCTTGTGTAAGATGAGCATTTCTGGTTAAAAAGTGACCCTGGACCACAAATCCAGTCATACGGGTCAAATTTTTAAAATTGAGGTTTATACATCAATTTTTTTTTAAATATATAAATTATTTTTTTCTGAATAAATAAGATTTCCACTGATGTAAGGATAGGACAATATTTGGCTGAGATGCAACTATTTGAAAATGTGGACTCTGAGGGTGCAGAAAAATGAAAATATTGAGAAAATTGCCAAGTTCTTAGCAATGCATATTACTAATAAAAAATTAAGTTTTGATATATTTATTGTAGGACATTTACAAAATATCTTCATGAAACATGATCTTTACTTAATATCCAAATTATTTTGGCATAAAAGAAAAATCACACACACACACACACACACACACACACATATATATATATATATATATATATAGAAAATGACAGATCGTTTTGCTAGATGAGACCCTTATTCCTCGGCTGGGAAAATCCTGGAATGTTTTCCTCAAAAACCTTTATTTCTTTTTGACTGAAGAACGACAGACATGAACATCTTGGATGATATAATGGTGACTAAACTTTTGGGAAATTTTAATTCCTGAGTGAACTAATCCTTCAACTAAAACACTTAATAAGTGTCAAAATCCCCAAAAACATAATTTAAAAGAAGATTACATTTTTTGGGGAGATCATGGAGGCACTCCTTCAAACACAGAAGTGTTGGCCCAGTTTTTATATAGTAAATTTGGAGATGAGCATAGGTCAGATGAGTGCTCAAAGTCTTTTCCTCTCTCTCTAGACTGTGTGGATTAAGTGGCTCAGATTTCTGCCGAAGGAGAATCCGTCATCCTCGGCCTCCTGTCTCCTGTTCCCTCATTAAACTAGATCCACAGCTCCGCAAAGACAGTTACGCCACTGAGCTTGTGACACTTCAGCTGTATCCCGCACACACACTTCATATACACTTATCAACTCGCCAACAGACAACATTTCATCAGACAGTGTAATACAAAGTGCAATCATTCTCAGCACAGTGAATTAAACAATAAGGCGACTTCAACACTGCATTTTGGAATCCTCGCGAGGCTTTTTATAGTATATCCACATAAACACAAACAGCCATTTTATCATAAACAAGTAGGTATGCGTACGTGCGTTCACATCTGAACACATGGCCGTGTTTGTTTTTACAAAAGTCTATCCGTGTGGGTGGGTGAGTGTGTCATGGCTGCCTGTGAGTAACTAACACATCTCGCGCATGTGAATTATCTAACGTGCGGCTCTGTAAATGAGCGAAAAACCCTTCCTGTTTCACTCTTATATCTCTCAATCTCTCAGATCTGGAACTAGCCAATCAAAGCACCTATTTTTAGCCCTCTGGGACAATAGATCCTCCCTCAAACAGGATATCCTGGATGAACTCACTGTTACCAACAGACTACAGCTGTAAGTCACATGGTGAGTCTGCTTACCTAACTCAAAGCGCAAATATATACACAAACAGGAAGTAGGGAAATCACACCTTTGGAAATTTTCTAAGACAAGCACATACTGAATTATTAACTAGTAAGATTTGTACACTGTCTTCAAATGATGTAAACGGCTCTCTGTCAGAGGTGCTTAATGGACATAAAGATGTAAAAACACTTTCCATTTCACACGGGAAACAGCAGTGTCCAATTATCAAAAGTGTGTAAGTGTGTAACAAACGTCTGGTGTTTTGCAGTTTGGTTGTAATGTCTGGGAGGCAGCTATTGATCTGTTGCAGTAGGGGTTAGTGAGCATCTTTTCTCGAGATGATGAGGTAACTTGAGGGCAGGTTGCAAACAGATGAACAAACACACACATACACACACACAGAGGGGCTGTAATCCTGATTCTTCTCTCTACATAAAGCCCTGGGCTCAGTATGAGCCCGTCCTTGACTTCAGAGGGCACTGTTGTGTTTGTCTTGACATGATGTGTGCGCCGTTTGAGAGGGCGATGATCGCTAACGGTCCAGTCTATGCACACACACACTCGCGCAGACAAACATGCGCGCAAACACATGTAAACGCTCACACACATGCACAGAGTCCCTCCGGGGGCACATATCCTCCGCTCACATATTGGCCTGTCAGAACTATTTCCTGCAAGAGCACAGATTCATCAGTGAGGAGCTAGCAAGGGTCAGTGTTAGCATCCCAAAACTCCCCCTCCCACCCCCATACATCTCTCCACCTCCTCCCTCTCCTTTCCTCTCCCCAGTCATGCGTGCCTACGCATACCCATCCCCTATTCTCCAGCACCACTACTTAACGGCCCCACACTCTGGACACTTTAAGTGACTTTGAAAAATAGGTAATCGATTACAATTCTGTGTGTCTCTGTTTCTCTCACCACCCTTTTCTCGCTCGCCCCTCTCTCCCCTCCCTTCCAGTCTCTGTCCAGCAACATCCTGCACATCTATTTCTCATTTTCTGGCTCTTTATTTGTTTTCCGTGCTCTCCCCTGTCTTATGTCCCCTTACCTATTTCTTTCTTTCTTTCTTTCTTTCCTTCCTACTTTTTGGCTTCTCTCCCTTTAATGTTTCTCCTTCTGGTTTTCTTTCTTTCTTTCTTTCTTTTTCTTTCTTTCATAAAACCAGTCATAAGGGTCTTTTTTTAAAAATTGAGATTTATACAAAAGAGACTGATACATCTTAAAGTATAATCTAAATAAATTTTTTCATTGATGTATGGTTTGTTAGGATAGGACAATATTTGACCGAGATCATCTGTTTGAAAATCTGGAATCTGAGGGTGCAAAAAAATCAAAATATTGAGAAAATCCCCTTTAAAGTTGTCCAAATGAAGTTCTTAGCAATGCATATTACTTATCAAAAATTATTTTGATTTATGGTAGGAAATTTACAAAACATCTTCATGGAACATGATCTTTACTTAATATCCTAATGATTTTTGGCATAAAAGAAAAATTGATCATTTTGACCAATGTAATGTATTTTTGACTATTGCTACAAATATACCTATGCAACTTAAGACTGGTTTTGTGATTTAAGGCCACAAACATATATATATATATATATACTTTTATTTTGTATGCATTTAATCGTGATTAATCGTTTGACAGCCCTCTAATATATATATATATATATATATATATATGTAATGAATGAATAGAAAGACAAAGGCAAAAATATATATTTTATAATATTGATTTTTTTTTTGGTAATTATTTTAGAACATCTTTGGTAAAATGCTGTTTTTTGACAATATTTCTTAGATTTTGTATTTTGTTGTATTTTGTTTTATTTTGCTTTATTATTATTTATTTATTTTTTTTAGTAAATATTGACTTTTATCTAAAATTAGTGTATTTTTTGGAAGGTTTCTTTTTTATATTTTCTATTATATATATATATATATATATATATATAGTAATTCGGTAAACCCATCATCCCCACATATCTCCCTTTCTCTCTCTCTGCTCCTCTCTTCAGCAGCGGTCAGCCTTATTGCCCTGACAAGATAATTTGAGTCGTGCCAAAGCAATCACCGTCTGCAAGAGTAAACAAAGAGAGATCCAGACCCATTCTAAAGTAGATAAATCTTCAATCCAACTCTTTCTCTTATGCGGTCATTTGCAACATGAAATCACACAATCTGACATATGAGTTTGTGTAGGAATGACATACACAGTCATTATCATACAGCTCAGTTTTTTAAACTCATATTGTTAATAGGTATAACGCAAAAAATGCTGTTTGTACATGAGGAAGCATGAGCGCTAATGTAAATTGTGACTGTATCTATGCACATACTGTATTTTCAGTATTTCAATTCATTTCTTTCCTTTTTTTGTCTGTTGACATGTCAGATGTTTTACTGACAGAGTGTTACTCTGACTCTGTTATGTGTGCATGATGGGATCTGTTAACAGAGCGTGTGATTGTGTGTATGTGTGCCCCTCTGTCCGTGTGTGAAGAGAAAATGAGTGTGTGCCTCTTGAAACTGGCTCTTTAATTCATCCGTACACAATCAATGGGCTCAGTAATGGAGTCATGATGGTTTGGTCAAGCGCTTGTCGGGACCTAAACCACCTCCCTGTCACTTGTCTCCCTGAAAACACACACACACACACACACACATGCACTCACAAACAGAGAGCTGGTCATTTGGCAGCTTTGATGTTAACTGAGGATTCACACAAAAGAACACACACTAAATCATCTGTCTGTCAGCACAGACTGATGAACGCCTATATAGTGAAAGGGTGTGTGTTTGTGAGTGGACGCGGGTTTGCAAATACCTGAGGCCCTGTCAAAGCTTCGCATATATCTATGTGTGTGTTAGGGTGGAGGTCTAATGTTTTTCCTATAGACCGTCCCATTATGTGTGCATGCAGTGTGGTGTAGGTGTCCACGTCGTCCCCAGAGAGGATTGACTAATAGAGACAGCCAGTGATTAATCATGTCTTCCTAGTGAGGGCTGGAGGGATACAAAAACAGCCCTCCAGCCCTGGACACGCCCTCACAAACTCATTGTTTATTATATTTTTGTACATTTCTAATCATTTTTACATTATTTTCTGTGCTTTGTATATTTCTTACAACTTTCGTATGTTTCTTGTATGCCTTATATATACACAACCAGTCAAAAGTTTTTGAACAGTAAGATTTTTTATGTTTTTTAAATAAGTCTCTTCTGCTCACCAAGACTGCATTTATTTGATTCAAAGTACAGCAAAAACTGTGAAATTTTGAAATATTTTTTTTCTATTTAAAATAACTGTTTTCTATTTGAATATATTTTAACATGTAATTTATTCCTGTGATCAAAGCTTAATTTTCAGCATCATTACTCCAGTCTTCAGTGTCACATGATCCTTCATTCTAATCATTCTAATATGCTGATTTGCTTTTTTTGGGGGGGAAAGAAATTATAGAAAGTAATACTTTTCTTTAGCAACAATGCTTTAAATTGATCAAAATGCTGATAAAAACATTTATAATGTTACAAAAGATTTCTATTTCAGATAAATGAAATAGATGAATCAAAGAAACCTAAAAAAAAATTCTACTTAGCTGTTTTCAACATAATAACAATAATAATAAATGTTTTTTGAGCAGCAAATCAGAATATTAGAATGACTTCTGAAGGATCATGACTGGAGTAATGATGCTAAAAATTCAGCTTTGAAATCACAGGAAAAAATTACATTTTAAAATATACAAATAGAAAACAGTTATTTTAAATAGCAAAAATATTTCAAAATAATACTGTTTTTGCCGTACTTCATCAAATAAACGCAGGCTTGGTGAGCAGAAGAGACTTCTTTAAAAAACATTAAAAAATGTTTTTTTTTTTTGATAGATTTTAATAGATTTTCTACATGACTCTGAACACTATTTATAAACAAGAAATATTTGAAATTCTGAAAATTATCTATATACTTTTGTATGATTTTTAGTAGTTCTTTTTTAAATACTTTTTTCTTCGTAAATACTTTCAAATAACTAATTTCTTTAGTAAAATGCTGATTTTAGGTAGAAAATCTACACATCTTATTATTTAAGTGTCACAATAGACATCTCTTTTTACTAAAATAAAAAGCACCACGCACCAGACCACATGTGGTCTCTAAAGTGTCCCATTGCTCTTGTCCATTTCTTATTCTTCCCTCCATCTCTCTGTTCCCCCCCTCTTTCTCTCTCTAAGGGAGTGAGTGATGGCCAGCAGAAGACAGAGAGATAAATCCTGAGGCATGGAGGGGGTTTGGCGCATGCTGCTTGTCAGCGCGTTAAAGATGATTAATGTGGGATGCCCCCCTGCGCTGGACCCCTGCGTGGAGAAAGGTGGGGACTCCGTTTAATCTGAAGGGCCGGCGAGACCAGCGCGCAGAGAGGGGCAATAACAAGGAAATAGGACTGACAGAACTTTTTAGTGCTGAGATTTCTCACCTAAATGCCATGCTGTGAGAGAGAGAGAGAGGGAAAGAGAGATGTCTGTGACAGCTCTGACTGAGTGCTGGCCTGATCTTCTCTAATTTGCCAAGATGGATGGCTCTCTTTCGCTATCTCTCTCTCTCTCCGTGCTTTCAAAAACCCCTCTTTTCCCCTCTCTTAGCCATAGCACACCTTTATTACAGTACATCCGCTCACCCGCACCTCTATTCTGATAGCACAGCTAATGAGGGCCAGAACCAGCGGCCTCTCTCGGCGTTAGACATTCCCTAATTATTAAAAGCACTTTCATCAAAGGTAACCTCTCGCTAACCCCACTGATAGCACAATTACACACTGGACGGCTGAGTTAGTGCATGCTAATATCTTAATAGCAGCGAAATTTGCTGCCTTGGAGAAGGCAGATTCAAGCTAACTTGGCCACTAGCTGTGTGACGATGTAGCGTTTGCCTCTGACACCCTTCGTATGTTGTTTTACAAGCCGCTGTGTAAAAAAAAAAAGATAGAAAAAGAGCTCCACAGAAGCCGCCTCAAACGCGAGCTCCCCCTGGTAGCTGGCAGCCCGCCACCGGCAGCTCCGGCTGGGGCTGTTAGCTGTCTGTCTCTCCTCTCATTTAGCCTCACGTAACATAACTCAAACAGCATGCGCCTATTTATTTAACTGCTTCCAAATGCAGAAACCTCCGCGCTTACATATCTGTGTCCATAAAACCCGGCAGATACAATGAAATGTTTAGACAGAAAATTGACACATAACGTACACAGGCATCTTTTAAAGATTTATAATGGTAGTAACACCAAACACATCAGCGTTTGGGCAAGTCCCACTTTGACCTTTTAAAAATTACTCTCATAATTGCAGCAAATTCACTCGTTCGGTGGGTTTAATGGGCTTTGTCTGGTTTGCTAGGAGTCAGGAGTAAGTTTTTGAGTGTAGGTGTGTGTGCCACGTGTGGGAGTGTGTGCTTGGTGAACAAAACAGAGAGCATTTAAGGTACTGGCGAGAGAACAAAGCTGCCACTAATGGGCACAGGCAGAGAGCATGTGCCTTTTGAAATCTTTCTTTGCTTACAGTGTGCCCATGCTGAGCTCTAGACGGAGATGGTAAAGGACTGCCCTTCATACAACCTGCCAGGCTCACGTGGGAATGCCTAAATGCACTAGCACATCATTCTGCCTCTTGTGAAGACAATCAGTGTACCCACAGGTGCATCATCAGCACTGAATGGGAATGAAAGTAAATTAATTTCTACTTTTTAAGTTACTCTTTTTTGATCTAGAGGAACAACTTAACCTCCCCGTTTGACCAATAAAACTCTTTAGACCAGCTAGGATGGTTCAGGTAGCAATGGTTGGTGGTCAAAACCAAAAATATGGTCTAAAGTACAATTTTTTACAGTTGTTATTCTTTAAGCCTTTAAATGTCACCCCCATTTTTGAACATAGACGTGAAAGTGCACTATCCAAACTTAAATTATTATAATTCATGGGCGAATACATTTTGTAATGTGATTTTAAAATACCATTTCCATGGTAATGCAATGTCTGATTTTAAAATGGCTTTCACAGGATGAATTTTGAGGTTTTAAGCTTTCAGCTGATATATAATTTATTATGATCTCTAAAATGTGATGGGGAAAACAGCAACGAAAATAGGCTTTTTGTGACAAAGGCCAGAACTCCTGTTTTGATACAGATTTTTGAGGTGCACTCATCATAAATTAATCTATTACTGTTCCTACATAAATTGTACCAAATAACAGTGGTAAAATATCTATTTAGGAGTCTTAGACCTATCCAATGATATATAGTTTGTCATGGTTAGATTAGGATTTATTTGTAATATTGTGAAATAAACTTAGGCGTCCCACTGAGGGAACGGGTGACAGTTAAAAGATGAATCTAGAGAAATGAAGGCATTTTTTTTTGTTTTGACAGCAATTTTGACTAGCTAAGCAAATTTAACAGGTGACCAACTAAGCTTATGATTGGTTGAAACCATGCTTGATAACTAGAATGTTACTAGAATATTCTTTCTTCAGTCGAAATAGAAATTGAGGATCCAGGATTTTTCTGCAATGGGGATCAACGGTTTGAAGGTCCAACCATCTCGCACTAGCTCTGTGATGTGTGTCCGCAACTTTACACATTACGTAATCACTCTGGAAAGGTCACGCATGGTTAGTTCCTCATAGTTCTTCCTCCAACTTTAAAATTGTCCGTCATCGTTGTTTTATCTTTTTTTTTGTAAAGGGCGTATGACCTTACTTCCACCTACGTCATGCGTGACCTTTCCTACGAAACTATGTAATGCGTGAACAGGAGCTTAGACGCAGACAAGCATTTATGGTTAAAAAGTATATATTTTTCAATTTTATTTTTAGAAAATGACAGTTTGTTTTGCTAGATGACACACTTATTCCTCAGCTGGGATCGTGTTTGGAGATGCATTGAAACTGCAATTTGGACCTTCAAACCATTTGTGCCTATTGAAGTCCACTATATGGAGAAAATCCTGGAATGTTTTCCTCAAAAACCTTAATTTCTTTTTGAATGAAGACAGAAAGACATGAGCATCTTGACATGGAGATGAGTAAATTATCAGGAAATTTTAATTCAGGAGTCAGCTAATCCTTTAAATGAGTTGACCACTGAAGGTCTCCGCCACCTCCTAAAAACCTGCCCTCCCATCATCCGCCTTGACAAAATCTTTTTTCTCACTTTCACACCAGCACAGCATTAAGCAGGTTTTCCCAGTATGCATCAAGTGTTTACGCCTGCCTCATTCGCTCTCCTCTTGCCCTTAAGCACGCCAACATCAGTAAACAGTGAAATCTCTCAGCCTCTTACCGAATGTAACCACATTACGCTGTCTGATAACGTCGTCAAATAATGCCCGATAAGAGGAATTTGATTTGATTCAGGGCCTTTTTTTCGCTCCCTTTCAAGGCTTCTCTTTTCTTCTCCTTGCCTTAAGGCCACACACACACGCATCTCTTTATACTCTGCATCTTCGAAAATGACACTGCCTTGTATGCGCAATCAAATAAATCCAGCGAGCCTGTCAGCCTTCATTTTTTCGCCTCCCCTCCTCCCTAAATCAGAACAAGGTGAGCCGCTACAAGTCATCTCCATAATGGGAAATATATGCTTTATACGCAAAAGGAGGGGAATTAGACTGATAATGGGACCAGCCCAGACTATCCGTGTGCGTATGTGTGGGCTTTTTACTTTATTGTAAGTGAGCAGAGGAAACCCTAAGCAGGCTGGACAGTTCCTAGGCTGATTACTCAGGGTTAGGTGAAAAAAAAAAGAGGGGAGAGGATGAGAGAAGAAGGGAATGAGGCATCGCGCCTCATTCGAGAGGACGTCTGATGAAATGGAACGAGGTCATCCTCAGTTTGGGACCTGACGAGCGTCGGCGTTGGCATCTGTGCTAACCGCGCACGGAGGCCGATCACCGCTGACAGTGATGCATTGTGCTGTTAAACAGCAGCTCCTCACGCTACCGATCACACACACACACACATACATACTCAGGGTGTCACGTTTAAAAAGGCAAATGCAATCAGCACCTGAAAGAGGAGTGGGACGAGGGGAGTGGTTTTGGTGTCAGTATCACTCTGTCATTCCCTCTCAGTGGGGAGGAGTGTTTGGCTAAAGATGATGTCGGTTTGATGCGTATAATCAGCATATGTGCAGGGCGTGAAGAGACGCGCTGGCAGTCAAGTGGAAACGTGAGCCAGTTATGAGGGCCAGATTCATAACTACCATCATCAGAGGGGAGGAGACTTGATTATCTGAACACACAAACAACTTTGAGGACTTTTTAAAGGGCATAATGGGAAATTGTTCTTGTTAGTCTATGTATGTATCAGTTTCCACAAAAATATTAAGCACAACTGTTTTCCTGAGCACCAAATCAGCATGTTAAAATGATTTCTGAGGGTTTGCAAGACACCTTAGTCTGGCGAAATGGCTGCTAAAAATTCAGCTTTGCGAACACAGGAATAAAAGAAATTCTTAAGTATATTAAAATAGAAAACTGTTATTTAAAATTATAATAACATGCTGTATTTTTGATCAAATAAATGGAGCCTGGATGAGCACTTCTTTTAAGAGCTTTTATAAAATCTCAAGAATTTGTCTTGACAAACTTCCTTACAGTTCAGTTCAGATTTAGGAATTTAATTCAAATGTGCATTCTCAATTCATTTCTGAATGCTGCACAGCCCTGGTGTATTTGTGGTGTGCACACATTTAAGAGTGACTGCGGCTTGCTTTGGAGAGTGTGTGGGTTTACTTTAAGGGAATAGTGTTGAGAAGGCATCTTACTGTGGTAAGTGTGTGTGTATTTGGTTTGAGTGTATGGTGTTCAGGATAAGACTTGTGTCGGTGGGTGTGAGCGCTCACAGTAGTGACAGCTGTTTATTCAATCAATCACCTTGTGGATGGCACAGCAGAGTGAAACGGCTGGAGATTGAGTTTTGCCTCACAGGGGAAAATGGAGCAAATTAATAGACCATTACCCAGGCGCTGACCCAGGAAATGAGGGTGACACTGCAGGGTTAGATCTGCCAGCTTGCCTGCCTCTCGTTCTCTCCCTCTCTTTCTATCTCTCCACAGTCTTTACAATAGGCGAGAAGCTTTAGTCCCAGCACCCCCTGCTCCTCCCAAGGGGTACGGACCATTACAACTCTGGCTTTGTGACTGAGAGGAGGCAGGGAAGGCCACATCTCTGCTTAAGTATGGATGGATTTGCGCAGCTCTATGAAATCATGTGTTTGTCTGAACAGGTGGGCTGTGTTTGCTGAGTGGGCAGTGTGGAGTCCCTGAGGACGTCATCCCTGCTGGGCCTCGCACGCGTGGGCGAAAGTTTTCACTGAGGGTCATTCGTCAATGACCAAACGCCTAATGTCCAATTATATCTGCAGTGAGAGAGCTAACACACATACTGTGCTACTGGTATCCCATAGCTGAATGAGGGCGACCCAGGGACCTGCCCAAAATGTTTTGGCCATGAGGCCAAGGGTCATTTCAGGAGTACTTATGTGCTCAGCATACTAGATAGCACTTGTCTCCAAGATGTCTTGCATTGTAAATCATTTACATCTTCTAAATACTGTAAATACTAAAGATTAGCAATCTTCCAGCTGAAAACACACACATCAAATGGATGTCTTCATGTTGTATCTGTGCTAGTATCATGTCTAGTCCTGAGTAAACATGATTGCTAATGCTAATGTTGCTATAAAACTCACACAAAATAGACTGAATACTAAAGCTAATGCTAAGACTGTTTTAAAAGACATATCAAATATATTGAACGGTTAAGATGCTAATAAAACTCACACAATGGGCATTGAACGCTAAATACTTGTGTTATTAAAAAAAAAAAACACACCAAGTACACTGAATGCTAAATCTAAAGCTAGTTCTTCGATAAAACTCACACAAAGTGCATTACATGATAAAGCTGATGCTAGTTCTTCTATAAAACTCAGACAAAGTGCATTTAATGCTATTTGATGCTAGTGTTGCTGTAAAACACGTCAATGTGTATTTGAAGTGTGAGGCATAAAAATAGATAGATTGGCAAAGCTAATGCTAATACTGTTATAATAAAAGACATCAAATACATTGAATGGCTAAGATGGCTAACATTCACATGGCTAAAAACACACACCAAGTACACTGAACGCTAAAGCTAATGGTAGTTCTTCTATAAAACGCACACAAAGTGCATTAAATGCTAAAGCTGATGCTAAAACACGTCAAAGTGCATTCAAAGTGTTCTGAGGCATAAAAATAGATTGAATGCTAAAGCTAATGCTAATACTGTCATAAAAGACATCAATTACATTGAATGGCTAAGATGATGCTAATACTACTACAAAGCTTACACTATAAAAAATAAAAAACACAATTTGTTGAGTCAGCTTAAAATAATTTGTTACACTGTTGCCTTAAAATTATAAGTTTAGTCAACTAAAATAAGTTTAGTCAACTTGAAATGTTAAGTTGTACTAAGTAACAACTTAGATATTTGTGTTTGCTAAACTTACCAGATGGGTAAGTAACCCAGCTGCCTTAAAATTTTAAGTTGATTCAACTCAAATATCTAAGCGGTCACTTAACATTTCAAGTTGAATAAACTTGACTGAACTTAAAAATTTAAGGCAGCCAGGTTACAAATTATTTTAAGTTGACTCAACAAATAGTTTTTTACAGTGTACACAATGCACTGTTGAAGAAAGAAAGAAAAAACAGCATATGCTGGTTAGGTGGGTTTTGATGCTGGCATTCTGGTTTAAGCTGGTCCTGGACCAGCACATGACCAGCTAAAGACCAGCATAAACCAGCTAAGGACCAGCATAAACTATTCTGTTTTTTTTTTTTAAGCTAATTCTATTTTTCTTATAAAACTCACGCAATGTGCAAATGCTAAAGCTGATGCTAGTGTTGCTATTAAACGCATATCAATGCGCAGTCTAAATATGTTGAGGCATAAAAATAAATGGAATACTAAAGCTAATGCTAATACTGTTATAATAAATGACATCAAATACATTGAATGACTAAGACAATTCATAGTGTGTTGAGGCATAAAAGTACAACAATACATCATGTGGTCTGAACTGATGAAAATACATTAACAAAACTTTAAAAAAGTGCTTTTAATAAGAAGATTCAGTTTTGTGTAAAAAAGTAACAAAGACTAAAGTAGCAAAGGTCATATCTAAAGTTTTAAAAAAAAGAGACGCGCTTGGCCAGATGGCATATATTGTGCACTGAGTGCTCAGGCTTGTAACTGATGCCATGTGCTGCCTACTTTATGCCTGTCCATTAGCGGGCTTGTACACACACACACAAGCACTGTTTCCTAAATAATGCCTAACCATAATTGATAGCACAAAGCCACCAATAACCTCTACAGGTTTCTTTTCATCAGTACACCGCCGTCGGTGTGCCCCTCTCACGTTCTCTCTCTCTCTTCCTGCTCTCATATGCTTGTGAGGGTGAATTAATTACCAGAGCCAATTTACTGTTTATACTCTGATGTTTTAACTAATTACCACTAATGGTGACAGAACAGCAGCCAGTGGAGTTAATTGAATTTAGACGGCAGGGCTGCAGGTCCATCTGAATAGAGCCTCTCAGGAACTGTCATAACCGACCGCCCCCCATTTCTGCCTGCGTTAACACCCCTGCCTGTCATCGCTTACACATGCACACACACAACGTCTAATGCATAAACACAGACTCGCATGCACACAAATCGTCTGCCCACTCCACATCAACTCCCTTTCAATCCTGCATAACCTCATATTATGGGTAAATATAGATGTCTAATAAGCATCCGAAGCTGACATGTGTAGTAGCGTCAATTGTCTAATCGTTTTTACGTCTACGATGAAAGCCAAAATGCATGAAGCATCAACGGAAGTAGCGACAGATCATTTCTTCCATGCCAACTTTAAAAATGACTTCCGGTGGCTTTGTTTTTACAAATCTCTGTCAGAACAGGCTTTAACATTCTGACAGTTTATCATGTCATGTCTGGTAAGGACACTGTGTCAGTAACCTTACACTGGTATTTCTGCTTCCTGCTGTCCTAGTTAGCCTCTGCATGGCCCCTGACTGACTGCATGAATAATATTCTCAACACATCCTGCTTCAGCAATTTGTATGAGCTAAGACAAAAAAAGCTTTCCAGGCAAAGTCATAAAAGAGCCGCCTGATACACTAAAGGCTTAATGATTTGAAAGTTACAAGAGAAAGTGCCGTGTGCCGTCACCGTCAATCATATCTAGTACCGCCGCATAGGCCAAGCGGTCTGGCCGCTGAGCTCACTGTTCGCACGCGGCACGTAGGCTCCCGGGGAGATTTTGCTAGCGCGTGTAACGGTTAACCTCTTTCCCCCTCCTTCGACCCGGAGCGCCTGAGACATATTCCTTTTTACACGTGTTAACCTGCTGGCCTCCTCCGCAGTAGATCAGATCAATAGAGCTGAGCGTCGAGGTGTAGTCACGGCCCCGGTGCGGAAAGCGTCTTTGGCTCCGAGGCTGTGATTTGAATATGGAACCGGGCGAACATGCTGTAATCTCACCCGCGACAGCTCAGTGTATTGAATGACTCTAAATTGATTTTCTGTTCGAAAAGCCACTTTTCTCATGTACTTGGCAGTTGGAGTGCAGCCCTAAAGGAAGTTTCGGTCTCTGTTGCCTGCTTTAAGCCCTCGGTGCGGCACTCCTCTCGCCCTCCTGCCGCAGTTGCTCCAGCTCTGGTGTAGACGCAGTTTGAGGGATGGAGAAAGTGAGACGTGGATTGATTTGTCATCAGAGACGCTCCTGTGTCTGCCTGTCTGCAGCTTGTGCCCAAAGCGGAGAGCTGTGAGTCTAACCCTGCAGTACGACAACACAGCCATCTCTATTTATCTCTACCTCTACCACACACACACACACACATAAACACACACTCTTCTGGGCATTAGGGCCAGGGATTTCCTGTTCCTAGCTCCTGCTCATCTGTCAGCAACAGCAAGGAGCTGACACGAGCTAACACCTCCATTCCACAAACCATTTAGAGCCTAAGCCTCCCTTCTCTCTCCCTCCTCGCCCTCTCACTTTCTGAGAGCAGTTAACACGGCACCTGTCTGTGCTTCACAGGCAAGATTGGGAGAAATAAATCTATCCCACTGCCCTGAACACAAAATCACTACTGAGCTAATGATATTTTCTATCCCCTAAACCAAGCACTCAAATAATGGTATCTTTAGAATTTAATTAAAACATTATTTAGCATGCTTATTAAGAAGAGACATTTGCACCTCATAATACAGGCAAAACACACACAGTACTTTTTAAATAATAATTATATTCATCAAAATGCATTTTTTATTTAGTACTGAGCTGAATAAGATATTTCACACAAAAGACGCTTACATATAGTCCACAAGAGAAAATAATAGTTGAATATATAAAAGTTTACCTATGCTTGATTATTAATACTGTTTTGTTGCCTGAACGATCCACGGCTGCGTTTTTTTTTTTTTCTGTTTGTTTTTTTTGTTTGTTGTTTTTTTTGATAGTACTTCACAAGTCCCTTGTTTGTCCTGAATAGTTAAGTTCTTCAGAAAGATCCTTCAGATGCATCTTTTTACACTGAGGACAACTGAGGGACTCATATGCAACTATTACAGAAGGTTCAAATGCTCACTGATGCTCCAGAAGGAAACACAACGCATTAAGATCCTGGGGGTGAAAACTTTTGAACAGAATGAAGATGTGTACATTTTTCTTATTTTGCCTAAATATCTTTTTTTTTTTTCATTTAGTACTGCCCTTCAGAAGCTATAGAAGATACTTACAGATTTCCCATAATTTACCCTGGTCTTTAAATTCTAAAAGTTTTCATCCCCCAAATGCTCTGAATGCACTAAAACTACAAGTAAATTTAGCCATCACAGCATTATAATGTACAGTATGAAAAATGTATTTTCATTTAACTCTGTTATTAAACTATCAGTGTTTTTAAAGATTGAGGTGAGCAATAGAAGAAATTAGCATCCCAGCATTTCTCTGTTTGTGTGTGTGTGTACTAATCTGTCAGCAGCAGTACAGCTCAGAAATATGGCACCGGGGTCACGGCAGTGGAGCAGAAGGCTAATAGGAGCGCTGCTAGTTAGACGTCTCTCAGTACAAATGGCCTGTGATTTATCCTCAGCACAGCAGCACAACTGCACACAGCCTGACTTGCCCAGCCTGGTCTCTATCACTCTATCTTGTCACTTCTCTGTCAGTCTGTTTCTCACTCCCTCACACTTCCTTAGATACAGCAGGGCCCAAAGAGCATTTAAGCAAAAGTATTAAAAACTTTTAAGATTAAGTATTTACTTGAAAAACCTTCATACATTTTTAAGTATAGCTCAAATACTTTTTGAGGCCACTGCATTTCCCAAATGTAAAAACTGTTAGGATGAAGCTCAACTTTAGGACTTTGGAAAGAGTGACTTCAGGAACAGATGCGTTCATCTCGTCAGGAGGTCAGTATGATGGATTGACAGCTCACCTGCATGTGAGGCTGGAGCCCATTACAGCTCTCAGGTTGTTATCAGGTCTTGTCCCCGACAGGAGACACTCAGCTAATCCTCCCACAGTGCTGCCATATCTGTATCTTTGGCTGCATGGCATATATCCTCTGCTCTCGCTTTCACCTTCTCTAAGAGTCTCTCTTTCTGTTTCTCTTCTCAGCAGGCAGAGTTAGCAGGATGGTTTAATAAAGGCCATAGTGGGAATGAGGGCTGAGCATGGAGATGGTTATCTGGAGGAGTGGGTTTTAGAGCAGGCGAACCTCAGGCCACCCGATATGAAGAGACCATGGGGTCCTCAAGGGTCCCCTGGAGCCTCCATGAGAACGGCTCAATCAGACATAGCCGATTGCATCACAAACATTAGCTGGACACCACAAAGATCCTATCCGTGTCGGTCTCCAGGGTCCATCATCACCAGCTTCTCCATCAGGAGTGTGTTATGACTTCTAACAGCAGAGGGTGATGTTACCCCTTGGCTATGGTGTGCATGTGAGCAGTTAGATGGCTGTTTAACCTTTAACCTTATGGGCATTACTCACCCAGCATATGCTTGCCAATGAGCCGGGTGCAAAATGAATTTTTCCCAAGCACTAAATGCAAGAAAATTGTGCATTTTTGCACCATTACATGCACTTTAAATCAATTTTGCATTATTTTGAGGATAACTGAGGGTCTCATATGCAACTATTACAGAAGGTTCAAACACTCACTGATGCTTCAAGAGGAAACAGGATGCATTAAGAAACACGATGAATTTAAAGATCAGGGTAAAATTAACTTATTTTGTCTTCTGGGGAACATGTATGCATCTTCTGTAGCTTCTAAATAAATATGATATTTAGGCAAAATAAGAAAAATGTACACATCCTTATTCCATACAAACGTTTACACCCCTGGCTCATAATGCATCAGTTTTTTTCTTCTGAAGCATCAGTGAATGCTTGAACCTTCTGTAATAGTTGCATATGAGTCCCTCAGTTGTCCTCAGTGTGAAAAGATGAATCTCAAAATCATACAGTCATTGTTGGAAAGGGTTCAAATACACAAAAATGCTGAAAAAACAAATAACCTGTGATACCTGAATTTTTCTGAAGAACAGCAGGCAGTTTAACTGTTCAGGACAAACAAGGGACTCATGAACAACTATCAGTATTAAGAATCAAGTGTATGCGAATTTTTGAACAGGGTAATTTTTATGAATTCAACTATTATTTTCTCTTGTAGACTATATGTCTTTTAAGTAAAATACCTCATTCAGGTCAGTATTAAATAAAAAATAACATGCATTTTGTATGATCCCTCTTATTTTGGTAAAAATTTTGCAGATTCTGCAAGGTGTATGTAAACTTTTGACTTCAACTGTATATCTACACACACAAATAGATATAATACAATTAATACAAATAATGCACAAAATACATTATGTAAAAAACAAAAATTAAAATAATCAAATAAAATATATAAAAATATAAGCTTATTATTTATCCCTTGAAATTCTTTTAAATTTACTTGCCATTAGCAGGTGTGACTAAAAGAAAAGAAAAGAGACGACGGAGGCAGAGAAAAGGAATGTCTTCAACATCTCTCATGAGCAGAAGACACCAAAGTGAACAGGTGAGGAGGGAGGGCCGATACTCAAAGCAGGAGCACAAGGATCAATAGAAAATTAACAGACTGGAATGGTTCTGCTGGCGTTCCCACACTAACCTCTTCACTCCTCTATCATCTACTTTTCCTCCATCTCACGTTCTCCCTCACACACACAAAAAACACACACTCTCCCAATTTTCTCTTTTTCTCCAGAACCCCAGTGTCTTCCCAGTGCGGTACGGGTGAGAGAAAAAAAGAGAAAAAAAAAAAACCTTGTGAAGGAACTGACAGGAGATGGTGGTGTTTAGGAGTTTAAGCATTAAAAAAGGGGTGAAATAAAGCAATGGAGCAGCGTAATAGCGGCGAGCGAGGGAGGGAGGGAGCTTTAGCAGTCTGCTGGCTGTCTGGGGACTCAAATCTCAGAGCAATTTTCGGGCTGGGTGATTGGCAGCTTGATGTGTATTCTTCCCCTGCAGGAGCGGGGCGATAACTCTGGCCCAGTCGCCCATCTCGGGCCTGTTGTGGGGCTATTACAATGACAATGCCGATAAGGGACATTTATCACTCCTGTGGCGCGCTGACAGAGAGGCCCCATCAACAGGTCTACCGGGGCCGGTGAGGCACGAGCGAGGAGAGGAGGTTCACTGAGCCTGAATTACAGGCCACTCTCAGCCACATAACAATACGTTTATCACACGCATAAGCACACGCACACATACACAAATAGATATGTACACATATTCACACCGTATGCAATCCAGATATGACACACAATACGGGTTGAGATGCTTTTGTAATATGTATTTGAATATATCCTGTCAATATTAAAGCCTGTTCATGCCAACTATAAAGATAGCTCTTGACAATAGGTTGAACAATCATTCTAATTTTATGAGAATAGGGAAGTATAACGAAACAGAAGAACAATATTCACTCTCTGAACAATGTTTTCCAGTTGGCAAATTATAAAAACACTGACAGCCAATCAGAATTTAAAGAGCTACTGTATTTAAAGCAATAGAAGATAGTTGATAGCATGGGTATATTTGTAGCAACAGCCAACAATACATTGTACGGGTCAAAATTATTGATTTTTCTTTTATGCCAAAAATCATTAGGATATTAAGTAAAGATCATGTTCCAAGATATTTTGTAAATTTCCTACCGTAAATATATCAAAACTTAATGTTTGATTAGAAATATGCACTGCTAAGAATGTAATCTGAACAACTTTAAAGGCGATTTTCTCAATATTTAGATTTTTTACACTCCCAGATTCTAGATTTTCAAATAGTTGTATCTCAGTAACACTGTGGTGTTCTACTTCCTTTCAATTATAAAGTTCACATTCCTTAAGCTTTTATAAACCCTGTTTTTATGCAATCATTTGACACTTGAAAATGACAAATAGTGGAGTAGGTCTTTGCTTTCACTACGTATGATAACAATAGCATTGTGCCGCAGTGTACAGCACGCAGGGCCCTTTGTGTCAATCTGCCCTCTGTGGTCAAAGGGCCCTATTGTGTCAAGGAAGGTGGCACGGCTCAGACCCGCAGCTGCGGACTGGTGGAGGGCGGTGGCTGGTCCAAAGCATGGTAAATGACCCCCTCCTCACACACATACATACACTAACCTCTGAGACCTGATACTAAATAAACCGCAGTTACAGCAAATCACCTGTAGGGAGCGCCAACGGTGAGAAAACTTTGAAAATTAAAGACATGTGGCCAAAGAGTAATTCAGATTCCGCATCTACCTTCACACCCGTGTCAACACTTAGCGGATCTCTAGAGATGTGAGATATGGTTTTCAAAGAAAACACTCCGAATGAACACTTCTGTGAAACAAAGTTAGCAAACGGGCGTATGGTGGCAGACTGTTGACAGCTGGATTTGGGGTTAAGCCCTGTTCACCTTGTGAATGAGGGCTCACATTAAGGCTCTGAACCTTTCTTAACCACCCTAAGAAGCTGCTTCCACCCTTTCTGTCCCCCATTTTATAGCCCTGACCTTGAGCCATTAACACTACAAACCTGCAGACGAGCTGGATACTTTACAACACTAAGAGACAGAGTTAAAAAACGCTGGAGATTATGATGACGGTAGATGAATTGTGAGATAGAAACAGCAGGGCTGAACATCACCGTCACCTAAAACCCAACAAATAAGCACACAAAATTACATGCACCAAAATAAACAACACCAACTCCATTTATCATCGGAAATCCAGCCCTGCCCACACCATGCTTTCACTGAGCCGCAGAAACAAACTGCTCCTGATGGATGAGCACTTCTCGGGCAATAAATGTATTAACTTTTAACTATCAGCTACCGCTTGGCATGAGAAGTGCCTGCGATGAATTAACCCCCTGGGTACACCTTCATAACTCAGACACAAGTTTTCTCTCCCTCCGTTTTTGTCCATCTATCTCTATTTTTTCAGAAGGGCATTAGTCAGGTATCTATTACCCATTAGCCTTTTTCTTCAAACGCCACAGGAGACTAAATGCAGGGGGGAAAGGTCCGAAGCTGCCTCCATGTTCAACAACAGTCATTTCCTGCTACCAGAGTACAGTTCACATGCATGTAAAACTCAAAAGGGGTGTTGTCCCAATTAAAAAAAGCTGTACATTTAAAGTGTCTGTATGTTAGGAGAACGTCATCAAAATCCAGCACATGATATGTGTACTTGTGTTCCACGTAGTTGCCTGCCAGGAGGGAGTTGGTTAACGTGTATTAGTCAAGAGGTGTGTGTTGATAAGTACGTTGTGTGGTTTACACATACACTCACACACTTGACGCATTGCAGAATGACCCATGCCCTGTTTATTGACAGACTCCAGCCAGTCTGGAGTTCATAGGGAGTCTCCATAATCTCTCTAGAGATGATTAAAAATTAATTGATCACTGCAATATTATCCATACTCCCCAACCAACCAGCACAGATGACAAACCAGCTAATAAATGTTAATTACTGCTTTTTTCCCTTCCTGTTTTACGATCCCTGCCAGTCTTAGGCCTCCTGATATCAGGTTGTAAATTCATTAGACACTAACACACCTAGTGAGGCCAGCTCATTTAGCAATGACAAACAAGATTAGGACAGGAACGAGGTTTGGTGTTCCCTCAGACTTCTGTCCGTCACCTGATAAGAATGCGTTTCTTCTGTATTTTTGCTGAACATAGGCAAGGATCCAAGATGAGACATCTTAATGAGTCTATAAACGACTATATCAATCAATCAATCTATGTATATCAATGGATCTCTTTTGTAAGTTTGCAACTGCAAAATACTAAATCATCTGATCTCCTCTCTGATATTCAGCACCAGTGCTTATTTCACCTGTTCGTCTGCATAATTATTGAATTGGCACTGGTGGATATAACAAATAAACACCTAGAGATCAAAGTCAGACAGAGAAGGAGAGATGGAAGTGTGAGGCGAACTCTGGAGATTTTGTGAGGGGATAATTTCATTAAAGTATAATAGGCTTTGTTATAATCCAGGCAAGACATTCATATCCATCTGAGCACACTGATGTAACACAAAAAAGCCACCAACGCCTGTCACGTTAAAATTGCCAAATAATACAAGGCTTTAACCTCACCACTGCAAACAAGTAACAGCAGCCTGTTTTTATCTTAGATTAAAAGGAGAAGCAGTGGGTGCCAGACGTCAGAAGAGAATCTAAAAATCAATCAATCACACGCTGCTTATCAGGAACAGCGACTATGACATCCGCAGACTAGCAGCCAATTTCCCTTGAAAGAAAAAAAACAGCCTGAAGTCAAGACCAACGCTGTTTAATCCCTTTACACCAACACTTTTAGCTTTTAGTTTACAACACGTCTACAGCAGTTAAATTAATGCTTTTTGCAATACTATATAATCGAATGAGCAACCAGTGTTGATCTCCAACCTCTTATCTAAGAGTTAGGTGTGAAACAGACAGTGGAATTTTTTCCAGCAGTGTAAAATGTGACACTCCGACAGAGGCCGAGGCCTGGTCCCTGTGAAACACAAATATCAAAACACTCTTATTTACAGAGAGAGATGAATGTACTCTCCTCCAGACTCAAGTGCTCAGATTGTTGACAATAAGAGACTTCTTGGCCTAAACTCTCTTAAGCTCTCAATCACTGCATACTAACAGCTGTAGCACTAAAACTAGGGTTTAATGGAGCAACAGTAAGGCTAAGGTAGTTAAGCACTGCCGGGTTTGTGCGTTTTGAGGAAATAATACAGAAAAGCCATTTGGAATGGCCAGAGGGCAGGGTTGCCAGGTTTTCACAACAAAACCCATTCAATTGATACTCAAAGCTAGCCCAAAAAGAGCCCAATCGCATTTCAAGGGGGTTCCGCACTAAATTATGCTCCCCTGGTAAAATGAGCATTCCAGGGGCTAAATATTACGTAATTTGGGTCGCTTCAATCCGCGGCAACAGTGTTAAAGTAGCCCGATTCTGTGGGAAAACTGTGGACTTGGCAACACTGCCAAAGCGGGAATTAAGTAGAATAAAACAAGGAAAAAATAGGGCACTCAAATGATTAATTGTGATTAATTTGCGATTAATCGCATACTAAATAAAAGTTTGAGTTTGCCTAATATATGTGTGTGTCCAGTGTATAATTATTATGTATATAAAAATACACACAAATTAATGTATATATTTGAGAAATATGTTATGTACAAAATATTTAAAATATATTTGTTAAAATATAAATTATAAAAAAATGTAAATAAATACATATACTTGTAAATATTTCTTAAATATATACATGAATGTGTTTGTTTTAATGTATACATAATAATTACACACAGTACACACACATATATTAGGCAAACTTTTATTTTGTATGCAATTAATCGGTTTGACAGCCATAGAAAAATATATATTTTATTTTTATATTTTCTTATTTCTGAAAATTATTTAGAAAACCAAAAACAAAATAAATAATTGTATAAAAAATTAACAAATAAATACATTAATAAATTAATTAATAACTACATTTTACTATTATTATTAAAATCTCTAGATTTCCTTTTGTACTGCATAATTAATAAAAGTAGTGACTGAATGGTTCTTACGTTTGACTGACAGGACAAGTACTCACAAACTTTCTTTTTAAACTTCATCTATTAAACGGCTCGTTTTGCATATACTGTGAGTTTATGCAGGAGCCTTGCGGCACATCTCCAGTTTCATCAGTCTATGGGACATTTCCTGATGACATTTCTCCACAATGCTCTGTGACATCTGCGTCAACAACTGGTGCATAGCACCACTGAAGGTCAGGGATAATGGGAGAAAAGGCCAAGGAAATATTAGACTGCTTGAAAACAGCGCAGGCTCGGGCTCACCAGCAACTGTCACTCGTAACGTAAGTATATATGAAAGGCCAAGACTGAGGGGCAGTTTCCGTCAGGTTGACAGGCCTGGGTGGGCTGCGGTACCAAACCCCGCGCTGGTGAGAAAAACACAGTTTAGTCAGTGAGTGAAGACATGTTGACAGCTGATGGTATTTTTCAAAGGGCTTTGTACTAAGACATTTTGAAAGTTGTGAGAGTGGAGGACGTAGCCTTGAGGCACTCCTACAGTGCTAGGCTGTGCAGTACATCATCAGTCCCAGAGGAGATGGATGTCTGTTAAGCAATAAGGAGGAAGAGGCGTACCTGTGGTAGGCTCATGCCGTTAACTCACTTAAACCACATTACCAAAGGGCCTCTTCCTCAGGCTAACGGCCAGCCAGGTGGTGCTGTAGTCTGGGCAGCCTGCCCTGCTCACAAGGGTGAGAGAGAACAAGCCCTGGGTCTCCTTACAGGAAACCGAGGTTATGATGCCGCAGACACGTTCTGAGAACATTCTCACACTGCCGCTTTGAAATTGGCATCCGCACCAAAACCAGGATTAAATAACAGTGAGAGCGAGAAGGCAGGCCACACGACAGCGAGGGAGAGAGAGGAGCAGACACCGAACAGACACCTCGCACAGGCGAGTCACTCAATCTCAACTGCCCCGCCGCAGAAAATGATCACATTTCCCTCGGCGTGTAGCCGAGCTTCTGCTACTGGAGTTTCCTCAGGTGAAGTGTTCGCTTTAAGCAGCGGTCATTAAACCCATCCTGATTCATTAGTCTGCAGCTGCTTCTCATTAGCTCAAACGGATGGGCCGCAAAAGCTGTTTTTAAAGCATAGCCTAGAAAAATCAGTGCAGAAAGATAGAGGAAAGACATACACACACTGTCCTTGCTATCCGCTACCGTTACGGGCATTCCCCATAAAGCAGGCCTTTTACTCTCTGCACACTCTCTATAATATGGCCATCACCATTAAAGCTGTCAGGGCATAAGCACTAAGTGTTATGGCCCATACATTACACGCACACACACACACGGTTGGTGGCCTTTCCACCCCTCGGAGCTGACAACACCATCCCAGCAACCCTGAGTTCTGCTTCTCACCCTGTTGCATCCTGCCCCGTCTGTCCCACAGCTCCACCTTGCTTAGGGTTGGCCCACTGCACTGTGGGATAGAGATGTGAGGACGACCCTACTATAATTTACGACCGCAAAGCTGGGACCCCTATGTGCATAAAAATGTATATTTTATGTCCTCTGTGAGGCAATGCCCTACTCAAAAAACATCACTTAACTGACGGAGAGCAGAGGTCAGCCATTTTAAAACCATAGAATTCAGTTGTCAGAAAAGGGTAATTTCGAACAGTAGTGGTAAAAGCGTATCATTGCAGAATGATGAAACAACAGTGCAAATGAATACAAAAGAGAGCAGAAATTGAAAAAGACAGGTGGGTATGATCAAACTGACAGAAAGGATAAAAACGACAAGGCTGACAAGTAAAACTACAAGTTTGTGTGTAACATTTGTTGGAAAATACTTGATTTTATATTCATTTAATATCATTTGAAAATAAATATTTGTTTTTTAATTATATAACATAATATTATATGACTATAAATGCACTGTGGGTTAAATTGTGCTGACAGATTCTAAACCATGACTCACAAAAAACCCAGCAATGCAATTTCATTTAATTCAGGCAGATCAGCCCTTGTCAAATCCTCCCATTTGTGTCATTCCACTCAGGGTACCTGACCTCCGTCATGCCTTCTCCCTCCCTTCGCTAGTCATTTCTGACGTATTTACCACATTAGTATTAGTGCTTCTCCCTGTCATTCCACGCTCACAAACTGGGCTCAGACATGCTGTTTGTGCCCCCCCAGGAGCCCCGAGGGGGAGTGATCCGGTTCCTCTTTCCCTTCAGTGACAATTTTCACCCTCCCTTCTACCACACAAGAAAAAAAAAAAAAGAAGGACCAGGGCTGGCAACAACTATGGCCAGCAAAAAGAACAGCGCTCAGGGTTTCCTGTGAGACAAAGATTGCCAATGCCAGTTTCAATATGACAAGTGCCAGTGTTATGAAGACAGACATGAGCACGGATGGGCGGGGTGACCTTTTCCAAATGTCACATGTCATCCGAGTTTTATGTCACCCTCCAAACAATATGTCAGGGGCATAAAAAATCATTACACCCTAGAATTATGTTATACAGGGTAAAAATAATAATTAACATCATATTATTCAAAGCCAAATGGAGATTTGAGCGAATTTATGAGCATTCGTGTAGAACTATTCTCATTGATGCCTTTAAAAAGTTCCCAATGGATCAAAAATGCATCACTTTAGTCTCCAAATCATTTTAGTTTGCTTTGGTAGTTGAAGTAGTTGAACTTCTGGATTTATAGAGGTTTACACAGGTCACCATTCCAGTGTCCTTGACTCAAATGGCCCCTGTGCAAATATCTGCATGAACCAACAGCGAGATCCTCAAGAGATGGCAGATGTTATTAATCACGTTATTGATCACCCGACCGAGCTGTTGTCTGGAGATAAAGACAGAATGAGCATCAAGAGCATGATCTTTCCAGACTCGGACCTGAAGCTTCTCACTCTGAGCGCTGCTAAACACCCGTCTGCGTTTCAGCTCAGGTGTGAGTCTTTCTTAGATCAGCAGTATAGTGGAAGTCAACACAGACCGACCTGTCCAATCAGCACTATGCAGCGCCTGGGATCAAAGGTCAGGATGATGTCATACATTCTGACAACACAATAAAGATTGTGTCTGAACAAGACTGGCTTGTCCTGATCCTCTCTCTCTCTCTCTCCTGCTCTCTTTCTCCATGACTCCATCTCTCTCTCTCTCTACGATGGTGTAATGGGCTCTTGTCTTTGTTAGCCCCCCTACAAAAGGCTGCCTTTTCCCAATCTGGCACCGGTAATAAAGCACTCTGTGAAATCTTTATTGCTTTAATAAACAAGAAAGGGTGATTAATGTTGGTCTTCTCCTTTAGTGTTTCAAATAAATTATGACAGTTTTATATCACGGTCAAAGCAGCAAAATCCCTATGAAACCCGTCAAGAGTGGATGGATGGCCTGATCTTACAAGTGCAAAAATTAGCCAAACAATGCAAGCGCTGTTTCTGTAATCTGCTCGAAAAAACAATCAAACCCCTTCAATTTGTCACGGCAGTTCAGGTTTATTTTAAAGAAGTCTTTTTTTCCCCTTTCCCTCTGATTGTTCCCGCTTTCTTTGTTTCTCTTTGCCAGCTGGGTGCACATGAGAGCCTTGTAAAGCCGCACTTAGAAATATTGTGTTTGACTCAAAACGATGTTGGACAAAATGGGAGAGAACTTTGGCCCTGTATTGTATGTGCCGAAGGAAAATGCTGAGAAGTTCTGGACACGGGGCTCTGAGTCATTCGCATTAAACGAGCGAGATGTGCGTCAGTCTGAAATGGCAGAGAGATGGTGGTGTTAAGATTTAGTCTAAGACTCGCTTACAGGTCATTACTGAATCAAATATGCACAATATTTAAACACAAGAAGCAGTAAAAGCCACATCAAAGGAATTCACAGCAACCACTTTGTTTGATTCCTGAATAAATGAGTCAATTCTTTTTGGTAAATCAATCAAAAAACTGTGAGATTTAAATGAGTGTAGTTACTGACTGGTTCTTCATGACAACATGTGCTTAAAGAGCAGGTTTTTTAAAGTGCCCTAATATTGTACTGAAGTCCCCTACAACAGGTTTAAATGCATTAAATGCACATTGTCATTTTCTCAAAATATATATTTATACATAGTGTCATTTGTCAATGATTTCAAAACAGTTCGATCAAGTAGTTTTGAGCTAAATGTCTGTAAACCCCTCCCTTCCATAAGCCTACTATTCTCTGATTGGTCAGCTGGCCAAGTCTGTTGTGACTGGCACAGAGAGGAGTACTTGAGCAAGTCAGCGAGTGCTACCATCTGTGTTGCCATGTCTGCGGATGTTTTTGATGTCTGCGGGTTGAAGCGACCCCAATAACGCCATATTTAGCGGAACGCAGACAAAACGCGTGTATTTTACAAGCAAAATGTGATTGGCATAGTTTTGAGTAGCAACCCTGCACCTTTACATAAAACAATAATATAGTGCTTCAATCCGTTCTTAAAATAATGACATAAAAACATTTTGTTTAACACTTATGCATGCGTTTCGTGCCCACAGCCAATGGTGGATACACCGAGTGCTGATGTGATTAACTGACGAAACAACACAGTTTGTTAACCAAAATATATCCAAGTTATATTATTATTAAACAAAGTAATTAGAACAATGACAGTCTACATCAATCAACACATTCTTAGGAAACTATTTCAGCAAGACAGTAATATTGTGGTTTACCTGGAAACCTAAAGCTGAACTATAGGTATACATCACACATTAGCACAAAAATGTACACTTGAAAATGTACACGTATTGTATCAATCGTACTAACAGGCTGTGGTTCGAAGACGCTTGCTGGTCCAAATAAAAAAGATCAGAAGCCAAAGAAGATAAAAGCCAAGATTACAGAAGCAGTCCTTTGTAAAATGAAAGAACACAACAAAAGGTTCAAATTGTATTGTTGTGGTATTGTGGAAAAAAATAATTTTAACCAATGATTTTTCACAATATCATCTTTTGGCAATGAAAACAAAACAAACTTGCTTTCACAGCGCAGAGCACCAGTGTCTTCTTGACACAATGTAAACACACTAACTAGCCGAAGTGTTTGTGAGCAAGTCAGACTGTTCCTATTTTGCGGAGATTATGTAAATGTATTACTGAGTGACATAGATCAGTAGCAGGCAGAAGATTCGAAAACATGACAACTCGTTAGGGTGATTCCCTTTCTTTTGAGAGACAATATCTTAATCAAAAATGCTTCTTGATTAACAACTTCGAAGACTGTTCACGCTGAAGGATAGCTACGTTACAAACTGCAAAAAATATATTTTTCGAAAACCCATTTGACCTGCTCTTTAAAAAAATACACATTTTTGAGTTTGCATTTACGCCGCGGTTAAATTCTTGACCTGACTGCTGCATTTATTCGCCATGAGACAAACGGTGGCGGTCAGAGACAGGAAGGTTAAAAAGATGACACGCCTGTTTACTCGCAGTTTTCTGTTATATGTATCCTCCATCATTTGGTCAAAGGGAATTCCTGTTGTAGACTGTCCCAGACAAGCCTTGCTAAACACACTGTTACCCATCCATCTGTAAACCCCAACTCCACCCCACCCAGCTTTTAATAGAGCTCAAGCATGTTCCACTGTGCTTTCCAAAGGCAGGAATTCAGTCATTTCTCCAAAATCAAACCAGATATGCGGGAGTGGCGAGAAAGGCACCCCGCGGTGGGCTTCATTCATTGAAGTCTGCTTTTATAAGCCCCTGCCTGGCAAAGCCAAAACACTGGGGTCGAGGGAGGGGGAACTTATCAGAAATGGGTGCCCGTAAGTGGCGTGTGCGGACGTGGTAATTGAAATTCAATGGGAGTTACATCATGCCCGTCGTCTCTCTTAAGTGAGGTGGGAATTAGACGTCCAGCGTCTGGAAAAGCACAGCTGGCAGAAAGGTTGCCACATGCTAAGGGGGTTGCCCCACAAGCGACTGGGAGTCATAGCGGGCGAGGTGGGGGTGGGACTGCCGCCCCGAAGTGATAGCAAGGAATGTCATCTCTGCACCGAGACGAGACCCCAATGCTCTGTTAAAGCACCACTACTGACGCCCCCTGAGACAGAAAAGCACAGAAGAAAACGCTTCAGCTGCAAAGCTGTCAATCTGGAACCTTTTACGAGTACCGAATACTTTTTATATGAAGCAGCCATTAAACATTTCCTAGAAAAGGAAAAGCAAGAGTAAACCGCCTATTATATTTGTAGCCTTGGGAAAAGGCACGTGGCGCCATACCTGATAGACTCAGCGGTGGTTAGAATGCCGAACGCTTTACAAGCTCTTTACGATCTCCGACTCCTCAGTCTTTTTCTTTAATCAATGATTACTCCGTATAATGGAGGGAAGGGCCTCCCGATGCTCTCTACACAATGGCTTTGGACACCTGGCACACAGGTAATGAAGTGGCTCCCCGTAGACCTAATGCCCAGGTGCGGGTCCCGTCGGCCAGGGGTGTGTGCGCCTGTAAGTGGGTGTCTAATGGAGCTCCAGGAGGCTTGCCAAGTGTGCCAGTCCTGCAGCCGGTGTGGAGTAGTGCACTAAACAGAAACAGTCAGCTTGACAGAACTTAATGATACACACAGAACTGACGGATGGAAATAATAGCTATTATTAAGGGTCTTGAAGCTTTATAAAAGAAATAATATTTGATGGGTTGCTTTACCATGAAGTCATGGAAGCAATTTACCTCAAATTCGAGATTTACTTTTACTTTACTTTAAAAGTAATAACTTTACTTCACATCACCCATCAGATATCTAATCTCAATCTCATCACAATGTCTTCTGACCTAGAACTTCCTGTCTAAGCTCAGAGTTTCTTCATCACCATGCGCCCAATTATCTAGGCCAATACATTACACAGAGGCTAATAGATTAGAATATCATAGCAATACAATCATTTCTGGGAGAAGTCAAGGGAGTCATTCTTCTTATTAGCCTTACTGAGAAATGGAGGTTAGAAATGTTCAAACAGGAATGTTAATACCACTTTACATGTAATTGTCCCCCGCCATTCTCTCCCACTGAAATATCTCTTTATTAATAGTAATTGAGGGTATAAATTATGAATGGAATGATTTTCCCCCAACATGCAAAAGTGAGGCATAATGATCGTAATTCTTAATCATCTTTCTGCCCCAGCCTCTGTCATCTGTCTCTATCTCTCACTTCCTCCTGTGGGGAAACTGACTACTGAGACGAAAAGGAGAGCTTGGCTTTTTCTTCTCATTCTGAAACAGCTGTGGGAGCAATTATTATTATAACCAGTTATTCAGTTCTTAAAATAACCAATCAAATATAGGTACAGTCATGGATGCTATAAACCACATGAACGCAGTTTAAACATTCAAAAAGACAGTTAAAGCTTTCTTAACTCACCATGAGCATATAAATGTACATATATATTTATATTTGTACACTAATACATTTTTACACAATACTGTGTCATTTTTTGGACTGGTGATCTTAGAAAGTCTTCACTGTCTTTTTGAATTTTTGATTAGGCACTACCAGGCCGGGTAAAACAATACAATTTAAAAAGTTTAAATTAAATGCGTATTTAAAAACAACTACTATCCCTATAAATTTTGACTATCCTATCCTCACAATGGCTGCTGACTTTACGACTTTATCCCAGATATGGGCATGAGTTTGTCTTCTGTCCTCATCTGGTGTTAGGATCCAGAAGTACATCCTGTTGAGTTTGGGGTCCAGTGCTACAGTGAATTCAGCTCTTAGTAATTACATAATAAGAGTGCTGCCGATAGCCTGAGGGTAGGGAGGCAGCTTGGGCTTTTTTGGCAAACCTTAGACAAGCGGCGCTTGGTCTTTTTAAAGATTGGCTTTCCACACCTACGATGAACCGCTGTATTTATCGAGCACCGTACCCCATCCCCGGTCTGTTTTTTATTTAGAAGATCAAACGTTTCACTTCATTAGGGCCCTTTTTGTTGCATTTGAAGCATGTTTTCCGAAACAAAAAGAGTTGGAGGGAAAAAGAAATCATGCAGTCTGCAGCGGTTTTATTGGGGGAAATAATAGGCAATTGAGAGAAGGTATTTAACAGGCCAAATCCAGCATTGCATCTGCTGTGGAAAGCCAGTCGGTGTACTTCTAAAAGTATAACGCTTGATTTTTTCCTGTCCCAATCCCGTAGGCAGAAGCTGACAGAATGAGTGATGTCAGAACGTAGGAAGGGCTTGAGTTTAGCACACTGGAGGGAATGTGAAGACTCACAGCATAGGGCATCTGCTCTGCATATAAATGAAAAGAGAATGGACAGAAGGCAAAACATTCACTGATCAATACTCCAATATCTGGAGCAGGAAGACTCCAATAACTGCATCAGTGACCACCGATGGCTACATTGGGAAAATGATACACAATCCAACCGACTAAGTGAATCAGCGCTAGACCCTGCAATGATGCTTCCAACAACAAACCATTTTTCAGCACAGCTAGATTTCAATATACCTCCCAGTAAAGCTGTCGTCGTAATGCTATTGGATAATTCCACAAGTTATTAAGTGGAGGCCATTAAGCAAGGAGTAAGATTTTCTAATAAGAGGGGAGGTGAACGAATGAGCCCTATACTAATCAGATCAGCGAGGGCTGAAGTGGACACAGGGTGCAGGGCGCTGACCTTTAGTGACCGGTGGTCGGTGTGGAACTGACCACAAAGGGTCAATAGCACATGCCCACACCCCCCTAACGGCACATTCACAGTCAAATCAATGTCGAATTATGGGTTATTTATTGAATAATCAAAAAGGTATTATCGCCCCTGATGTGAAAGAGGTTGTCAGAGGGGAACACTATTTATCAGCCCTCCTCTCAAAATTAGGGTAATCAGTTATCATGTAAACAAGAGCCAGCAGCTGCCTGCCAAAGCATGACTATTACTCACAGCTACTTAGCACTGCTGGGAGAGTGTGTGTGTGTCCGTGCCTGTGTGAGAATATACATTTTTCTCAACTGCAAAGCACCAGAAACCACCAATGTGACTGAGTCCAGTGCTGCGGGAATATTACACACACCACAAACACACACACACACACGTCATCTGAGCACAGTGATATGATAGAGGTCAAAGCACCTCGTTACAGAGAAGCTGCAGAGGACACAGGATGTGGCATTGAGCAGATTTAGTTTCTCTCTCCTGAGCTTGAGGATGGACACAACTCAAGAGCCGGCCATACACATATACTGTAAATACACAAATCCAAAATGTGAAGGCAATATTAACTTATTTGGGATTGAAAATACACCCTCTGGTTTTTAAGACATGGAGCAATTTAAATTAATCAACATAATGTTCTTAGCACAAATGTGGCATTTAATTGAAGGGATAGTTTATCTAAAAATGAAAATTCTGTCATTAATTGCTCACCCTCATGTCGTTCCAAACCTGGAAGACTTTTGTTCATCTTTAGAACACAAATTAAGATATTTCTGATGAAATCAGAGCACTTTCTGACTCTGCATAGACAGCGATAGTACTACCACATTCAAGGCCCAGAAAGGTAATAAGGACATAATTTAAATAGACGTTATTTTTGCTCAAAACGTATTCCTGTAGCTCCATAAAATTAAGGTTGAACCACTGATGTCACATGGACTTTTTTAACAATGTCCTTATTACCTGGACCCTGAACATGTTAGTTACGTTGCTGTTTATGTGGGGTCAAAAAGCTCTCGGATTTCATCAAATATATAATTTGTGTTCTGAAGATGAACAAAAGTCGTACAGGTTTGGAACGACATGAGGGCGAGTAATTAATGACAATTTTCATTTTTGGATGAATTATACCTTCAATTAAATGGCACATTTGTGTTAAGAACATTCTACTGATTACTTTAAAGTGTTGTTCCATCTCTCGAAAACCAGAGGGTGCATTTTCAATCCTAAATTCAATCCTGCCTTCACATTTTGGGTTTGTGTACTATATATGTGTATGGCTGGCTCATGAGTTGTGTTCATCCTCAAGTGTTCTAAAGATGAACAAAGGTCTTATGGGTTTGGAACAACATGACGGTGAGTAATTAATGACAGAATTTTCATTTTTGGGTGAACACTTTAAATTTTTTTTTTAATTTCTTGCATTTAAAAAAAAAAAAATATATATATATATATATATATATATTACATCACTCACAATCACACACAATCACTATGTGTGTGTGTGTGTGTGTACAAATGTCTATACAAATCGTAAAATCTTTGAAGGAAGAGATTTAGTTAGAAATTGCCTGTATAAAGTTAGCTAAAATAATTTGTTAATAAATAAACTAATTATTTAAATTACATTTGTAGTTTTGTCCCAGTAGTCAACAATCAGTGTACTGATATAATCATATATTTTCACCCATAAACTTGACATTTACACATCAGCTGATATGATAACTATACAGCCTAAACATGAGAAAAACACTGTACCCTTTAGACTGGAAAACCAGTATACGGGCTGGGAGATTTCCCTCAGTTCCTTCCTTCAGTTTTAAGATCTCCTCAGCCGCTCTTTACAAATGAAATAAATGGCTGTACAGGTCGCTCTTAAACAGCCCTATCAATCAAATACACTTACATCTGCCATAAATTTCAAAGCAATCATAGGCCCCTCTAATGCATTGGCTGGAGCCACAGCGGCAGAATCCATAGTTGTGGCCGGCCCTTCCAAACCTTTCCTCCATTTACATTATTATCTGTCACCAGATTTTTTTTGTCCCTCAAAAGCATTAGAAAAGCTGATGTTGTCTCTCTAACCAGATTAAGATTGGTTTTTGTCTCGGCCACAAGGGAGGTAGAGTTACCGACAATAAGATCAAAATGAGCCAATTCCTTTTCTATTCTCATTCAAAACAAACAAAAGGGGCTAATAGCCCCAGCATCTGTGTCCAAAGCGGTGGCAGGTCGATATACACACTGATAGATGTGAGCCGCAAAATTGCTGGTTATTATGGCAGTGAAAGGGCCATGCTTGGTTTAAGTGGTCAGTGGCGATCATATCTCACTCCCTCAGATTATCTACCACAAGGCAGAGCTGCGTTCACTTATCGGAACGAAGACTGTGCTTGAGAAATGTTCTGATAAGATATATTGGGTTATAGCAGAGCTGTGAGGAAGCAAATATCTAATATTGTATTCCAGTTATTACACTATTTTGGCTGTACGGCATTTATCCGAAACCATTTTGTAATCGTTGTACTAGCCACCAAATGTCCCTGTAGTGCACATATTCCTCACTGCTGCCACTCGCTCTCTTTATTGCAGGATGGAGCCCAACGGCCCACTCAGGTGAGAGCGATACGTTGTTGTAATGTGGATTGTGCAGGCGATGTTAGTCACGGTGACCTGGCTCGCCTTGCTTCCAGTCCTCTGGGCTTTCTGTGTACCTAGTGTCAGCCCTCCCGGGGGAGCTATCACCTCTCTCCCCCGATTCAATTCCAGGCCGATTTCATTCTCTCGCTGCCAGCCCTAGGCCGTGGCCACACCAGCGGCAACCTTGTCTTAACCCCACACTCCCTGGTGTTAATTGCATTAGGGCCACGATGTAAGCCTTGTAAAGGGTCACCTCGCAGGCAAGGCTGCGTGCCGCTTACCTCACTCTTCCGCCTCACCCCATCGCGGCCCAATATAAAGGACTCTATTCGCTCTCATCCTCTCTTATTACGCATTAGTCAACTCCCTCTATCCGTCCTGGGACCCGTCTTGTAACTCTGTTAGCACACTTGTTAGGAAACCAACCGCTCTTGCCCACTTCCCCCTCCTTCTTCTTACACACATCTTCACCTCCAGCTCACCTCTCCTAAACCTTTGCCTTTCTGACCTCAAATTATGTTTATTTACCTTGTAGTAGATGTGATGTACCTCCACACATACTCAGATAGCAGAAAGCGCTGCCAGATAACCCATTTATTAGGCGGCACTCAGGGACTTTGGCCCTATTGTCCCACCCCTGGAGAACAGCAACAACAAGCCAAGAAGTTCTTGCACTGAAGAAATGCACTGTTAACATATAATGTGTTACCTGGCTTGGTTCACTAAACAATTAACATTACTAATTTGCAGCATCTTTCATCAGTAAAAATACTCAAAATACTCAAAATAAATAATAAAAATGTAAAAAAAAACAAAACAAAAAAAAAAGGTTCTTTTTAAATTGTCAATTTGGTGCAGTTCTAGATTAATGGCGACAATCTGGCTGAGAGCATGAAACTTGATTAAACTTATTAATTGGAGCAGCCTGTAAATATGCCCTACTGTAAATATGTCCAGGAAAGAACCTTGGACCCCTCTTATGAGAGACACATAAAGCCCTGTGTCTCTAGGGGATCTCGGCCAATAAATATCATATCAGGTTCTGCCTCAAACACCACCCAAACCTCACTATGGTCGGACTGTTCCATTATACTAAGAGGAGCGTCGCTCTTTAATGCCATAAAGCTTTGCTGCCCACACTCCTCCACCCCCCCACTGGGCTGATGTGAGGTTAAGCAGCGAGATGTGCATCTCACGGCTGCACGTTCAGCTTTGCTCTCGGTCCTTGGCCGGGCTCGGGGCGAATGATGATCGAAACCGTGCCTGTATAAACGTCCTCGTAAAAATGACAGCTAGACATATGTATAGATCCCCATTAAAATTTTACTACTAATCACCCGGCTGGCAGGCCTGCTGCCTGGGCCGTGCGGGCTTTAGGCTCACAGGCGGAGCTGCGCCAGAGGGACCAGTTCTAAATGAAGACATCAGCTGCATCTCCCTGCCTTCGCCAACCATCATAAAAGACAGTCAACAACACCTAGCCGACAGGGCCCTGTAATAGGCTTTTTATTTCGGCTTGGTCAAAGTGATGGGGGAAATTAAACCCCAATTTAGTGTTTGGGGGACATGACGCTCAAGGTCAGGAAAAGTGAGCTTCACAGAATGCACAGGAGATAAGGTTAACCTGCATTTTCATGATTTTAAGACTTGATTATTTCACTGTGAAGATTTTTATTTATTCTTACAGCTTTAAAATTGCATAGCTCTTTAACACTATGTGGAACTATTTGCTACTGTGGCTACGCTGAAGGGTTAGGAATGTAGATTGGAGATTAGACGTCAGGAATGTAGTTTTTGTTTGTGGAAACTGTCCAGAGTAACAAGAGGGTGGCATGGCAATCCAAACATGCTGGATTAAGTTGCAAACAATGACAGGTGTCTGATGGGAAAGCACACCTGCAGAAACGTACAACCATCTGTGGTTTCTCACACAATTAACCAGCTCTGAGAGCTGAATCTGCCAGGCTTGTTATGACTGAAACTGACACTTAAATCGGTTTGTTTAGAAAGTCCACCCTCTGATCCGAGGCAGCTTAATCTCACTCTGTGCTAATAAAGTGAACACATGTAAAGATGCGTAGCATCTAAACCTGTCAAATTACAAGTATTACGTTGCTTAAAGTAAGGATTAACGTACTACTCTCACTCCCAGATTTACAAGGACAAACAATCAGCGAAGACGTGCAACTCACACAGCTCCCCTCTCACCTAGTAAAGACCAGTTAAATATCATCCATGCAGTTCATCATCGCGAAAGCGAAAGAGACGTGGTGAGAAGTCTAGTGGAGAACGAGAGAAGCGCGGCAGGTCAGATTGAGGAGATACCCTCTAAATGAACCCCTTTTATTAACCCCTCCCACTGCAGCCCCCATATTCAGAACACCTCTTCTGCCTCTATTACCTCCCTGCCCGTTTCATTATCCAGCCTGAACTCTGAATAACCCCCCTGTGGTCATTTTTTATGTCACTTCGGGTACAGGGTCTGTGATTTAAACACACAGTCCCCATAATTTGATTTCTTCACGGGGTGCGCTACCGGTGCAGAGACAGGAGAGCGTCGGGGGGGTTGGGTCTCCGGGGTCGACTTGGTAAGCGATAGCAGAATGACTTGAAGAGGCTAATAAAGTAATCAAGCCCTTCGTTACATGGTGATAATATTGCCCCTAAAACACTGATAACTATTACTTGGCCCAATGATTACTGAACATTAATGGCTTCCCACTTTTTTCACACCCTCTGTCTCCCTTTCACCCGCTCAGCTGCCAATTAGCAGTTAGATGAGAGAAATAAGAGCCTGTCTCTGCATGGCTGCCAATGATGGTACAGTAGCCACAGAGGACCAGTAAGTAAGAAAGCGTGGTGTTATAATACTAACTTTATTTCATCTGCCTACAGTTCAGAAATGGATTATATGAGCTATTAATCTTTACCAATTAATATTATGTACTTTCACATAGAAGTTGGGCAGTTTTGCGTGACTGGGATACACCATGTACAATTGAGCAGCACATAAACCTGCTTGTACTATATGTCAAAGGGATAGTTCACCCAAAATTGAAACGTCTGACCTTCGTTCATCTTCGGAACACAAATTAGGATACTTTTGATGATTCGAGAGCTTTTTGAGTCTGACCCAGAATAGACAGCAACGGTACGTCTTTGCACACAAAAAGTCTTCTCATGGCTTCAAAACATTACGGTTGAACCACTGATGTCACATGGACTATTTTAATGATGTCCTTACTACGTTTTAGGGCCTTGAACGTGGTAGTTGCATTGCTGTCTATGCAGGGTCAGAAAGCTCTTGGATTTCATCAAAAATATCTTAATTTGTGTTCTGAAGATAAACAAAGGTCTTTGGAACAAATTTACATTTTAGGGTGAACTATCCCTTTAAGCATCGTGGCTCCATTTTCTGTGTATTCTTTAAATAAAACTGATTACAATTAGAGATATCATTACATTACTAAATAGATATGAATTACAGATTTAAGAGCTGGTTTTTACCGTCAGATCGTCTTATGCCCTGATCTCGTGCTACAGAGGCCTTTCTCACAGGAGAGGGCTATCGAGCAGCCCTGTTGCCAGAAAGGCCCGATCAGTCAAGTGCCATCAATATGACCCAGCTTGTTTACACCTGGAGAGGACAAGACTGTGTAGTGGAAATCAATGGGAATCACCTGAGTGGCACCTCGGCCACTGAAGGGAGGGAGCAGACAGAGAAACAGGAGGAAAAGGAGGGACCAGTCCAACAGACAGCCAACAGACAGCCAACAAAACAAACAATCTCTCTCTCTGTCTTAGAGGTGAAGGGCAAAGAACCAAGAACATTGTCATGTTTCATAATAGACGGTGTAGATTTATCCTGAATGCAATGAAATCAACGTGATAAGGGTGTTGTTGCATGCTGTGTCCCATGCTTGAGTCACATCTGAGAGTGTTTGGGTATGACAGGTGCCCGTTTCTTACCCTGAGATGACTCCATCTGGAGAGCAGACTGTGGGAACTGCAGCCATTATATTATATATGAGTGCATTCAGATGGAAGAGTGTTTGTGTGTGGGTAATGGGGTGTCTGCATTCCAAAATGTTGCTTATATTTCTTCAGCAACACTTAAACTAGTGCTTCCTGAGTGGTAACTTGTAAATGTGCTCACAAAATTTGTGAAATGTATGTAAACAAACATGCATACATATGTATTTTTTCCCTCATTCAAAAGTTTGGGGTAAGTACGATTTTTTAAAATTTAGCTTTCCTTTAAAAGGTTTTAAATAGTAATATTTCACAATATTATTTCTGTTACTGCATTTTTCATCAAATAAAAGCAGTCCTTTGAGAGAATAAGTGTTTTTTTTTTAAATATTAAAACCAACCCTAAACACAGAAAACACACGCACATTACAAATTATGAAGAAACAACTTACCTGAAATGTGACAACCATAATGAAGAAACATGCAAAAAAACAGAGAGAAAGAATAAATTAGCAAACGTTCATACAAGCTGATTCTGGGCCTGGGTCATAAGTAGCATGGGTATATTTGTAGCAATAGCCAACAATACCTTGTATGGATCAAAATTTCTTTTATCCCAAAAATCATGAGGATATTAAGTAAAGATCATGTTCCACGAAGACATTTTGTACATTTTGTAAATATATCAAAACTTAATTTTGATTAGTAATGTGCATTACTATCATTTGGACAATTTTTAAAGGTGAGTTCCTCAATATTTAGATTTTTTTGCACCCTCAGATTCCAGATTTTCAAATAGCTGTCCATATTTCAAATATTGTCTTATCCTACAAACCATACATCAATGGAAAACTTATTTATTCAGCTTTCAGATGATGTATAATTCTCAACTGAAAAAAACTGACCCTTACGACTGGTTTTGTGGTTCAGGTTCACATTTGTTCACATAAAAACATCAAAATATACAGAATTAGTCAGTGCACTTATTTCAGTGCAACACTTCTAGCATTTGTTGTGTGTCTATATGTAGCTGTGAACAGCGTTTTCATCACGGACACTCGAGACCGGCTGTAGTTCACGTCTCAAGCCCGTGTCCCCTCCCGCGCCCTTGCGCTGTGGTGTAAACACGCATTGTTAGGTTAGAGGTTAAAAGTGTTGTGCTTAGATTCTTTGACAGTAATCTAATTTCTCCTCTCTTGCGCATCTATATTTATTTGGTTTTGTCAACACTCAGGGCTCTTTTTTCTCCCTTTTGCCTTCAGTGTATTGATCTCTCTAATGGATTGGATCTGATTCCAGAGCGTCTAACATGCTTTTGTATCCCTTTATTTTCACCCAGGAAAATCGATCAGGCAGGCCTGAAAATCAGCTAGGATCAGGTTTTAAGGGATCCACTATGGTGGGAACACTTGGTGAGCAGACCGGAGAACTTTAATCAGCCAATAGGGCATTTTCAGACACATCCTGCATCTTTCTACTCTTTATTTTGGTTTGTTTTGATTCTAAAAGTTTTAATTTTTCCTCCTGACACCAATCCTATCATTACTGATTATACTGTATACTGAGGATTTTTGCTGTGCTACACATTTTGGAGGATGGGAGGTATGTAATGTGACAATCTCTGCTGGCTGCAGATTGACTGATACTTCTTTATACATCTTGGGTTGTGGTTTTAATGGTCACAGAAAACTCAGTCATAAGTTTGTGCCCTTACAATAAATAACGAAAGGCCAAACTAAACAAAACATGACAACTGTAGCACACACAAACCCAGGTTCTCCAGGCCTCTCCCTCAAGGAGTAGAGCTGAATATGAGAAGATAGTGGATCAATGACTAGGCTGGATTTGGCATGTGGCAGAAAGAGACGGTTAGAAAGAGCTGCCACTTCTACCTCCAACTCTGAAACCTGAGCATAGTGTGTGAAGATATCAATGAATACCTTCACTTCCTCACACGTTCGAACAAATTGTACAAAACTTGTAAGGAGCCGCATGAGGGGCAGAATTGTGAGGCAACCTGGCAATCCTGGCTTAAACCAAAATAGTTCAGCAAGAGAAGTTAACAGATTCCCAATGGGTCTGTAAATATGCCACACGAGGAGTATGTGCTTCCTCATTGCTCTCTGACTTACCCATATACGCAGGGGTCGACAGGAAGGACACACTTGTTAAATGAACCTTGATTCCTGTTCATGTGGGGTCTTTGCAAATTGAAGACCACTTGGCGGTTTGACCAAAAATCTGTATCACTGTTTTTTTTTTTGTTTTATGGTTTGTCATATTTGTATTTTTCCCTGACTGTGCCTTTATATTAATCAGAATGCATTAAACAGTTGCAGGACCAGAGCATTTTAAGCACAACCCAAACAAACACGCAAACATACATGTAGCATGAGCAGTTTTTGATGTAAATGAGATTGTATAATTTCAAAATTCAAAGCAAAAACTGAATGGTCTCACCTTAGCTTTGTGATATTATGATACATAAAACATCTGAACGAAGCAAAAACAGCAGAAGGGTTGAATGGGAACGCACATTTACACTCTGACAGCAGGTGGCACTTATGAAATTGCAGCGCTACAGTGTTTCCTTGGTAACTGCTGTAAACAAAGCAGTGCTGTTTTTAAAAACTATATTAATATATATTATACGGAGGTAAGATAAAAAGAAAAACTTTTTTGAAGACAGCCAGTTTCCCTCAGAGATACATTCTTGTACCAGTTACTAGGGTATCACTAAGTAAAACTAACAATTATGTTTTTTACATATAGGTTTATATATAGCTGCTAGATAGATAGATGTTAAATTACATATTTCACCCTTAAAAACCTTTAAAAGACTTTTAAGTGTTGGACCAATGGAACAGTTAGCCGTAAGATCAAATCAGGTTTTGTATTGTGTTCCGGTGCCGGCAGTATGAGAGGTGCTGCCCCATTTCCCCCGAGACAACTCTATTTGTGAGGCTGCCGAGGGTTTAACAGTGCAGAGAGCAGGAGGAGTAATGAGAGGCCGGTGACATCTCATAAACTGGTCCACCTCACACACACGCACACACACAAACACACCTGTGAGAGCCCCTCTGCCACAGGACAGAGTGACATCACTGATCTCTGACACTTGCGCCACGGCGGTCGCCAGCGTCTGATGGAGCTGCCCGTCAAAGCGCTTATATGACACGAGCTACAACCTAAGGAGGGTCCCTCGATGATCACACAAATGATAGAATCATATGTAGCAATCAGAAACAACGTCTGCTCTGTCTGTCATAAACACCTGTCCTTCAAACGCCCTGATGTTACAGGCGATGGTGCGGAAACCGCTCATACTCATGGTGCAGGTGTGGATCTGTCTGCTCTCCAGCCCCACATACCCAGTGGCGCTTTTTTCCTTTGAGGATGAGAAGGCGAGTAAAGATGAAACACTCTTTTCCTCTTCCCATATCTCTTGAGCAGATCCTATCAGGCTTTCTGTGACATTTGACAGTAGCCATTTCCAAAAGCATGGTGGCATATGAGAGGTCTGATACTGTGTTTTGGTTTCCCCGGAGCAAGCCGCCCAGCTGTGCTAACGTTCGCCAGATGTTCTGCTCTTAATCACAACGATGTCAGAAGGGGAAACAAAAACATCACTCGGGCTTGACAGTAATACTTAACACTCAGGTCATACTTTTCTGCTGACACTTGTAGTCAACCCAGATCTGAATTAATTTCAGTTTTATCTGGGTGATGATTTCGGGAATTTGTAACTCGACAATCTGCGTTTGGCGCGAGCTTATGAATTATTGAATATTTGATAGAGGGCAGAAACGCAGATGACTGAGGACGAAGAATGAACTCATACATGTTTTAATGTGATGTGCATTTAGGGTGATGGCTTTTCACACACAGATCTCTGCCAGTGTGAAATCAAATCCCCAAATCTTGGAACTGTCTACACACACACACACACCCATGTGAGCGCACAAGGAGTACTAACATTCAAACACGCACACACACGCAAAAAAGCCCCTTCTCACAGATTTATCACCCAAGCCCTGCTCCCGTCGGCATCACAGTGGCTGATTTTCTCATTTCATAGGCCACCGGGGTAGAACAGACATGTGCTTGTTCAAATCCACCCAGCAAGACGCACCGGTCTCAGCACACAACTTTCTCTTTAGCAGCTTAACAGATGCCAGGCAGGGGGGTAAAAGCTCAGAAGGGGGCGCACACGTGGAGGGGGGCACACCCGTCAAGGGCGAACCCTCTTCGCGCGCATACACACGCAAGGTAGAGACAAAAGCGGGAGAAATGAGGTTCCTGCGGCCCTGCGCTCTAGCGACCATGACCGTGAGGGGTTTTATTTATCATTCTGTGCCAGTGGTTTTAAATGATAGCACTTTTTCGGCCCCCTTTTTTTTCCAGCGTGAGCCAAGCAGAGCACGGCTCCTCTCCAAATATAGAGATCATGTTTGTATTGTTTGACACTGAGGCCTGATGGAGTGCTTATTCTGTTCCTGTCGACATGGGTAACCTCTTCCTGTGTGCGCACGGTGCAGCCCCCCTCCCCGGAGCGGCTTGGAGTATGAAAACACAGCATCAGGGCTACAGACGAGGCGGCTGTTTGGGAAAGCAGGGACCCACATGAAAGGCATCAGCCCATGCACGGGGTAGACCGAAAAGAGGTGCATATATACGTGTGTGTCCGCACATGCAGGCGAACTGCTGTTTATGTGTGCCAGACTGCTAAAAACAGCCTTTTTTTTTTTTTTTGAGGGGGAGTCATGCTGGAGAGAGGATTTAATTGTGGCCTTTTGAGCAATGCCGGCTTATTGATGTAATGGTTTACTCATGGTGCGGTTGAGGAGGTACAGTTTAACAATAGGGGCTTGTTAGGAGTCACTGAGTCCTGTGCACAGCATCCACATTACTTAGTGGGAGCACGCAGGCTTGTAATGAGGAGCAGGAGCGCTCAAATGATCCGCTCTGTTTGGGCTGCAGCTCAGTGCAAGACAACACACATGTAAATGCCTGTTAGCCACTGGGAAACTTTGAGTCTGTTCTCAGATCTAGCTTGGCTACTTGGCAACCTGCTAAGATGAAACAGAGTGATTAACACTCACAAAGACAATAAGCTATGACACATAGTATGCAACTGGAAAAATTAAACGGTTCCTTTAAACAGCCAAATGTAGCATTACAAAAGTGGCCTTTTATAGCTTCAAGCAGACAGATTCAAGCATCAATGATGAGAAAAGGATGTTTAAAAAAATAAAAATGTAGTCTACAAGAAGTCAGTAGAAATTTAACTCTATGTACTTTCAAAACTCATGTTTTGAAAACTTTTATTTTTTTTGAAAAATTTTTAAGGAAGGTTTAATGACTCTTAAAATATCAAGTGGTATAAACAACTAATAAAAGGTACACATTTTTCATGAATTATTTGTTCATAAATTAGTAAATAAGTAAGTACATCATGTGTTGAGGATTTACAGCACATGGCATTTCAAAACCACAAAACTTTGTATTTTTATTGTAATTTTCAATTAATTTGGTTTTTAGGTCTAGCTTGGAAACCTGCATTAGGCAGAAAAGCAACCAGGAACACAGCATTACATAAAGCATTAGAGCTGACAAAACTGAGCAAAATTGAGGCAGACAACTTGGGATAGTCAGAAACTGGGTGATACAGACATATGCAGACACACATTTTGGAACAGTAAATTAAAGTTGAAGGACCAGAGGTAAACATGCTAGAGAGAAAAAAAAAAACTTGGCCTTTTTTCTTGCAACCTTGGTGGTTTTCGGTAGAATAAAGGGAGGGGATATTTTTCCTTTGATGGTATGCCAGATGGAGTAGCTGTGGATAAACAGAAAGAAGCCAGGAAAATATACAAGGTCCGGGGTAAGGCCTGGGTCTCGCCTGAGGAGCCAAACCATAGGAAGAGCACTTGGTTAGGCATGAGTTCACCTGCCCTGGCTCTGCAGTGCCACACCAAGGACTGGCGGGACAGGCCACGTAGAAGCTGTTATTGTAACATGGTGAACACATGCGCGAGCTCTGCGACCATTTATTTAATTCCTGTCGTCCAACTGAGCCTCGTTTGGTACCAAGATCCAAAGGAAGACAACAGGAGCTCCCCGTCCACACAAAATAGTCAGACGGAATATTTTGTGTTAATTTTTAATTAAAATCTATAAAATGTGGAAATATGCAGGATAACAGAATGCCACGTGGCAAGAGGCATGTTGCCCCTAAAAGACACTGTGCTGCATATACATGACAGATTGTTTAAATCTACCGGTCTCTGTTGTTTTTAGTTGTAATGAGTGTTTGTGCTGCCATTGCCACAGACAGACACACTCTGGGCGCCTGGCATCCCCGCTGCTGCCCGCTGCACATGCTGGCCTATTGTACTTGGCAACCTTGTTCCCACAAACAGATCACAATGCACTAGCTCCCTCTGGCCGGCCCCATGTTTGCACTGGGAGCAGCTGTCGGTGAAATGGCCCTGTAAGCTCTTCCTAATTACCTAACATGCTCTGTGTCTAAGCAGCCCGCCGTTTAGTCCCTTTTTCAGGGCTCCACACTGCCAGGCCTGCACTGGGCAAACAAGTCCCACTTTCCAATGCAAGTGGGGGGTCAAAGAGAGTGAGAAGAGAGGGCAGAAAGGGGACGGGTGGGGGTGGTAACTGGGGATACGCAGCCTATCGTGCCCCACCCACCCCCACCCACCTCCCTGGGTCAGGCCGATACTCTTCTAGATAATATATCAGCCTGCCGTCCCCTTGGCAACCCAGCCAGACCCCACACACAACACTCCAAAGTAGCCACCCCCTTTTCTGCTCCCCAGTACTGCCACCTGGCCCCCTTCGCCCAGCCTCTCAAAGAGAGAGCCTCATCGCTCAGCTAGCAGTCCATTGTTCAGCTCATGAAGTGACTGCGGGCCAATTAGCAAGTTAACAAGTTAAGAGGTGGACTCTGTCAAATGCAGAGCTTTTTCACCCCAGGGTCATCAGCGGGGGGAATCGCTTTCCCCATTCTGGGAGGGGCGCTTCATAAAATGGCCGCTGAAGAGTTGCTGAGCCCAGCATGACTCTTGAGGCTTCAATGCATCCCTAGGATCACAGTTATATTTAAGTATACACGACGCAATGCATTGCAGCAGACACTGTGACTTTGTCTTCTGGAGCAAGTGCACCAACGGCAAGTCCAATTGTAGAAGACTGGGATAGCGCATTTGATTGACATTTTAAAAAAAGACAAAATACCGCTTAGTCCAACTGAAATATGAAATAAATGAAACTGAAATATGCAATTCAGAGCCAATTCAGTTCATCCTACAATTTAATTGGTGCCTACTGGTGCCTGAATTCAGATGCTCTTTTACAGCCTCTCAGAATCCAGAAAATAATTACAGTGGTGAGATGTTTAGCTATTCCGGGTTGGTTTACAAGGTTTGCCGAGATTCATTTGTAACCAAATCCGCTTCCATAAAACCAGTCTGAGTTACAATTTTTTTCCCCAATGCATCAGCATTCCAGCTTACCTGTGGTCTGAACAACTCTACTAAGAGGCACGGCTGACCTGTGGAAAATGTCTCTTTCAGACCTCCTTCAATGAAGTCGAGCGTTTCAATCTGAAACAAAGCCTCAACATATTTTCCCTTTAAACTGTGCAATTCACAATGCATTCTACGGCTCCCACATCCTTTCAATGTCACAGGCCCCCCCACCCTCTCACGACACTTTCTCCTCCGTTCCCCCTACCTCCTCGAGACAAAGACAAAGGCCCCAATTTGTCACGTCATGTCCAGCTGTTGACTGGGAAGACCCCTCAGCCAGTGAAAGCAGCACAAGCTGGGGGAGCCAAATGGCTTTTTCCCCTTTCTGTGGGAATGTTTGTCCAAGGAAACAATGCCACCTCGATGGGGCGGGGTGGGGGGTACTCCCAGGGGGGTATGCGCCTAGCTCCTTGGGCTTTAACCCTTTTAGGCAGAGCTGTCCACCTTGAAAAGGCCATTGAGCTGCTGCTGGGTGGCAGAATAGCATCATTAAGCTTCACTAACCTCACTGTGAGTGCCAGGACACTGATAGTGGTGATGCCTCACATAGATTTACTGCCGGATAGTGGGTTTGTTCTCTTTCCCTGAAGGGACTAGATCAGGAGAGAGTCCCAGGCTGGAGAGAAACAATGCTTAGCTGTGAGGAGAGCGAGAGGGCTAGGAACCACTTAATGAAGAACTTATAATAAACTCCCTCCCCAAGCCATCTCCACGGGCTACCCAGTGATACGACGGTCACTGCTAATTGAGTAAAAAATTGGCGGTTGCTTGACCCTTCTAAACGAATGGCACCTGCAACCAATTTAGGAGATGATTAATTGATATTCATGTGACATATAGGTTGACCCCCTCAAACCTAGTCCTCAATCCAAATTCAGTGCATACATGCATTAATCAGACCCCTCCTACCGGGGTTTGTGGGTTGACGTCTTTGACCGTACATTAAACTCACGACATAGAGCACTTCAATCCAACACCTATAATCAGTGCATCAAAAAAAAGAAATCACAACAAGGCTCATCAAAGGCGTGGGGCCATCTGACGGCTTCTCCCTTGACATATTGTCCTTTTAGGAAAAAAATAAGGTGGAGTAGGTGTTCCTCGCTCTCCTTTTAATGTGCTCCACAATTACAGCTGTCACAGCACAAGCCTCAGCATAGTTCGTTTCATTACCACCCTCCCTTCCCCTTTCAGTGCGTGAAATATGAAGGCAGGGAACAAACCTTCTGTCATAAATACCCTCTCTATGAGAGCCATCAGAGAGCAGCTTCATCACAGGAGGGATATGGGGAACTTGCCAGTGGGGGGGCGAAAGCTTCTCATAAATTATTTGGGTGTGCAATAATATTTGCTTTGTGGAACGGGCCCCCAGTGGAGCATTTGGACTGCAGGAGCATCCATACTATAAGGAGGCTGAGGAGAAGAAAGGAGGGGAAGAATGACCTCAAAGATCTGGTTTGGCTGACTAAACGTTGCCCTCGCATACACTGAACCCTAAACCAATTGACTATCCGCTGGCTTGCGCTAGAGTACTTAATCTCCTCACCCTGACTATGTCTAGGCAGAGCCCACTGTTCATCTCCTGCACCTGATCTAAAGCCATCAATATGCCAATAATCTCTCCAACCAATATCTCAGGCTGCCTGTGCAAATGAACAAAGGGAAGGTGTTATAGATCCCACATTTCTCTGTTCTCTCTAAGTCAGGTCACATGGAAAACCAGGCGCAAGGGCGACGTTTAGCTAGGAACCCAATTCAGACTGACACTTTTGGGCTGCGGGGGTCAAAGGCCAGCATGTCCATTATGGACAACCAATTCTCCCTGCCAACTGTCTGCTTTCATCTGGGTTTATTGGCGGGGTGTGAAGCTCTCAGGCTAAAATTCACCAAGGAAGCATGAAAGAAATCTAACCAAATTTATTTCCTGTGTGATATATTCATGCTATGAATAACCACGTTTATTCATGGCACTCACAAGGAAGCTTTACTAGGATTACCGGCACAGACGCCTTCAGCTGGATGCACAAAAAACGGCTAACTCATAAACAGCAGGTCGTAATGCCATGCATATTCTGTCACGCTCAACCCCACGGCATTTTAATTCACAGGAAATGGCACATATTGGGCATACGCTGTGACTGATTGGCACAGACGCCAATGAGAGGCCCATATAAACAGGCGACACTCGGAAGCCGCTGGAGCGTGGGGAGGCGAAGTGCTCCTCAGTACTCCGCTGTCTTCCCTGAGGACCCTGAGGAGTCATAATCAGACCCTTGTAATACACTAGTACTTGTGTGGTCCCCTGGGCTCATTTGCATACTAATTACTGATTGCAAATGAGAGGGGGTGCCGATTGTGTTCTGCCTGAGTCGCCGTGGTGGCAGAATATTCCGGTGATGCCACTAAGGAGCTTATCCAACACAGCAAGCCGAGCAGAGCAGGGCCCTCCCCTGATATACAACCCCTCATTAGTATTACAATTAAGGACATGAAAGACACATAAAACATTATATACTGCCAAAGTGTTGTTTTCGTCCCAATTAACACAGCTACTGATTTACTATCAGAGAGGACACAGATCTCAGAGGAACCCAGGAACATTTCTCACACACGTACATGACACATGTGTCAAATGCACACTGAGCTCACTGCGGTGGCAGAACTCAAAGGTAACAATAGACTTAGGTTTTTCACATAACAGCCTGACTCAGATGGCAAATCATCGTGTTATTCTGCACTGTTAACCGGTGTAACAAGCCTCATACATTCACGCACACACATACAGATATATAGGCTAGTCGCAGTCATTCTTATACACCTGACACTATCTCTGCCGGCCCCTTTTCTTCCTTTATAACACCTCTTTGTTTTTGTCACTCCTTAGACTTTCGTTGGCGTGAAAGAAGGATGAGGCGATTGTGTGTGTCATAGCTCAGTCAGATGGATGGTAGGGGTCAGGCAGTGCGAGTGTGTGTTCAGCCATGATTTTTTTCCCTCCTCTTTTCTTGCTGGCCACTGGGGGCCTGTTTTATAGATCTCTTTCGCAGCTCTACTGATTTGCCTGCAACATGCTGCGGGGGGTCTTCACTCTTAACTTTACAATAAAAGGTGTGATATGAGTGAAACAGAACACAAGCACATACACACAAACAGAAAGATGTCAAGTCCAACACATATACAATATACATAATTTTTGTCATATTTTTACTTTAAGACAAAACACATTCAAGATACAATCTATAAAATGACCTAATGTCCTATGCAGGATTGTTTACCAAGTAAATTTGTCTTATTTCTTTTTTATATATTAGTGATCTATTTCTAAAAAATTAAACAATAGCCTTTAAAATTATTTAAACATAATAGCAATGAGGTAACACTAATTAGGCTATAGTTCAAATAAAATATCAAAAGCAAGTAATCATATGGTTTTATTGAACAAAACTGTTAAAATACATAATGTATTATGAACAAGAGATAACGTGCATTATGCATCATAACAAATGACTGCAGAGGGTGCCAAAGGCCTGACGATTGTTTTTACAGTTTACTGCTCAATTTAATCCTTGTTTAATATTGACTAAACAATATTTATTTCAAATTTCCACTTAATGTGTAATCATTCTTTTATGACAGAAATACTACAGTAACTGTAATTTCTTGAATATGTGTACATCAAAATGTGTAAACTTTTGAAATCGCGACGCAAGCACGTAACCTACAAGCTTGCAACTAATTAAGTGCATATATTAAACCTGCCTCACATATATTTATTTAATTGAATCATACAGTTTGTGAATTCACAATAGCATTATGTTTTGTTATGATTTTAAATGGGTTTAATATGTCATGCAGCCTTGGAAAACAGTCCAAAAATGCTTTTTTTTTTGGATTCTCATCAGTGGAAAGCCCCACTTCCATTATTTTGACGGTTACTCAACACGGGTAAAATGCAATCCAGGATTTTTTTTTTTAATCGAGTACTCGAATTGAATCGAGGAATTGTGACAGCCCTATAAGGATTTTACATATATGTAGCCTTGGACAACAAAACCAGTCGTAAGTAGGTATATTTGTAGCAATAGCCAACAATATATTGTATGGGTCAAAATTACAGATTTTTCTTTTATGCCAAAAATCATTAAAGTAGAGATCATGTTCCGTTAAGATATTTTGTACATTTCCTACTGTAAATATATCCAAACTTCATTTTTGATTAGTAATGTGCATTGCTAAGAACTTTATTTGGACAAATTTAAAAGCGATCTTGATTTTTTTGCACCCTCAGAATCCTGATTTTCAAATATCAGAAGTATGAGATGATGTATAAATCTCACTTTCAAAAAACTGACCTTTATAACAGGTTTTGTGGTCCAGGGTCAGATATTTAGTAGAAAACCAGTCAAAACAGAATCATTAAAAAGCATTTTAGCAAGTTAGTCAGAGTATAACATTCAGCTTTGCTGCTAGCTAACCTTTCTTTCTGACTATTAGCTGGAGTTTGTTTATATCTCTTCTTGGCTTTCTTACTGTGGAGTGACTAAACAGGGCAGAACACCTGGCTAGCACTGTCTTCTTTCTCCTCTCAGCGGTGCTAATGGATCCTGTCCCCAGGCCTTCTTTAACTGGGGAATCAATCACATTGGGGCAGCCATTTCCAACCATTCTCACTCTCACTCAGTCTTAACCATTCCAAACAGCCCATTAACCTGCATTTAATCCCCACAATGTCTTCTGTGGCCAAACTCTCACACGCGTAGCGTCCACCACAGCCAAACACATACACACGCACCAGCAAAGGCAGAAACAATAACTAATTTTGACATTTTCTAAGCACTACGGTAGTTCTGTTCAACATGGACAGAGATGTGACAGATTCTGTTTTTGTGAATTACAAGCGAAAATTACATTACATTCATGCTGACAGATCTCTAGTAGAGCACACGGCTCGTTGTTGCTTAGCTCCAAAATAAGGATTAAAAATTATTCCAAAATGAACATGGTTTTTAATAACACGCAGCTTGAGAAATATATATCTCATCACACAAGCTCACGGAGGGCTGTGGAACGGCTAATAGACAGAAATGTGAGTGCAGGGATTTTAGTTTCAAGTCCTCAAACGTTCTCTGCGCACCGCTGGTGACACACATCTCCCTCTCCGCACGAGTCCCGTTCATGAGTATTATATCAGGCCTAATTTTCCCCTCCATTCAGTCTGCTGCTACGCAGGGTTAACACGGATCTTTATCAGCAATCTCTCTCTTTTGCCGACACAGCTTCTCTCGCACACACACACACAAACCGCACAGTTTGCCCTCAATCTCTGTTACGGTGTCATATACACATCCTCTGGCTCTCTTTCACTCTCTCACACACAGAAAGAGACAAATAATCAGTCTTTGTTTAACTCCTTGGGTTAGTAAGAGCGCTAAACACATCCTGGCACTCACATACATTACCATCAGCCAATAATTCCACAAATCTGTACCCATTACTCCCTATCTGCAAAACGTCAAATCAGGTAATACGATTAGCACGCTCAAATGAAATATTGAAGACCCCTGATGCAAGTAATGAATAGAGGTGTAGTATGTGACGTGCATATGCATGTTTGTACAAACATATGTATTGGGACCCAAAAGTATGAGATCACAAGTGAAAGTGCATTAATTAAGTGCTTTTGTATGTACTTTTCCTTGTTTCAAATTTACAAAGAAATCCCAAACCCTTTTGTTTACTAGCAAATTTTCATTGCGGTCTCAGACTTTTGCAGTGATAAAGCAAATCGATGCTGGCTGTGTTAAAGATCTCAGGCACATAAAAGAATTGTGAGGAAGGAGAGGGGTGAGAATGAATAGACGGATGCTGGTAAGCTAAGTGCTGTTATCTGTTCTTATTGGAAAGGGTGAAGAGATTTGCACTTTACAAAGCAGTAAGCACAGCTGTGACCTCACTCGCTCCAGGGTAGTCCTGGCGACACTCCTGGTATGAGGATGTATTTGTGTGGAGATGCGGGAAATTTTAAACGTGAGCTTGATGGCTTTTAAACGTAAACTAGCCCTTGAGCAATTTTTGTAGTCTAGCACTAATGATAATGATCCAAAAACTATGCAGTCTGTCATTTACGAACCATTTTTTGGTTTGTAACAGAGGAGCAACCAAGTTGCTACATTTTGGTTCATTTTTATATAGCCAAAGTATATCTCTTTCATCCACTGATTGACCATTTACAATTAGACCAGGAATGTTCATTGCGTGAATGGTAAATTCATTTAATGACGACAAGTGAAAACACACGTTTCCTTCTAAACGTCTTTCTGTCTTCCTATCGCTCACGTCTTATTTTGTGGAATGGTGTGGATTTCCAGACGTGCTTCAGGGATGGGAGGGTTCATCCTAGCCCACCCACTTCCCCTGTCCTCTCGTCTGTCCTTCGTAAAAGTGCTGGCTCTTCCGGAAAGTAATGAAGGTTTACAACTCGGCACAGCCTGCTAATTACCCTGACTAACTACCAACCCCAGACACCTGTCTGTCTGCCTGAGCCTAACGTACAACCCAGCCGAAACAACACTGAGGGAAATACCAGGCTCTAAAAAACAGTCAGCTATATGCATACCTAAATAAAGTGGATTATTACCAATATAAAAAAATGTCTTCAAAAAAATCTACAATAAAATGGATAGAATGATATCTATTCCTAAAAATTACATTTACAGAACACCACCTCTTTGAGAGAAACACCTTGTTCTTGACCTCATGCTAACCTTTTCTAGAGCGGCGAGGTAAAGACACAGCTTTGAGGAAGCTCGGATAGCTCTCGGACCACTGAGGTGTATTCAAGCAGCCCCCAAGCTTACCCCAGTAGACCCTTTGAGCACTGAAGCCCACCACCACCTAACAGCTCTACACAGACCAATAAATCCCTCTTCATAAACAACGGCTGTGAGGGAGAGTGGGGGGCAAAGAATGATGAAAGAAGAAAGTCCAACGCAGAGAGAAAGTCAGTCAGACACATAGAAAGAAAAAGCTGAATTGGGTCTGCGAGGTTCGGTCCGCTCTACAGTGCCGTATCTGCTGTCTGACTCAGGTTGGATGGGTCATTAGGGGCTGACCATTTACTACGGCATCACGACTCATTAGAGTGGGCAGCACAGAGGAAGGAAAGGCTAAAATGACTTTTCCAGATGGGACAGGTCAAACAGGAAGTGCTCAAGGGGTCAAAAACGACTAAACCAAATACAAACAAACATAGCCAGAAAGCTGCTTACTTCACCTTAGAGAAAAACAAGACCTTAGCAACCTGAGTCAATAAGGAGACAATCAGGAGATAAGTTGTTCCAGCCATCTTTGGAAATATGGGAAACTTCTAAAGAATTGGAATTTATTAACTGGAAAAATATTAAAAGCAATCCCTGGTTTGCTTTCTGAGAGATGACCTAAGCCTTTGTCTTTGTGAGTCAGCCAGAACTGTTGGTGGAAAGTTCACTGCATCCCTCCCCTCAAAAATACAGATCATAATGTTTGGAGAGGTGCTGTCATGTTGTGGTGATGGCGTCACCACGAAACTACAATTACACTGCGGCCACATCACAGGGACATAATGGAAACATGGCTGCAGTTCGGCCCGGGCATTCTCCTCAGCGAGGCTGCTATACTGCAGGAGGAAATTGAGGCTGAGAGTGTGCCATAAAACATTCCATTACTGTATCTTCCGCCAAACCAGGACATAAATTTCTACAAATGCAGCTATTTTTCCCTTTTGGCTAAACAAATCTTGCAGCATCCAGGGACAGATTGCTCAACTTAAGACTGAAAAAACAGAAAAGGGATATGGGAAAACATCTATTTACAACACAGGAGACTTCCAGTTGCCTTCATTCCATTATCGTCATTGTGACTGTACATCAAGCTCTTTAGCTTTTCAACACTAACCTCTGAGATTCCTTGAGCTGAACTTTAAGAGTTTCTTAGGCTTGTGGGAGAGAGCGGTCTTCAGTGAGGCCTGCCGGCTGAGCCTTTGAAAGCAGCTGGCTTCTTACCGGAGCACAGGAGCTGGGTAAGAACTCCTCGACTATTAGTTTTACTGGTAAGGCAATCAGCCCTGGAGGCTTTGTTCAGGCGGCGCTACAGAATGTTTCCAATACTATAAAGTATGAAGCCCAAGGACAAGTCACCGGCACCCCGGCTCACACACACCAAACGGGTATGCAGGAGGCCAAACATCATGCAACGATATCAGCCCAGCTGTGCACATGAAGGCAACTCTGTCATCCACACACACTTGCCCTGGTTGAGCGTGTGGGTCCTGTGCAGGGCATCCCTTTCTCTAAGACCAGCTTTAGCACTGCATGTCCACTACTTAGTATTTGCTTGAATGATTTGTGGACTCCAGGGACTAGGGATGTGCCTTTTTGTAGTAAGCCAACAATCCAAACCCCCCTCTTCCCTCCCTCTTCTGAATGCTTTGAGTCTCTTCCCTGCTGTCTTTGAACTGAGATCAGAAAGAAACATTTTGGCACACATGATGCTGGTCGATCAGGTGCAGGGATAGCCTCCTTTTGAGTGGTCTGTTGTTTTAATAATGTAACCCCCCCTCTCCTTCTGAACCTCAGTCTTCCAGCGCTCTTCCTCGTACCCCTCCCGTGTCTCTCCTCTCCCTTTCAAAATCATTACGGCCCCCTTGGATTTCTTTCACCCCACGCCATGCAATTACTTCTTGTACAAAGAGAACAAAGTAAGGGCAGTTTGGGAACATGGGTCCAGAGGCTTCGGATGGGAGAAGGGGGGAGCACTTAGGATCTCTGAGGGAGGGGGTCAGAGTCCACACTAACCCCAAAGCCTTGCCTGGGAACTCACGAGTGGACCTCTTTCAGGGGATTAATCCCTGGCTGGGATGAGATCTCTTTCCCCTCTCCAGCACTTGAAGGAGACTCTTACTTATCAGGAAGAGATGATATAAAAGTCGATGGCTTGAGAAGTGACCTCGTAAAAACTCGAAGGAACAGAACCCCACTGTGGCAAATTCCATAGCTTCTCTGAAATAACAAGTGCACTGCGTCTTAAGGGTTCAGGGGGACAGACGGAATGAAGAGCAGGGTGGTTTTGTCCAGAGCGAAAGAAGAGAAGTGCAGAAGTGGTCTAATTGAATAGTGCCTGGGTTGCAATTCGCCTTCAATTAAGGTGCCAAACTTCCATGCTGAGAAAAACAAAACTTTGACATTTTTTCCTTTGACAAATGAAACCAAAATAATCATATGAAAAGGGAGGGAAAAGTGGGGGGGAGGATATCCTGTTTAACTACCCCTTTTTTACACCTGTCAAGCCTTCCAAAGCCCCGGCTCTGCTCTGTTTATCTGGGATAAAAAAAGACAGCTTTGATTGAGTAAATCAGAGAGCGAGATGTCGGCAACCGAACGGAGGGCAGCGAAACAGCCGGTTTCAGCGCAGTGCTGCAATTTGGTGTAAATTTGACCTGAAAAACACAGGGTGTTTATTGTGCGCTATCATATAGGCCCTGTCAAAGCACCGGCAATTATTGCCATTAGGCTTCCATCATGTCAGTGGCTGTGCCTCTCGAGCGGCCCGCCCCCTTTCTCCAAGCCCTATAATCTGAACACACTTTTGCTCCATCAGGACGGCCCGAAGCAGGCAGATTGTTAAACCGGCGCCCATCACCCTCTCTCTCCCTCTCTTTCCAGCCGTCAGACAGGAGGGCGAGAGCTGGGTGCTAAGTCACCGTCGACCGCTCTTTTCTTTTTCATTTGCTTCCATCCGTTCCTGGCACTTCAGCGACTCTGACAGGCGTTTGGGGACCTGACTGATGTTTGTATTGTGTGCACTGAATTGAAAAGGAAATGGCCATTAAAGTATGGGAGATGGTGGTATGCGAGCGGGTAGGAGGATGAGCGCCGAGGTGTGTGCGCCCTTACCGTCCGAGTATTCCTCAACTATCCTCCAGACTGCATTTTAACATGCTTGGCTGGCACGACTCAGTTCACAGATACCGGATGAATTGTCCTGTGTATTAAATTCGTGAGTCCCCCATGGTCACCCAGAGAGATGAAAGAGTGTAAGGACTCTCCTTCCGGATGATGTCATCCCCAAACGCCCCTCAACCCGAAAGGCCTTGTTTCTTCAACCTCCGCCTAGCTCTCCCTCCCTCCTCCTCTCGGCTCGCATCAGTACCCCAATACACACCCCAAATCCACCCTCACACACATGCACCGCTTCAGCTGGGCTTGATGCAGGGGGGGCAGGAGGACCACCACCTGTTACAGTTCTCTGGACCCTGAACACATGCCCTCGGAAAACCATTAAATTGGTTTAACCTCTGAATGATCACGAAGTGATCATCACTAAAATTCCACGGGTGTAGTGAGTGTTAACCCAAACTATTTAGCGAAAGCACTCTGTGAGTTGTCCCTTGTTAGATATGACTGAAGGAAACAGTGTCTTTCCAGAACTCTTACTTTTGTGAGAGTCCAGACTTGAGCCAGCTGGCTAAGACGAGGGTCTCCTATGGGCCCGAGGCCGTTTGGCAAGTGATCAGGAAAGGAGAGCTTTGTGTATGAGTACACACACTCACACAATAACGCAGTGACAGCGCAGTCAGTGTGAATGGCTGCAAAGCAGCGAGCATTCAGGTGTGCAGTGTGGAGAGTCTCCTGTGTGGATCATTAGGGCTATCGGAGGCACTGGAGTGGGATTAAGTGACTTTGAAAGGTAGCAGGCTCAAGCCGCAGACTCTGCCTGGTGGCCACTTAAAAGCAATAAGGTCTCTGGCACTGTGATGTCTGCCCAGCCAAGCAGGCTGATACTGTCTCACCACTGCTGGGCTACTATTTTTCTGTCTTTTTTTTTTTTACATTCATCCCTTTTCCTTCTTTCCCTCCTACCCTGTTCTTTTTCTTTTTTCTTTTTTTCTGTAATACTTTGTACTGTACTTTTTCATTCCATCCTTCTTTTTCTTCCTTTATTTCCTTTAATTTGTTCTTCCTTTTTTCCTTCTGTACTTTTCACTTCTTTTCTTTCATCCCTCCCTTTTCTTTAATATGTTCCTATTTATTTTCAGTTGTCTCCTTCTACCATTCTTTCCTTCTGTACTTACAAGTCTAAAAGAAAAAGACAGCAAAAATTAATAAGTCACACAGAGTGGTAACGTATACTAATATATATCCTGGCCTCCACCCACAGCTTTCCCTTGAGGACAGAGTAGTTATCAGAGTACTGCTGAGCTTGCTTTGTTACACAAAAACACATGTGCATACATGGGCAAAAATGCACAAACACACATTTGTGGGAGGCAAATAGATAGAGAAAAGGAGACTGGAAGTGGGAGAAGGTTACATGGACATTTGTCCCTAGAGGAACAGGGTCTTTTTTATCCTTCTTTGTTTTCTTCTATATAAAATATACAGACACAAAGCAAAAAAAAAATCCATTTATCGAGCACACAGTGTATTTTTGGTTTCTTGTGTGCTTGTATTTGATGTCAAAGAAAAAAAATCTTATAGAAAACAGATGAATCTACTTCTTAATTAGTAACATCTAAACTTATTCATAGATCCGCATTTGCCTGTTTAGCTAAAACTCTACAATTATCAGGTCAATTAAAACTGGTGTTATGAAAAAGGATTTCAAGAACAAAACAAAACTTTTCTAACCACATAAAAACAAACGTACCAATGTACAAAGCTGTTTGGCTGGTCCAATGAATACAAACTTAGTCACAGATGGTTCATAAGAATTGGACACAAATACTCTCTTCCCCACTCTCTCTCTCTCTCTCCCTTGAACAGACTTAAGAAAAACGCTGCAGTCAATGGTGTGGATAGGGCCGTGGAACACAAAGGGTCGGCTTCATCGCGGCTCTTTTCAGGGCTGCGGGAGGATAATGTCCGTCCTCTGTTTTGTGTGTGCGTTTTCAGGGTCACAGAGGAGGGCACATTAAGCCAGTATCGCCAAGCTGGTCATTTCACTGCTACTTCTGCTGGCAATTTCCACCTCCCTCTTTCCCTTTCTCTGTCTCCGTGCCCCCCCTCCTTCACCCTTTCTTTCCTTTCTAATACAGCACCAGGGTCTAATAGGCCTCTATTGCTGTGCGGCCATGGGGGCTTTATTGAGACACTGGAGTGTTTAAAAACAAGAGGCGAAAGTGGCAGAGGGGGTTGTTGGTTAGCTACCTTTACCTAAAAAAAAAAAAACGACTTTTTCTCTGCTAGTGCATTTAGAAAGGAGAAGGGAAACGGTAGCTAGCGACTCTTTCCCTCACCCCTCCTTCTCGAAACCCCCCCGCCAGGATGAAAGCTGCCTCCACTTTAAAGTGGATTAGAGGAGCAAAACACTGAAACAATGGGAGGTGAAAAATCAAATTAGGCTCTTAAACATCAAAAAGGGGCCTTGAACAGTTAAGCTTCCTCTCCTCTAATCTGTTTACTTTCAGTCAACTATATATTCACAATCACAAACGGTTTCTCCACAAGCTTGGCACTAAAACGCTAAAGTCTGTTCCTGTCACTGGAACAGTCCAGAGACTGTAATGCCGTCCACACAAACAGAGGGCGAAAGGGCACGGCGCGTCTGTGCGGTTTAGTCCGAAGTGCTTTAAAATGATCACTTTTGAGAGGAAACTCTTGAGAGCCTGAATGCTGCAGTGGGTAAATAGTTTGTCTTATTTCCGTCTGTTTTTCTTTCTTTGCCTCCTTATTTACTCTGTTTTTATTTTCTCCCGTCCCCTAAATCTCTTTCTCGCTCTCTCCCCTCTCTCTCTCTGTTCATCCAGCAGGGGTGATTTTCACTAAAGAACACCCCAGCAGTGTTCCATGTTGCATTGTTCACGCTCTGCCTCCAATTTGCTTTCCACATTCTGCAGCCCCGTCCGAGACGTTACGCCGGCTTAAGAGACAAATCGCACACACAAAAAAAAAAGGGGAAAAAAATGGAGAGAGGAGAAAGGGCCAGCCCTTCACAGCAATGCAATTATCGCAGCATTTGATGCCGGCGGCCGCCGCTGCTGGCTTTTGTAGTGTGGCTTCTGCTCTTCTCTGCTCGCCCTGTACTTCACCAGCGCACCTAATAGCCATGGAAGCAGCGATTTTTACGGTACAAGACATTAACATGGCTACACTCCCCAACAATGCCCACATTCAATAGGACTTAAAAAAGAGAGGTGGCTTCGCCTACTTAAGTAAGCCAGAACCTGCCACTGAAAGAGACAGTCCGTGAGTTTATTACACCTTCAAAGAGAAAGTGAGAGAGTCTTCCAGCTACATCTAGAGCCTTTTTCTTTTCTCACTGATGACACATTTATTAAATGCCAAAAACAGCTGCAGGCTTGCAGAAAGTGACATATTCACATCTGCCTGCCTTTCTAGCGCAATATTTATTTATTTAGTAATAAACAAATATTTTTATAATGGTGGTACATTGCTCACAAAATATCACATCAATTAAAAAATATGTGCATAATGAAAAATTAACTAAAAGTCATTTTTATAAAAATCACCTTAACTTAATTTCTGTTATTTCTACTCGATTTTATGAGTTTCAAAATTTTAATAAAGTGCAATAAAAGAGAAGTTTGTAACTTATTTTACTTTTCAAATAATGCAGCTATTAAACATTTTAATTATATGAACGTTAGATGTTTTATAAATGTTTTTAATTTACAAAAATGTCACAAATTTCAGCAATAAAAACTGGTCTTATACACTGAAGACATACACAAAAATTGTTTAAGAAGTAAATCAGTTTATCATTCACAAAACGCAAGGCATTAAAAGTTGCATCTAAAACACGACACAGTATATTTCCACTTCAAATACCAGAAGAACAAGTTGACACTTGGCCAGTCAGCTTCCTATTTGTGTTGGTGATACGCAGCTGATCTTCTGCTGTTTGCGGTTACAGATGCACCAGACAGCAGAGAGGGAGGCGGAGGAATAAAGGCGGGAGGAGGCGGAGGTGAAAAGAGGGGCAGATGAGCAGGAGGGGGCACTTTTACAAAGGCAATGGAAAGAGAAAGTTAGACACAAAGAAACAACGAGGAGCAAAATGCGGGACACGGAGAAAGGAGAGCCAAGCCATTCAAAAGACCATCTGTGATTTGAAATGGATGAGTGTTTTGAGCGCTGTGTTTTTCCTTATCCAGCGCTGAATGGACAGAAACCAATCAGTAACTTAAAAAGGCCATAAACAAATAAATGTGAAAAAAGAGCCCTCCGTGCTTCCTCGCAGGACAGATTATACGGGGCGAGATGCCTCGACACAGCCTTTAAAATAACAAAAAACTATGAAATCGGGAATTAACCTTGGAAGAATTATGAATAAACATATAAACAAAATGGCATTTAATCCACAAGGCGCCAGTTAAAAATGTGTGAAATAACTGGAAAATACTAAGTGTGATTACAAAGGCTGTAATACAGTCAGAAGTGACTAACAATAATTCATTTTAATCATCACTAGTGTTTTTTTCCTGCAGCCAAAAATATTAATGTTGATAATAATAAAACGAATCATGCTCATTATAATTTAAATTCATGTTGCCATATAACCTTAAAGAAAATTAAAACGACCTGTGATACAGAATTATTCATGCTTAATTATCTCATGCTAATGACTGTTTATTAATAAAGAAAACATCTGAAGTGATTGACACGAATTGTATGTAAATCACATGTAAATTTAAAGTGCTAATACTTATTTTCATTCTAGAGTAATTCAGATAAATGCTAAGTTACATGGTAGGAGAGAAGGAAAACTAAACAATATCAATATATTAAACCTAAAAAATAAAAAAAACACAAAGAGATTTTTTATAATATTATTATTACTATTATTATTATTATTGTAACACTTTACAATAAGGTTCCATTAGTTAATGTTAGCTAACGTATTAACTAACATGAACAATACATATATTACAAAATGTAAAAATCTTTGTTAACGAAAAAGAGTGCATTAATTTTAACTAATGTTAACAAGCACAATTTTTGATTTTAATAATGCATTAAAATGAAATAAAATTAATAAATGCTGTAGAAGTATTGTTCATTCTTAGTTCATGTTAACTAATGTTAACTAATGAACCGTATTGAGAATGTGACTTCTGATTAAATCAAACCAAAGTTTCTTTGCTCAATTAGTAAATGAAGCACATATTAGCTTTGTATACATTACAGGACATTAAAGCAAAATAATAGACTTCTCTAAAAGCATCACTCATTAAACGCGTCGCCATGAAGCTCGGTCCAGACAATGAATTACTTCTCTCTCCATAAAGTAAAATAATGTGAAATATCGCATATTTTAATCAACTTCAAAAGTATTGCTATCCTCAAATTTTGGATGGGTGCCGAACACATTCATGGCAGTTTAATTAAATTAACTCACGGTCCATCTTTGATTTGTACCCATTAAAAATACAATTTTATGACTCAATTCGAAAAAGCATCATAGAAGGTTAATGACTAAAAGTGGGGCATAAGAAGCTTAATTGCGTACAGACACTGCGGACAGTATTTTATTGGGTAAAGCTAAATTCAAGACACCAATTCTGCAGCTGAGAGGTTTGTGGACGGCATTAAATCACAGGGTAGCCTGAGACAACTGCTCTAGAGGACAAAAATCATCCTTTAAAAACGTGAATGAACTTTTTATATGCCTCAACCGAAGGTTTAATTTAGGATATAATTGCTGGATCTTTGCTTTTGTATAATTAAACAGAATAAACTTAGCTCTGATTTATTAATAGTCCCATAAAAACTCAGCTAAATTCATTATTTAAAAACGTAATTACTAAAAAAGAAGAAAAACTCAAAAAAGTTGAGAAAAGGACAAATCTTTTACACAGGCTTGTAATTTAAACATACACTTCAAGCTATTTAATTGATTCCAGAATTGCAGTGTATCCAAGTAAATTTATTTTATTAAATATATTTTATCCATCTTCCAATGCTCATTTTACAGCTTAAAGGATTACAGTGCTTGGCACAACGAGAGTGTTGAGTTGAATCTAACCTATGGGTGAAGCAAGCTAATAAACTAAAGATGAATTTCCGGATGGTGATTAACCCGTGCCTTAGTTGGAACGAGCTGATGTCAGTGGCGAATACTGAAGGGATGACATTAGCTGTAAATGTAATGATGCAGCGGTCCATCTCTCACTGCTAGGATGAGCTGCATGATGAAGTCAGTTAGGCAAGAGCACAGGACTCTTATTGACCAGGGGGAGTTTGCCTAGCACTAAATTCTCAGCAATAACAATGTAGTGAATAGGTGAGAAAGGAAGGAGAGCAGAGATCAGCCTGCGGCGTGACCCAAGAAGGGGTGGCCTAGGTTTGGGGTGAAAGGGAGGAGGAGGAGAATAGGGTTGACGGCTAGTCTCTTGACCTCCCAGAATCTCAGTTCCTCCTGGTGCACACCAGAAATGACAGGACCTCCCACCTTTATTCTCGGACTTATTCGCTATTAAAACGCATAGACACGGGACGCATACTGCAATCGGGATACTAAAATAAAGCAAAAAGAGAGAGGAGCTGATGTTGTAGCTATTATAAATATTCGAAAGTGCTGGCCTTGACACATTAGTACATTGTGAGGGCGTAGGAAGAGAAAGTGTGAGAGAAAAATAAACAGCGGAGGAGAGTGGTAAACAAAACATCCCCTAATGGATGGGTGTGTAGGGGGTTTTAAAAGCGGTCTACAGTTGCCATTAACAGATTAAAGCACCCTTTTGGCCTGATCAGTAAAGCGTGTCGGCAAACTACTCCTAACTACTAGCAAACTGCTCCGAAACACTCCTGCCATATTCTCACAGCGGAAACGTTGAGAATCTTCAGCAGTCGAAAGAGAAAGCGGACAAGACGGGGTAGCGAAGGATCGGGTCTGACCCGCATGACTGCCCCCCCCCCTCCTCCCAGCACACACACACACATTGACAGGGGGTAGTTCCAGCCTGGTTGTTGGCAGGACTCTCTGATTTCACGGCAGGCTGGGTGGTGCCATTGAACAGTCATCATGCTCTCTTTCAGCCTTTTAGACTACAAACCCCCCACCCGCTACTTCAGCCCACAACAACTACACATGCAGACATGCATGCAGACCCTGTAAGTCTCACACACACGCTCCAACATTCTCACCCAAGCACTAGCACGACCTTGCCCTGCCATGCAGCACCATCATAACATGGTTTCTCACACTGTGTCCAAAGATTTCAGTGTTCAGTCTGTCAGGCTTTTTTCTTTGCTGATTTTTGAGAAAAATCTAAAGAATTTTCTGGAATATGTGGGGAGTTTTTTTCATATAAAATTTTAAAATGTGACCCTGGACCACAAAACCTTAAGTAGCACGGGTATATTTGTAATACATTGTATCGGTCAAAATGATACATTTTTCTTTTATACCAAAAATCATTAGGATATTAAGTAAAGATCATGTTCCATGAAGATATTTTGTAAATTTCCTACCATAAATAAACTTATTTTTTGATTAGTAATATGCATTGTTAAGAACTTTATCTGAACAACTTTAAAGGCAATTTTCTCAATATTTCATTTTTACCTGACCTTTATGACTGGTTTTGTTAAAACATATTATAAACTATAAAAACATATTGTTAAATAATTTTATATAACTTTTTTATGTAACTTACATAACTTTTAGTGCTTAAATTTTAAAATATAGATATAGACAGATAGACAGATAGATAGACAGATTGATAGATAGATAGATAGATAGACAGATAGATAGATAGATAGATAGATAGATAGATAGATAGATAGATAGATAGATAGATAGATAGATAGATAGATAGATAGATAGATAGATAGGTAGATAGATAATTATTTTTATATTTTGTATAATATTTTTTACTTATTTTTGAATTACACTACTTTAGACCACATTATAAATTACTTAGTTATAAAATGATAAAAACATATTTATAAATAATTTAACTTTTAATACTTAAATTTTAAAATATCATAGATGATACTATATATTATTTTTATATATTTTGTATAATATCTTTGACTTAAATTAAACTCCTATGTTAATTATAAAAATTATAAAAACATTGGTAAATAATCTGTCTTTTAATACTTAAATTTTAAAATAAGATAGATAGATAGATAGATAGATAGATAGATAGATAGATAGATAGATAGATAGATAGATAGACAGATAAATTATTTTTGTATTTTGTATAATATTTTTTACTTATTTTTGAATTACACTACTTTAGACCACATTATAAATTACTTAGTTATAAAATGATAAAAACATATTTATAAATAATTTAACTTTTAATACTTACATTTTAAAATATCATAGATGATACTATATATTATTTTTATATATTTTGTATAATATCTTTGACTTAAATTAAACTCCTTTGTTAATTATAAAAATTATAAAAACATTGGTAAATAATTTATCTTTTAATACTTACATTTTAATATATCATAGATAGATAGATAGATAGATAGATAGATAACATTTCTATATTTTGTATATTTTTGACTTGCATTACACTGAATTTATAAGTTAATTAATTGTAAAATTCTAAAAACATTGTTTAATTAATTGCCTTTTAATACTTAAATTACAAAACATCATAGATGGATAGATAGATAGATAGCTTTCTGTGGAGCTCCATGTGGGCCTACTTATAACTTAAGCACCATCCCATAATGTCTCCTAATGTGTCATCTGTCACGCATTACAGAGACGTGACATAATTTAGATGGCGTGTGAGATGAGAGAACCGTGTGCACAGGGTGACAATGTCTTACAGGGCGCAGTGAGGTAACCAGTTCTCTCCCCAGTTCTCTCCCTCTCGCGTACCAGAGAAAAGCTGTTTTTTGTTTGCAAGTAAAGTTTTCTCCTCCTCTTTGAGTGGGCTCGAGAAAGTCTCCCTTCTCTCCTTTAACAAACTCCCCTCTCTTCTGTCAGACTTCCAGCGGGCTAATTAACATGCAGCAGGGTGACTTTTCGCCTCTTGTGTTTCTCTCTCTCTCTAAAGGGTACTTAATAAAATGTGAGTCTGCGGAATGCAACAAAGGCGCAGCGCCTCAGAGCAGCTTCATTTCCATTAGAGAGGCCTCCCGGCTCTCACAGTAACGTCTGGACCTGCAGTTCATTCTTGCAGAGTGGCCCGACAACAGGTTGGTACTGCCCCAGTGACAAGGTACAATTTTTCTTTAAAAGTGTGGAATGAAGAAAGTACTTTCAGGACAAGATGGGACAACTATCTTTCTTCTTAACTTTTCCCCCATTAAAATAAATAAATAATAAATGAATTAGATTTGATAATTTCCTATAATTTTTCTGCTGACTGACTTATTCTGACTGAAGTTACCTTTGGGTCAATATGAGGGAAAGACAGCCTGCCAATCCCTGGCTGGGACTAAAAGACAAATAGTGTTTACTTAAAATATCCCATCATTACCCGATTAAAAATTCCATTTGTTAAAATTGCACAAATATGTGTTTCATTACACATGACTAATGGCTTTTGTATTAATGAAACACTTGCAGAGCTAAGGAATTAATCAAAGAAGAGACAACCGAAATAAGGTATTAAAAGTTATTCAGGTACAGTAATTGCGGCTGAAAATTGTTTGACTAAGATGAATCCTGCTGATTCTTAGAGTTAAGGCGAGAAATGACGCCCCTCCCAAAAATATAAATGCTCTCTTGCAACAAAATCTCCAGTTATGAGATCATTGTGGAATAATTTCAAATGGGAGGAAAAATTGCCACACAAAATAAAAGTGGTTTTCTCCTCAACTTATACTCTCTTCCTCCTTATGTTCTTATTGCTCTCTCTCACTTCCCCAATATCGTGTCCCTGGTGCCTGGCTCTCCCTCACATCCTTTCTAAATTATTCACAAGCAGTCCTGCAGTATGCTTGATTAAGTTTTAATTTCAGCAAATTACCAATCGGCAGGAGGCCACCCTAGTGAATCATATGGATGGCGAGTTATTTATCAGAGCTGAGGAGGTGCGGATACTTCAGCACTCCCTGTGCTCTAATCTACTGGACACTGACCTGGACTTCATTGTGCAAATAGTCAATAGGCCACAGCTAGTCATTTACTCACTCAGGCAGAACTACACCCGACTTTGAGTTTGAAGTGTTCACATTGCTAATCTGTGCGAGAAGAGCTGTTAGAAGGGTTTAAAGTCAACTTCTTTCTTAAAGTGATAGATCACCTACAAAAATGATGGCATTATTTGATCGTCCTTATATCCAAACTGTATTGCTTTTTCTTCTGTGGAACACTTGATTCTTAATACTGTGTTGTTATCTTTTTTTTCAGTGATAGTTGTTCATGAGTCCCTTGTTTGTCCTGAACAGTTAAACTTCCCGTTGTTCTTCAGAAAAATCCTTTAGGTCCCACAAATTCTTTGGTTTTTCAGCATTTTTGTGTATTTGAATGCTTTCCAATAATGGCTGCATGATTTTGAGATTCATCTTTCCACACTGAGGACAACTGAGGGACTCATATGCAACTATTACAGAAGGTTCAAATGCTCACTGATGCTCCAGAAGGAAACACAATGCATGGGGGGTGAAAACTTTTGGAATTTGAAGATCAGGGTAAATGTAACTTATTTTGTCTTCTGGGAAACATGTAAGTATCTTCTGTGTCTTCTAACGGGCAGTGCAAAATAAAAAAAAAATATATGCTATTTAGGTAAAATAAGAAAAATGTACACATCTTCATTCTGTTCAAAAGTTTTCACCCCTGGCTCTTAATGCATTATTTTTCTTTCTGGAGCATCAGTGACCATTTGAACTTTCTGTAATAGAAGCATGTAAGTCCTCAAAATCATACAGTCATTTTTGGAAAGGGTTCAAATACACAAAAAATGAATTTATGGGACTGGAAGGATTTTTCTGAAGAACAGCAGGCAGTTTATCTGTTCAGGACAAACAAGGGACTCATAAAGAAATACAACAGTGGATCATTTAGGTAACAACACAGTATTAAGAATCGTAAACTTTTGAATGAGGTCATTTTTATAATTCAACTATTTTCTCTTGTGGACTATATGTAAATGTCAAAAAAAATAACATGCATTTTCTATGATCCCTCTTAATTTGGTAAAATAATTAACATTTTGCAGATTCTGCAAGGTGTATGTTAACTTATGACCTAAACTGTAAATACATTTAATTTAATTAAAATTTCATTTCATTTAATCCATACAGTGCAAGTCAGTGTGGTCCAATGTTGTTTTGAACCACTTGACTTTCACTGTACGGATAGAAACATTCTTCAAAACCTCTTCTTTTATGCTCTTCAGAAGAAAGAAAGTCAGACAGGTTTGGAACGGCATGAGGTTGAGTAACAGCTCACATCATGACAGAATTTTCATTTTTGGGTGAACTAACCAGGCTGACTTAGTGACATTAAACGACTTGAATCATAGTACTTAATTTATATGAAGTAGTTAATTGAATCAAAGTAGTTCATTTATACGTTACCACAAAAACACATGGTTCCCTGACAAAACACTGTCTCCAGTATATGAATGTACTATGTCACCGCAGTCTGGGAACAGCATGATATTCCCCACCCAATCTCCTGACATCATATGTGGGGCGCAGATTAGCGCTCAACACACTGTAAATTACATTGTGGTCTCATTAAGACCTAATAGCATCTTATTACTCCAATTTACCGATATAGGCGTTTGAAGGGCTAGCAGTGGCACTCCATACCGCCGCTAACTCCGCGCTTATAGATTAGCGCTCTCCTTCACAATAATCAAGCACTAACTGCAGGTAGTAATTTAGCACTCAGGATAATTACCACTAATGATCACGTCGGTGTCGGAGCGAGGGAGCGTACACGCGTGATTATGTGCATTCACGCAGCATGTTTGCGTTAACACGGAAGCGCTGTTGATTTGTGTGTGTGAAACACTAGCGCAGTAGCTCATAACCCATTAGCCTGAGTGTGGGGAGGTAGCCAGGGCCCTGCGTCGGATTTATCACGCTCTCCCTGGGTGATTGTCCAACACGGCTTTCCTGTAGCTCTGACAATAGGGTTGGGATTAACGCGGCCTGTCAGTTTCCCCCACACTACAGATCTTTTTGTCCTCGTTAAAAGCTCCTCTAATTAGCGCAGAGGGGCTTCGCTGCTATCTGCTATCGCTCAGATACACCACAGGGTTATAGCGGGAAAAAAAGAAGCACATTTTTCCTCTCGTTTCATTCTATGGGCCGCACACCCACACACACACAAAAGCCCCCTTACGGCCTAGGAGATATCAGCCTTCCCCTTTCTGTGGCTTTTAGCACACCGATCATAGATCTTATTCATGGGCCGTATTGCCTTATTGCGGTCTCAGCTTTAATGAGACATAATAAGGGGGACATTTCGTAGCAACACGCCGCTCTTTTTTTATTTGCTGAACCGTATCTCTCTTTCTCGCTCCCTCCCTCCCACTCTCGCCAGCTCCCACTTGGCAGATGAATCATATCTTTCGCGCTACATATGCTAAAGCCATGTAATTACAGGCCACCTTAAATACAACAAGTCTTAAAGCTGTCGCCAGAATTACCCCGAAACAAGGCGGGCGGCTCTGTAACCAAGCTGTCACTGTTAAAATTAATTTATCATGGGACGGGGAGAGAAAGAGAGAGAGATCATTTGGCAGAGGAAAGCTAGTGGCTTTAACAAAGTGAATTGAAAACTAGACCGACTGACAGAAATAAAAAAAGGACATGGATGAATGTCAACGTTTCATGACTCATCTTTTTTCTTCGCAGTTTCTAAGCTCGCTATATGCTCACTGTAAGGTGTGTTTTGGAGGAACACAAGCAATGCGTATGCATTGTTCAGCCAAGTTTCAGCTTCCTCCCTCCTGGCTGCTAAAGGCTTTAATTCATCAGCGGTCTGCCTGATTGATCTGCTTCTCATGGGCCGCTCTGCCGCTGCTGATGCTGCAGAGCGCGTGTAGACGGCTGGCAGAATAAAGAGTAGCAGTTGTGTGGCTGGCTGCGAGAGTGGAGGGGACATTTTTTAAAACGTATTAATCGCCCTGCCTGATCAGGCCCTGAGTGCTGCAGACAGGCCCTGTCAGGGCAAGCGCGAGAGAGATGGTCTATAGGACCGCGCGGGTCTCAAAAGGGCTGCTACTCACGCCTACAAACACGGCTGAATCCTTCTCTTCTGTGAATAATACACACACACATACGAAATCAAACAGCAGCATGCATGAAAGAGCACACAGCTCTCTGATGATCGTAATCGGGCTTCGATATCAGCAATTCCCTGAACGTTAAACAAGCTCCATGAAGGAAAACCAATTTGTCATAGTTACGTTTTTTCTTCCTTTGTGATGTTATTTGTATTGCCCTCAAAGCTACATGATTAATACATTATAATGACACCGTTATTTCACTTTTCCCGGCTGCTTGTCTTTTTTTGTTTTTTTTTGCACATACAATTCAGTCGTTAATTGCGGAGGGATGCAAGGGGGAATAGCAATGAGAGAACCGCAAGACGAATCATAAGGCGCTGTGTTTTCAGCCCCATTTAAACAGAAGGGTTTGCTATTGTGGTTATGCTACATGAGAGCTGGGCTCTATGGGTAAGTGACGTCTCTGTTTAAGACGTTTGTGGTTATGCGCCGTGCAACTGGTGGTGGATTAACCAAATCTACTCCCTGACCTACCACTGGGAAGCATGTAAAGTAATATTAACTTCATTCCATGACAGTTTAGAGGTATTTTTATTTGAAAGTCAGTATTTTTCAGAATTATTTGAGGAAGTGACAGTAAAGAAATTTATAATGCCACAAAAGATTTGTATTTTTAAATAAATGCTGTCCTTTTGAACTTTGGTAAGACTTTATAATAAGGTTGACTATAGTTATCATGAACTAAGATTGAACAATACTTCTACACCATTTGTTAATATTAGTTAATGTTAATGTCAGCATTTACTAATACATTATTAAAATTAAAAGATGTGTTTGTTAGCATTAGTTAATGCACTGTGGATTAACATGAACTAACAATGAACGACTGTATTTTTATTAACTAACATTAACAAAGATTAATAAATACTGTAATAAATGTATTTTTTATTGTTTGTTCATGTTCATTAACTAACATTAACTAATGGAAACTGTTACCGAACTTTTTATTCACCAAAGAAAAACGTGAAAAAATATGGTTTCTACAAAAATATAAAACAGCACAGCTGTTCTCAAAATTGATAATAAAAATAAATTTTTCCTAGCACCAAATCAGCATATTAGAATGATTTCTGAATGGCCATGTGACACTGAAGATTAAAGTAAATTACGTTAAAATATGTGAAAACAGATTATTATTTTAAATTGTAGTAATATTTTACAATATTACAGTTTTACTGCATCAAATAAATGCACCCTTGGTGAAAATAAGACTTATTTTTTAGGAAAAAACCTCACCAAACCCAGACTTTTGAATGGTAGTGTGATATAAATACATAACAGCAAAAAAAAAAAAATTGATTGTTGAATGACTAGTCAATTAGTCAACCGTTATGAATTGTTAGTAGCTAAAATCACAACACAAATTTATATGTGTGTAGAAATGATGTAAATAGGAAAAGATATATGTGACCCTGGACCACAAAACCAGTCATAAAAGGTAATTTTTTTTAATTTATACGTCATCTGAAAGCTGAATAAATAGGCTTTCCATTGATTTATGGTTTGTTATGATTGGACAGTATTAGACTATTTGAAAATCTGAAATCTGAGGGTGCAAAAAAAAAAAAAAATCAAAATATTGAGAAAATTGCCTTTAAAGTTCTTCAAATGTAGTTCTTAGCAATGCATATGACTATTCAAAAATTAAGTTTTGATATTTTTACGGCAGGAAATTTACAAAATATCTTCACGGAACATGATCTTTACTTAATACACTAATGATTTTTGGCATAAAAGAAAAATGTATCATTTTGACCCATACAATATATATTTGTATATTTGGATACTTAAGACTGGTTTTGTGGTCCAGGGTCACATATATTGTATAAACACAGGGCTCTAATATTATTTCTCAGTGTTGAGTCAAGGCTTTAGCACAGAGTGCATGAATCTTAAAGGAAGAGGACAGTTTAAAAGGACATGCTATTAATTGCCGGGCTACAAATGCTACCCACAAATGGAGCCCACTAAAGGAAGCCATTTCTGATTGAATGACCATTGACTGGGACAGGGGAAGAGGGAGGAGCCAGGGATGAGAAAAGAGAGAGAGAGAGGGTGTGTGTGGTCCGGGCCTCGCTGGCTCCCGGGGTGTTCCGCTACACTGAGGACAGCACAGGGGAAGTGAGAGGAGGGAGCCAAGGTGGCGAATGAGAAGGGAAGGTGACAAGACATCAGGGAGAGTGCAATGAATTATTTATGAGGCCACTGATGGACAGGCTGAATAAGAGAGACAGAGAAAGGGGGGGAGACATAAGGATCAGTGGAGGGGAGGGGTGGACAGTAGAAACCAGGGTCTCTTTCATGCTTTGCACAAATATACACTCACACAGACAGACAGATGGACATACACACCGCAAGCTGTTGTGCGAACCCGGCCGGAGAGGTATAGGGTGATGGGATGCTTTGATTCTAACAAACCCCCAACATAAGAACGAGATCACGAAGGATGTGCGGTGTCCACGTGTGAGCATATGCACACACACGTCTCGCCTGTCCCTTGGCTGGTAAGAATGTAGCTGGCTTAAAAAAAAATAAAATAAATAAGAGGACTGTCACCATTTTTCACAGTTCTGGCCATAAGAAGACAGTATGTTTAACCTCAGTTCCCTCCTGGTGCTCTGGGCCTTGTTCGGGGCACATGTGAGTGATGTAGTGCTGAGAGCACTGTGCTCGTGTGACCGCTCTGTAGGTGCACTGTTAGGGGGGCTAGGACTGGTTAAAGCTGGGATGATGAATATTTAACCCTTGTAGACGGGCGGTGGTTAATTTGTCAGGTCCGCTGGTTAAATGCCACCATTAGCATTGGGCCCCGATATTGACGGGTGGAGGCTGGAAGCGGGGATGATGGATGTAGAACAGCCCAAACCAGACAGCCGGCTCATCACGTCGCTGTATCGACAGAATATTATTAGCACAGCAGCAGAGCGTGCTACAACAGGTAGAAGGGCTAGAAAAGACCCTTGAGGGTGGACACACCAACACACACACTCACTCAAAGCTTAAAATGTACACACACTAAATTATATTCTTATATACAGTTATAAATAATATTAATAATAAATATGTAAAATATCTGTTTTATACTTTCAATACAGTCTATAAAAATGACAAATATAAAATAGAAAGAAACAATTATAGGTATAAGTGTGAAACTGTTTTTTTAAAATCTTTTGGTAATGTTACTGAATTTCTAGTACATATTACTATATATTAATATTTTTATTTCATATATATATATATATATATATATTATCTAATACATTACATATTAAAATACTGAACACACATCTTGTTATAAATAAATGTTAGAATAAAATTCTACATATAATAGAATTAATAGAATTGTAATATATAATATCTATTATATGTTATATATATATATATATATATAAAATATATATTATATTTAAATATATTATGTATTAAAATACTGTGTACATCTTAATAATAAATATCATATTTCAATAAAAAATATATAATTTAATATATCTTATATATATAATATAAATAAAAAAAAAATATGTACATGAAAAAGTAATATATTTAATATATTACTTAATATATTATAAAATACAGAACTTGATCTTGTTATAAATATAAGTTTAGAATAAAATTCTACATATACATAAAAAAGAATTTTAATATCTAATATCTATTACAGGTTATATATATTATACTATTATGTGTGTATTGTGTGTGTGTGTGTGTGTATAGTTAATTTTTTGCAATGTTTCTAGACTGTATGGACGGTAAAAAAAGAACAAGAAATGATGGTGGAAGTTTGGCAATTGTTGCAAGCCACATTCAAACTCACATTATTCACATGAGCACCCTAAAAAACCAAGCCACGACACCAACCTGACATTTATTTTTACTCTTACTGCAATGCAGTTGAAACCTCAAAAAAGACTGTTATAGGGCTAACAGTTTTATTAACCATTTTTCTTTTTCATCATTTTTACTTTTTTTGTTACCCCTTTCAGCACTTTTCGGCAGCATGAGGCTTGGGGGTGAGGGTCATGTCAGTGCTGCTCTCACAGCCACAGGTAAACCTCTCCCTGTGCTCCACGCCCTGCCATTACAGCGCACAGCAAACCCAGAACCCCCTACCAAAACATTTCCCACCATGCAATCTGCCTCAGGAACGCAGACGTCCCGGCCCACCAGGGCGTCTGCCCCGACCCCGCCAATTGCCCTGTTACCACAGCTATAACACCAGGTTTCTGCGTGAGGCCGTTTCTCCCCAGACACCTGCCACTGGAGCGGGCTCATAACATCCCTCCAGTTGTTACTGTGACATTGCCGCAAAGACAGGCAGTTTTAAAACCTCCACTTTACAGGCCCTTCTGCTATTCACACGGTATATGCCACCGTCTACATCCGCCACTGATGCAAACAGCCTCGCGCTGTCATTATGAGAATTCAGTTGGAGTCGTAACAGTTTGGAACAGATTGCCTGAAAATCTACCAAGGGAGAAAAAAAAAACAAGAAGAAAAATATAACTGGCTTTCTGGCGAGGCAAAAAACAAATCTTGTATTTCTTTGTGCATCATTCCGTGAAATACAAACACATCTGAGAAAACGAAGTGAAACATTCCTCTGTGTTCAACCCAGCTCGGCAAGCCATTGGTGGCAGGTTTGTTGAAGCCTGACTGAACAAACAGTCTTGTCTCAAAAACAAGCCTCTCTTCTCTGGTGCTGCAAGTAAACCGTTCGCTCTCTTTCGCTCTGCCTTTTTCTCTTTGGCTATGTTCACATGGTCATTTATAAGCAGATGTGATTCACAGATTGACCTACTTAAACTGCGACTTTCAGAAGTAGCTAATATGTGACCCTGGACAACAAAACCAGTCTTAAGTAGCACGGGTACATTTGTAGCAATAGTCAAAAATACATTGTATGGGTCAAAAATATAAATTTTTCTTTTATGCCAAAAATCTTTGGATATTAAGTAAAGATCATGTTCCATGAAGATATTTTACAAATTTCCCACTGTAAATATATCAAAACTCAATTTTTGAGTAGTAATATGTATTGCTAAGAACGTAATTTGGACAACTTTAAAGGTGATTTTCTCAATATTTAGATTTTTTTGCACCCTCAGATTCCAGATTTCAAATATTGTCCTATCTTAACAAACCATACATCAATCAAAAACTTATTTAGCATTCAGATGATTTATAAATCTCAATTTTTAAAGATTGACCCTTATGACTGGTTTGTGGTCCAGGGTCACATATGGTCTTGTTAGTCCTTTTCTGTTCTTATACAACATCAGTGAAACAACTAACACCTCATTTAATAAAAATGTAAATCAAACGTCTTAAATGTGCCATATTCAGAGAAAGACAGTGTTGCTTCTTTTTTTAAACAAACTGCATGTGAATAAAAACATATTTAGGACTCTTAAACTGGAGTGACATCGGTATTCTATTGCAGTGTGAACGCAGCCATCTGCGTCTCTCTTTCTCTCTCTCAAGGCTTAGGCTGATGTACCGAAGGATAGACTCGCTCTGAGATGCGTAGGCCCGTCTCCCCCGACACTGTTTGTTTGTACATGCTCGCTTTGTTTCCCTCCTCTCTGCTCCACAGATCTTTGCATCTTGCCAGACTCTGTGTGTATCATAGGAGACCAGTAAACAAAAAGTTAAAGGAGTCAAGCATGGAAGGTCTGCATGAGCCCTCCTAAGCCCCACAAAGCAAACTGGACACACACGCAGGGCCAAAAAAGGAGCAAAGTTAAAGCAAAAGGCCCCACACGAGGAGCAAACATGCTGTCATATGTGTGGAGAAAAATGGTCTCATATGGAGCGATCTGCAAAGGGGGAGTAGGAGAAAAGCTGGGGCCTTTTGATTATTTGCACTCGTTTGATGTCGCCGCAAGAAGGACAGAAAGGAGACGTGTTTAACTTCTAGAAGAGAGCATCACGCTGTGTCCGAGCCATACGACCACTATCACTAAACCCCACTCAGCCTGCCGCTTGTTAGACAGAGCACTGGAAAATCAATATATCTTTGAATGGAGGTCACAAGGGTGACTGCTTTGGGAAAAGTGACAGATTTGCTCTCTTTTGCTCTCTAAGCCCACCCCCCCTCCTCCTCCAGACCCCATTCGTAGGCTCGACTGTGCCCCCCCCCCCCACCCCCGTTTCCCCAGAGGCGGATGCCGTGCATTCTGCCGTGGGGATGTGGTATTAGACATCCCGTATCCAAATGGCACCCGCAGAGCTGCGCAAGCACGGGAGCCAGGGGCCAACATGACTACAGGATTACACAGCAGCAGGTGTGAATCGCAGCTTAACTCACAAAAGCACACATATACACACAGGAAGGGGGGGCTCGATAAAGAGGGAGTTCAGATTAGCCACTTTTAGGTGCTATTTTCAATGGCGACAATTTTCGGCTCTGCAGTGCTGAAATTGTCGGGGTCTCGGGCCTGCAGGCGCACAGCCACCGGGCTGAAAATGGCCGACCGAAGGGGGGGGGGCAGTTATGGGCTTTGATAGGGGTGAAGTGGAGGGGGTCTCTGCTTAAGAAGATTTTTGACCCCCCGGGAGGAGACGCGGTCAAAGAGCGTCTGTGTTCTTTGATGTGTCACAAAAATAAACTCGCTCTCGACTCGCAGAAAACACAGACAGGAAGAGCGCTCGGCGCATGAGATCACTCGTAACCGCTGTGTCTTCTCTGTCCGATACTGTATCGCTCACACTGAGTGGACACAAAAAGGAACAAAGAATAGTAATGAAAAGCGAATGAATCAATATCCCTGCCGGCAAATAAGATGAAATTGAGGCTTGCCTCAGACTTCTTGATTGCTAAATCTTATTTTTTAACCCTCAGCCTCTGATGAGACTTTCTTTTTGTTTCAGACTTCAATGATAACCTATTATTTTCTCTTTTAACGTGTTCCTCTAACCTGGTCAAATAACAGAAATTATTGAATCTTCTTTTCAATTCTTAACAAAAATTAAGCTTCAATATATGTTTCTGGACCACAAAACCAGTCATAAGGGTCAATTTTTATACAAAAGCTGAATGAATAAGCTGTTCATTGATGTATGGTTTGTTAGTATAGGACACTATTTGGCCGGGGCACAACTATTTGAAAATCTGGAATCTGAGGGTGCAAAAAAAAAAAAAAAAAAAATCAAAATACTGAGAAAATCGCCTTTAAAGTTGTCCAAATGAAGTTCTTAGCGATGCATATTACTAATCAAAAATTAAGTTTTCATATATTTACAATAGGAAATTTACTAAATATCTTCATGGAACATGATCTTTACTTAATATCCTAATAATTTTTGGCATAAAAGAAAAATCGATAATTTTGACTCATACAATGTACTTTTGGCTATTCCTACAAATATAACAGTGCTACTTAAGACTGCTTTTGTGGTCCAGGGTCACATTGAATGAAAATTCACTGCATTATTTTTAAAATATTTTATTTTATTTATTAAAAATTATTCACACTTTCAATTGAGCATGATTAAAGCTTCATATTTTGAATACTAATTTACTTGCTTTTTTTAAAGCCATTTGGACTTAGTCTTAAGTGGTCTCAAACGACATGCGGGTTGAGAAATTAAATTAAATTAATTTTTTGTATATAAAACTCACAACGTTTTTACATTTGGGTGTTTTCAATTCAATAAACTAAGTTATAAGGGTGCTAAATGCTAGCAACTCTGGTTCAATGATAGCCTGAGATGCATATGGTTCAATTACAGCACCACGCCGGGTGACTGGATAATATGACAATGCATCCATGTTCACAAAATGAAAGGAAGAGGAAAAAGAGAGACGGAGAGAGAGGGAGGGAGTAGAAGAGGAGAGGCCCATTTGTAATGTATACTACAGGAGGCATTGATGATTGCAATTATCAAATAGCTGTTTTAAAAGGCCATTGATTGGTGTCATTAACTCAGCGAGTGTTTACTGATTGCTGCATTTGCACGATCACTCATGCTGGGCGCTCGCGCATCTGTTCTGATTAGCCCTGAAGAGGAGTGGGCCATCAAAGGAAGGATATAAGCTCACACACGTCCAGCTGGCAGTGAGCGTGTGGACACACACACAGAATTAGTACACACACAAATTAATAAAACACACGCATACAGTTCCTGCAGAATTCTCAGACGACGCACAGTGGCTGGCACACGAAACGCTTATCTACTCAGGGCTACTGTATTCAATTATGTCAAAAGCCTTGTTAGAACACAACTGAGAACGGCGACGTAACCCATCGTGATAGGAGAGGGGGGAGGGAGTTCTTAAGTGCCTATTTTAACTGTTTTCTCCCAGGCTGCCTGGCTACCAGCCCACCCCCAAAACGGCCCTCTTTATTGGCATGTAAAAGCCCAGCTTCATGGGCTTGGCCAGACAGACCAGCCTGACAACTGCAGGAGCGTTTCAGCTTCCTGACCGCCCCGCACTCTGGCCCTTTCACTAACCGCACACCGCCACGGCAACCAGCTGCCACGGTGCTCTTATCAGTGGGCCGACTCCCTGTCACCACAACAAACAAGCCCCTGCTGCCACCACACAACCACCCACAGAGAAACAGAAAGAGGGATGAAAGTGAAAGCATTAGAAAGGGAGAGAACAGGTAAGACAAAGGCTGTCCGAAAGATGAAAAATGCAACCTTTGCAGGCAGTTATACAGAGGCGCGAAGACACTAAGGCAACTTCAGTGTCTATTACATCCCGCAATCCTGTTCACGCAATTTGGTGGTTGGTAGAACAAATAAAAATGGTGCCTTGATGAGTTTAAAGGAGTACATTTAGTTACATTTCAGACAGACAGACAGATGGACAGGTAGATAGATAGATAGATAGATAGATAGATAGATAGATAGATAGATAGAGACTGTGCAGCGAGGTAGCAGCTGTTCTAGGTTACATACACCAAAGAAAATAAGAGGAAATAGGACTGAAACTATGGGGGACCAAAAGGACCATGTGACAATGACAATCGAAACAAAAGACATATATTTGTTTCAAGATTTCTTCTCACCCTCCTACATCTCTTTCGCTCCCGACCACGTCTTTCCAAATAAAAACCCCCTTCCGCGTGTCACTTCAAAAACAACAATGCGGTCACACCTGAGAGGGGGCGAAAGATACACTCTCACTTTCTCCAGCACAGCTGTAGCTTAACACGGCTTCTGAAACGCAACCGCAGCGACAGACACGATAGTCGAGAGTCACACGGTGCACAGACAGTCAGGCGCAGTGACAGGCATTGAATTTAAATATGAGCTAGCTGCTGCGAGAGGATGCACAATTAGAATGCAGGATTGGATCAATAGGCGTGCTGACAGATGGATTACTAAGGTAAATAGATGATACATGCTGCTAAATAATTAATCAGGCCCCTACGAGCGCCTGGACAGAGAGTGACGGGAAGAAGGTACAAAATGGCAACACTTTCTAATGTGTGCGGGCTATTGGCATTCTGGAGGAGCGTGCGTGTCTCCATGCAGATTCTCCTGAGCCGCCTTTCCGCCTCAGGTCTCACCGACCGGTAATGAGCAATGATCACACACGCAGCCCTCACAGAAGCAATAAAGCAAAGCTGGAAGCTTTGTTAGCACCCGAAAACAAGCTACAAACTGCTACAGGTGTAAGGGCTTACGGCACGCATCGAGCTGATGCTAATGTTGGGAAGAAAGCCGAGCTTACATTAAAGACATTTCTCATGCAAGATGTCGCTCCGGATGCTGTTGTTTTAATCCGCGACAGTCGTCTGAAACTCCCGGAAAGCCCCCCAACGCATCCCGCTTGGTAATCACTCGTGTTCAATAATTCACATTTAAGGGATGCAATAAATATATATAATATGTGTGTCCTTTAGCCAAGCCGGCTTTTTGGAAACAAGTCTGTCACAGAAGACTGCACCCGCACACGAAGAGAAGATTAGATTACTGGGGGAAACAGTGAGGAGGGGTGAAGGAAGAGAGGGAGAAGGATAAAGAGGTGGTGGCTGTGAACGGGCTGGGGTGGGTCTGCTGTGCTCTGGGTGGTGAACCTGTTAGCGAGAGTGAAGTTTCATCCCCTACCTCTTTAAGGGACTCAGGGGGACGAGGCTTTTCAGCACATCTGCATTAGTCCAGGATGGGGAGGAGGGGAGTTTGAGCCTGATCTAAGGGCTGTTCCTGGTTGCCGGTGGCCCGGAACTAAACTCAGGGTTGACGGACGGCCCACTGTGGTACCATGACCGGCTCCCTGACCCCGGGTGCATGAGCAGAACGGATACTAATGCCAGCTGTGCGGTTCTACAAGACTCAGCGGACCGCTTTCGGCTTGCTTTTATAGCAAAGTGTGACATCACCACAAGGCCCACATCCAGGCCATGGGAACGAGCCTGACCTAAATCCTGGGTGCATGTGTGTGCTTGACAGAACCCCCATACAGCTGCGTGTGCACATCTGCCAAGAGCTTGAATCTATGAATGGAAATCATTTAGGTCAAAAAGCATAGGCTTTTAAACCACAAACAAATCCAAGTAATATGCAATTTCATACCAAACAAGTGTGTTTGTCAGCTACTGTATATTCATGAGGATTGTGCTGCGGTGTAAGACCATCATGTTCTATGTCAATTCACTCATTCGCTCTGATCCCAGCTGTTTGTCTGCAGAGGATGCACGCTCTCATCTCATTTCCCCTGTTCATTTCCCTAACAGTGGCTCCAGCGGTCCGCACACACCAGCCTGTGTCCAATTCAAGTGGGCCTGCCAACAAAGCTCAGGCAGGAAGCGCTAATCCTTGATCTGCATCATGCCGCAACAATGGCTCGGCCCGGCACTCCCTCACACCGCACAGAGCGGTGCAGCCATGGCCTGCTGCACTGACACCTGCTGTCTTTTGCCAAGAGTAACCAGAAGAGAGAGCAAGACGGATCACACACTTTGCTCCTCTGATCTCAATAAAGTAATTCTCATCACTCTCAAATGCTTCTGAGAGGCAGAGTTTCAAATAAAGATGAAACCCAAATCCCCTAAAGTTGGTTGCAAACAAATGTTTGCTATAAAAACGCCAAGTTTTATTGCTCTGTTAAGCAATCATGAAGATACAGAGAGACAGAACGATAGAACGACAGATAAACAGATAGATAGATAGATATATAGATAGATAGATAGATAGATAGATATATAGATAGACTGAGAGACAGAACGATAGATAGATAAACAGATAGATAGATAGATAGATAGATAGATAGATCGATAGAATGGTAGAACAACAGAACAATAGAACGATAGATAGAACGATAGAACGATAGATAGATAGATAGAACGGTAGAACGATAGAACAATAGACAGATAGATAGATAGATAGATAGATAGATAGAACGACAGACAGACAGACAGATAGATAGATAGATAGATAGATAGATAGATAGATAGAACACTAGAACACTAGATAGAACAACAGACAGACAGACAGACAGACAGACAGACAGATAGATAGATAGACAGATAGAACGACAGACAGACAGACAGATAGATAGATAGATAGATAGATAGACAGATAGATAGATAGATAGATAGATATATAGATAGATAGATAGATAGAATGCTAGAACGATAGATAGAACAACAGATAGACAGACAGACAGACAGACAGACAGACAGACAGATAGATAGATAGATAGATAGATAGATAGATAGATAGATAGATAGATAGATAGATAGATAGATAGATAGATAGAACAACAGAACGATAGATAGATAGATAGATAGATAGATAGATAGATAGATAGATAGATAGATAGATAGATAGAACGATAGACAGACAGACAGACAAACAGAACGCTAGAACGATAGATAGAACGATAGATAGAATGATAGACAGACAGACAGACAGACAGATAGATAGATAGAACAACAGAACAATAGATAGATAGATAGATAGATAGACAGAACAACAGAACCATAGATAGATAGATAGATAGATAGATAGATAGATAGACAGACAGAACAACAGAACCATAGATAGATAGATAGATAGATGGACAGATGGATAGATGGCTAGATAGAACAACAGAACCATAGATAGATAGATAGATAGATAGATAGATAGATAGATAGATAGATAGATAGATAGATAGATAGATAGATAGATAGATGATAGACTGAAAGACAGAGACTATAGAGAGAATATAGAGAGACAATAGATAGATAGATAGATAGATAGATAGATCTCCAAGGTGGTGGCAAGAGCAAAAGAGAGTGAGGATTGAGAAAAAGGGAGGGAGAAGCTGGAAGGGAGGGATGGATGAAGGGTGGAGGGGGCACCGACAGGGAGGCAACATGAGAGGACAAGCCTTTTAACATCTGGGTAAGCACAGACGAGCGGCCGCTCTGCAGCCTAATTATTAGAACACTCTTACTTAACTTAACCTCGCCACTAGACCGTGACAGAGAGAGGGAGGGAGCAGGAACCAGAGCAGGAGGACAGACGAGGGAAGGAGGGAGGGAGAGACAGAAGGAGGGGGATTTTTGCTGGGATGACAATGTTGATCTCCTTAACTCTTCACCTGCCGGAGACGAGCGTCAGGGAGACAATAGTGTCGGCTTGAGGAAAAAAGCAGCCTAAAAACGTTTCTCTCCAACTCCAACCATTTTTTATTGTTCGCTTTCCATTATTATGATGTATCCTGGTGCATTTGCCACTTCTGCTGCAACTGTTTCCCAAAGTTTTCAATACATCCGAAAGAAAAACACACACAAACATGCCACTGACATCTGCTCTGACAAAAAAACAAGGTAAAAAAAAAACAACAACTGTGTGTTTTAACAGCTGTCAGTGCACACTGCTCTTCAGAGCTTTTGAAAGGGAAAAGACGGCGGAATAACTATACACTCTGACAGATCTGTGCGGCCCAATCGAAAAACATGAAAACAAGAATCAATCACGCAGACAGAGTAGGGAGTGAGCAGAAAGAGAGAGCAGGAGAATGAAAAAGAGACAGAGAAAGAGCACCGGCAAATAATTAAAGGCTCAAACCCAGTGGCTGACTGGCAACTACAAAGCCAGAGAGCGACAGGGAGACGCAATGCAAAAATAACTATGCTTGCTAACACAATGCATCTCGGCGCTACTGCTCAGTAGCCGTGTAAATTAGAGGACGAGTCCCCGCCAGGTTTGCTTGCCACTGTAACAATATATCCTCGTGACTGACGCTCTGACGTGTTCGGGGAGGACACGGGAGAATCTTTTTTAACATGTGTTGATGTGTGCTATAATCTGTGCTATATATCGACCCGAGCTGAAATCTTTTGAAGTTCACAACGAGCGTGTGGAAGAACGGCCGGGCGGCCGGTGGCCCGTCTATAAGCCCGGCTCGCTGCTGGGGTGGTGGGGGTTAAGCACGGAGCTGCCAGCCACCCGGTTCCCCGTAAATCAGCGGGGATTTATGGAGACAGGCCCACACGGCTCACGGGCTGGTCACGTCAGGAAGGAAGCCCGTGTGGCTGCGCTCTGTTGTCTTAAGGATTTTTTCCCTTTTATTTCAGCTGCTCAGGAAGGCAGCTGCAGTCTGCGTTTCAGCTCACGGCGCTGCTGATTGCTCATCCCCTGCCTTTTATTATTTTTTATCTTTCTTTCATCTCGCTCTTCCTCATTCCTTGCCTTCTCTCCTTCTAAGACTACGTCTCATGTCTTATTTTTTCTGTGGCTCACATTGAGTTTGGAAACAGGTTACACTATATCAGTCCCTCTGTTTGTCACACACACACATTTTCCCTCTGGATGTGAAGCTGGGATAGCTGTCCCAGGTCAGGTTCACTGCTCGGCTCTGCCGTGCTAATGTGTGCAGGAAGAAGGCAAACAAACAAGCTCCAGATGTAACACATTCACACTGGGAAATGAACACACACACATCAAATGCTCAAGAAAAAATTCCATAAATTCTGCCAAAATAACTACTCTATATTCATAATAATTATTGCATTAATATTACTGGACTATTATAACTTTTTCATATTTGACATAATTATAAAATATGAGCAAAATAAAATATAAGAAAATTAACCAAAATATCATATTCTATGTATACACACAACACAAAGTCACATGGAAATATTTTTGTGCATAAATATAGGTGGTTTGGGAATAGTAAAACAATCATGCAAATACAATATAGCAATTTCAAACAATAAATGTATTAAATAAATAAATATAAATGAAAATGTAATTTTTGTTGTTCAGATTTTTAAAAAATATATATTTAAAATGAACAAAATAATAGTAAATATTCTATATATGCACAAAACAAGATAACCAGATTTGATGTGACCCAGGACCACAAAACCAGTCATAAGGGTCAATTGTTTGAAACTGAGATTTATACATCATCCAAAAGCTGAAAAAATAAGCTTTCCATTGTTAGGATAGGAAAATATTTGGCTGAGATACAACTATTTGAAAATCTGGAATCTGAGGGTGCAAAAAAATCAAAATACTGAGAAAAATACCTCTAAGTTGTCCGAATGAAGTTTTTAGCAATGCATATTACTAATCAAATGTTAAGTTTTGATATATTTATGGTTGGGAATTTACAAAATATTTTCATGGAACATGATCTTTACTTAATACCATAATGATTTTTGGCATAAAAAAAATTGATCATTTTGACCCATACAATGTATTTTTGGTTATTGCTACAAATATACCTGTCCTATTTATGACTGGTTTTGTGGTCAAAGGTCACATATATAGAGGCACTGCCAATATTATACGTAAAATAATTATTGCAATGCTATACTTTCAAATATAATTTTGGTGAAAAATATGGTTAAAAATGTGTTTTAGTAAGGGACGCAGTCTATCCACACAATGTTCTCCTTTCCATTCAAAAATAATAAAATAGTCATGCTGAGGAAGCTCTAGATGTGACATGTTGTAAATCTTGAGAGGAGTGAGACTATCTGCAGGAATTGTGTCATGATAGGACTGTATCTTGCCGAGGTTGCCTGCTCACTAGCGTAGAGGCTGAGAATCGCACCGGCTGCAGTACAGTGCAGATTTGGGGCTTAATGCCCAGAGAGAGGACAGGGCTCCTGAAGTGACAGCCAGTAGCACGGTAGCCAGTCAAGGGGAACCCAATTTAAGTCTCTTCTACAACACTGCTGGAAATTCAATTGCATTAGAGCCCTTGGTGGGCCTAAGGTTTAATCTAATTAGATTCAGCTTCAAAAGAGAGGAGGAGAAGGAGCGAGGCAGAGAGTGAGAAGGCAAAACTGTCTCCCACTCTCCAAATCATTGTATTTTAAAACTCTCTCTCTGTTTTTTTTTTCTTTCTCCTCAGAGAGAAGAAGGCTGAGGCTTTCCTATCCCTTCCGCCAACCCTAATCCCCTCTCATTTCAGCAAGAGAAGCCGTTGCTCTTATCTGATAGTATGAATGTCAGATTACAGTCCATTGAGGGACTTGGATTATACCTGGATTGGCCCTCGAGAGCCACTATCTGCGCTTAATCTGAGCCGAGGGTGAAGGTGTTATAATCCCTCCAGCCGAACGGGCCGGCACTGTATCGCTGCTTCCTGTGCTGCTGCCGGTTCAAAAGCGCTACGCTGGATGTCTTAAAGAGCGCTCTCAAACAAGACCCCCTCAGAGGAGAAATTCTAGAAGAGATACTGGACACAGTTTCCTCTAGTCTGTCTCTCTTCCTCCCTCACACTCCTGCCTTCCTCTCTCGTTTCTTGTTGGGTGTCATTCACGCTCCTCCCAGCCTGCGTGCTGCTGTTTTTATCGGATCAGTCTCAGCTCGCCGCCCTTGTCTCTCATCTGTTCGATCAAGGGTGCTTCCATCTCTCCCTCTCTTTCTGTATCCCTCTCCCGCTCTTTACCCCGCTGCTGGGCCTCACTGTTGCACTGTAGCTCTCCCAAAAAGAGTGAACGGGTGGGAAAGAATTTAAAAATTGCAATAATCTAAATTTTAGGATTTAACTGAGAGTGCACACAAAATAATTGAGGACAAACGCTATATGTGACCCTGGACCACAAAACCGGTCTTAAGTAGTATGGTGTATTTGTAGCAATAGCCAAAAATACATTGTATGGGTCGAAATTATAAATTTTTCTTTTATGTCAAAAATCAGTAGGATATTAAGTAAAGATCATGTTCCATGAAGATATTTTGTACATTTCCTACCGTAAACATATAAAAACTTATGCATTACTAAGAACTTCATTTGGACAGCTTTAAAGACGATTTTCTTAGCGTTTTGATCTTTTCCACCCTCAGATTCCAGATTTTCAAATAGTTGTATTTCTGCCAAATATTGTCCTATCCGAACAACATCAATGGAAACCTTATACTCAAGATTTCAGATGATGTATAAATCTCAATTTCAAAAAAATGACCCTTATGACTGGTTTTATGGTCCAGGCTCACATATAAGCTTCTGAGAGAGAGAGAGATTTTAAAAGAAATATCGGCAGGGAGAGGCACAAACCAATAAATAGACAAGAAAGCCAGATAAAATAAACAGGAAAAAAGATCCCCCATAAGTTAATAGATTAGCTAACTTGAACTAACAATGAGCAATATAGCATTTTACAGCATTTATTAATCTGTGTTAATGCTAAAAACACAACTGTTGATTCATGTTAGTTAATAGTGCATTAACCAATGTTAAATTTAACTTTTGATCTTAAAAATGTATAAGTTGTTGTCACATTGAGACTAATAAATGCTGTAGTAGAATTGTTATTTTTAGTTAGCTATTATAAATAAATAATAAATAAAAACCTTAGAACAAGTACAAAAATAGCAAGACTTGCAACTGCATTTACATTCTCTGAATTTACTAACAAAAACATTCATATTTGTTAGTTCATATATTAACGTTTTTTTAAGAGTATTTATTGTTAGATCATTTTAAAAATAATACAAGTCTACATTATGTGTATATTTAAATAGTGTGGTCTCATAACATTGAAAGTGTCAGTAATACAATAAGGTGTCATTTGTTACCATTAATGTATTAACTAACATGAACGAACAATGAACAGTACACTTATTACCGTATTTAATCATTCTTGTTAATGTTAGATAATAAAAATACAGTCGTTCATTGTTTGTTCATGTTAATTCAGTGTATTAACTAATGCTAACAAACACAACTTGTGATTTTAATAATGCATTAGTAAATGCTAAAATTAACTGATTAAATGCTGTACTAATGTAGTTAACTAATGTTAACTAATGAACCTTATCATGAAGTGTTATCAAAGTGTCTTCTTCTCAAAAGAATTACTTCTTTTCGCTAGTAAGAGTTTGTAGAACTTTGTGTGTGTGTGTGTGTGTGTGTGTACTTATGTTTTCACTGGGACTTGTAATGTATTTGAGTAAGAGTGGTCAGGTTAGATTACTACAGTAATACCACTGGGCTTCCGCTCTGCAGAGGTCTTATGAATCTGTGCACACATTTCACATTTCCTCACCTCCAAAACACACACATACACACTCATTCACACCCGCTCTCACCCAAGAGAAACCTCCATTTCATTTATGAGTTTTATCTGTGGAATTTATCTGCTCTGTAAGACCAGTAGGGCACACTCTCTAAACACTCCCCAGCAGTTTGACTTGTGAAGCGGGACACACTTTCTACATTATAGGGATAACATATCACGGCAAGAAATTTATAAGTTAAGCACTGTTACACGCACACATATATTTATGTGTGTGTTCATTGCTCTCTGGATTCCTTTTATTGGTTATCTTTATTCTTTCATTTTTAATTCCAATCTTTTTTTAAATCAGTTCTTTGTTTTTGTTTTTTCAAAAAATCACTCTACATTGAATTTAGTTTAATTAACAAGTCTAACCTACTAGATGTTTAAAATCCATTGGAGAGTAGCTAGCTTGTGTAAAAAGAGACATGTAATATGTTCAACAAAACAAATGTCTGTCAGCAGACCTTATTTCTACATGGCCAAAAAAAAGTTTTGGGTTCTAAAAGTAGTGCTAGACTTATTTGTACATATGTAACACAGTTAACAGACATTAATAGTGCACTTCATTTAAAAGAAGAGTGTACTCACAGCGCTCAATGCGATCCTCTGGACTGGACGAGGTTTCTCGGTCCGACAGCAGGCCTGACACTGCGAAGATCTTCTTCCCTGCATCTTCCACGGCTTTGAGAGCGCTAGGCGAGCTGGAGGGGATCTGAGCACCGCCGAAGTCGTACTCTTTCCCTTCTGCGTCCGAGTAGCGCAGGTGTGGGGAGGCCTCGGCCTCCAGGCAGCCCTTTAGCCGCTTGGCTGGGGTGAAGGCGGACTGGTATCCACCTCCCGCTCCATCACGGTCCTCCGGAGGAGAAGCGAAAGGCCGGAAGGCCCCAACGCCACTGTGGTTTAGCATGCTTATTGGGGAACAGTCCAGATTTGGTGGGGCAAACTGATGATGGAGGTGTAGGAGGGAAGGAGGGAAGTCCCTGTTGGGGAAGCCTGGTGGTACGGCGCCCTGCCTGTGGTACATGGAGGCGAACGTGTAGGAACCGTTGTTGAACGGAAGGTGAACGTCCTTCTCCACAGAAACCGGCACGCCGAATGGACGTGGCTGTTGGCAGGGGATGGAGGCATCGCGGCTGGCCTCCGCCGTTGATGCTAGCACCATTAGCGCTGGGGATGCTAACGGGTTGGGCAGGTAGGAGGAGCTCTCCATTTTGAAAGCCGCCCGGTGCAAGTCCATTTTGGAGACTGGGCTGGGGTTGGGCGGAGGGGGGGTTAGGGGCGAGAGCAGAGGGGTGTGGGGGAGGGGTGGAGAGAAGAGAGACGGGGTAAACGGTATGGGCAGAATGGTGCAAACTTTTGCGCTGTCGACTCTCTGGCAGAATCGGGGGTCGCTCTCACTGGCGGTTCATCCTCGACGGTCCTCCACCTGAAGAAAGTTGAACAGAGGAGGAGTTAAACCACTTAAAAAAACACTCTGAAACTCTCGCCTACTTTTACGAAATAGAAAGTTTCCCGCCGCAGATCTGAGGTTCAGATCACATATAAGCCTCTTACTCCATCTCCCTGTCTGCGGAGCAGAACGGCGTCTGAGGCAGATAAGAGGCGTGCGCTGATCAGATAAGAGCGCGGCCCTGCTCGTGTGAACACCCTGGTCCTCTGCCTCCGATGGGATTCTCATACTGATATCATATCAGCCTGCCATCTGCACAGGAAATTTGACTGAATGAATAAATTAGCCGCACTTCACCCCTTGACCCCTGCTGCAGCCAAACAGCCCGAGAAGAAGCCCTGGAGGATAACATTCACTGATTGGTAAAAGTGTGAGTGGGTTTAATGAGAAGCATTTTAGCGAATCTGTGTCCATTTGTGCACGTGTGCGTCTGTCCGTCATCGCCTATCCCTGGAGGGCAAACCGAAAGTGATCTATTACAAGTTAAATGGACATTTAACATGAAATTTGGAAATTATTGTACTGCTCAAACTGCTCACTTAAATACAAATCAAAATTACTCCGTTTAACATAAAATTCTTTCACTATGATTAAAAAGGGTCAATAGGGTTAAAAAAAAGATTACTTTTTGACTTTGATTACTTCTCTGAGAACATTAAAGTGAAATACACTACTGTTCAAAAGTATACAAATTAATTATTTTATTCAGCAAGTATGCATTAATCTAATTAAAACTGACATCAAAGTCATTTATAATGTTAATATAAATGCTGTTCTTTTTAACTTTCTATTCATCAAAAAATCCTGGAAAAAATATATCATAGTTTCCACCGAAATATTAAGTAATATTAAATATTTTCAACAAGAAATGTTTGTAGAGAAGCAAATCAGCATATTAAAATCATTCCTTAAGTAACACGTGACATGAGTAATGGCTGATAAAAATTCAGCTTTGACATCACAGGAATAAATTAAATGTTAAAACAGCTGAAAAAAATTGGAATAATATTTCAAAATAGTTACAATTTTACTGTATTTTTATCAAATAATTGCAGCCTTGATGAGACTTTTTTTAAAAGATTTTTAAAAGTCCTATCGACCCCAAAATGTGAAATGTTGTGAGACGTCACGTGCGTGTATGGAAAACTGAATCTAATCTGTGCATCTGGAGAACAGGTCCTCTTATTCAGAGTAATTCAAATAGATGGGCCTTTAGACTTGTGTCACGGCGAGGCCATTTCAAATGCCACACAGAATATCAGACTGCATCAAAGAAACTCCTGGGGAATTTATCAGGGCATTTTTACAGATATCAGCTGTCCAGAACACTCATTCGAATCAATTTTAAAACTCGATCTGCACACACACACTCTGCGGCCCAGTAAAAAGAGCTTTACATTATCACATACATGGCAGGGGAATGTGTGCCGTTTCCTGTCTGTAGAAAATGGGTTACACTACACCGCTTGATGCTGGCGAGAAGCCCAAGAATCGCATTACGTTCCGTCTTCTCACTCGGCCTAGCTGGGAAAATAGCACCTTGAAAATGTACCAATATCGAAAGCCCCCTCTTTTTTTTTTTTTCACTCTCACACTCATCAGGGCCTCGTCTCTGTATCGAATCTCTCCCCTCGGATAACCTCTAAAAAATGAGTGCGGGTGGGTGTTGATAGCAAGGTAATACAGTGATAAGTACCTGGATATTTCAATTTTATTATCATTACCATCAGCGCAGTCAGGCAGTGTGAAACTGACAATCCAATAAAAGGACATAGGATATCCCCCCCAATGGTGCACCAGAGAGAGAGAAAGAGGGGGCATAACTAGGCTGAGTGTTGTACAGATGTGCTAATCATTTCTGTGGCTGCGGCCGGTCTGCCTGGTGCCCCAGCTACACACACGCACAAAAGCATGCACAAACTGAGAGCCCAGTGTCCCAGAGCAACCAAAGAGAGCAGTGAGTCAGCCTGACACACACTGACACGCCAAAGAGTGTGTGTGAGAGAAACAGAGACGGCGAGAGAGAGAGAGAGAGAGAGAGAGAGGTCGAAAGGGGGGTACGGGACCGCAACGTCCACCACAACTCTTGTCACGCTTCTTTCCCTCCATCTATCAGTCTTTGTGAGCAAAGCCTAAGATTTAAGAAACCATCTTAAATGAGGCAAAATAAAATTCATTGCAAAGTGCTCAACACAGTAATTCATCTCTGTATTGCATTATTAGAATTTTTAAAAAACAGACCTGAATGATAAACTACAAAAGCTGGTGTTGACATAAATTACTAAATTAAAAAAGCAAAAATAAATAAACGCACAAATACCTTTTAAATTTCATTAAGCTATTTGTCACAAGTTAAAAACTGAGATTGATTATCCAGGGGAAAAAATAAATAAATCTGTCACTGAATTGTTACAGTGATCCAGCATAAATCTAGCATCGCATTTCCTTCAAATTACATTGTTATGATATTGCAGTGTCACTTGCCGTGATGAGCTACGTGTCTCTCTCAGAAAGTTAGTGATGTAAGGAAACAGAAAGGGTACAACAAAGACAAATAAGAAGTTGTCAGTGACACACATTCTTGGCGCAGCTCTCGGGAGCAGTGCAAATGAATCCAATTTCATCGAAAACAAACGACTGTCAAATTTGACTGCTGAAAGAAAATGCAAAAGTTTCGGCGGAGGGTGTCACTCAAACCGCAGCTCCTGCTCCTCTGCCTGTCTGTCAGTATATTTAGAGATTGTTGACAACCGTGAAAGTGCCACTCTTACATTTTATTACAGGACAGGGCAGACACTGTCATTCAATACCCTCAGAAAAAACACACACATATTCGAACCCACACAAATCTCCCAACTGTCTGAGCTAGACACCATGTGAGAAGACAAAAATGGCAACAGTTACAAGAATGCGGCCGACGAAAGGATTTCATGCTAATTGCTGCTCCAAATTAAGCCATGCCAGCGATTTCTCACGCTTTTTTAACTTTCACTGAAAAGCTTCCAGCGGTGTCAGAAAATATGATGTGGTGTGAAGGCTGTTATGCGTGCAGCTGCTAAAATGGAGAGCCCTCAAACGACGTCGCAGGAAATGACACAAAGCACATTTTAACTACTTTGCTCTTGAAAACTTCCCAAACGCCTTTGTCTGAAGGGTCTCAGCAGCACTCCAGCGCTCGTTACGTTTTTTAATCACCCTGAAGGGTAAACTTATGTTTATCCACAACAGTCTTCTTAAGCATCCACTCGAAATGGCTGCCGTCACTGACACAAACACGGCACTCCAGTCTCCCCTCGGCTTGTCAATCAGGGAGGCGGCGTTAAATATTTGTGGCGAGAAGGGGGAAAAGGTGCCACGCGGATCGCCCAGGCCGCATTCGCTCAGCTCGCTTAGTATTCCGCGAGGAAGTGCTTTTGGACCAGAGGACAGTCGATATTATTGAAAATACAGTCATTCACCGTCGGCTGGCCTGCGACTTAGGACCACGCAGATAATATATCCTGCTGAATTAGAATCAAAGCCCTCGTGATATGAAATCTTCCACGGAACAATTCAATAACGTGCAGCAGCTGCGGTATGAGACATAAAAAAATGAACGCCCGCATCCTGAAGACGTGAAAGTGAGATTTAATGACAGACTGAGAACGCAGTGAGGGATAATGACACTTGGACATACAGCTAACTAAATCAATAATGATAGTACAAGCTGTGCCTCAACACTCCAGTTCACTATCAACAAATAAATTCCCCACAGTGTATGACACACAATAAAACCCAGCAATAAATAGTGGTAATCAATCACTGCTTTATTGGATCTTATCGCCTGCATAAGGCCTGCCTCTAAACTTTCGCAACTTTTTTTTTTTGCTCCCCCAGACGAAATTTGCACGATTTACTCTCGGCGTACAAAACGTGCCACTCGGCATGAGCTGTCAGAGTAAGTGAGGATTTGCTTTTCAAATAAAGCTTTGCGGCGGGCACCGGGGAACATTGATTCATTGTGAACAAAATGATTTTCAAAGTTTCCTGTCCTGCCTGCCCTATTCATTTCAGGGGCTGATGGACTGTTTGTCTCATCCCACCCACCTGAGCCAACTAATTCCTCACTAAGCCCAGATTATTTGCAAGGTGTCTGGATCCTCTGTGCTCAGAGCCAGGACTGGACTGCAAAGAAGCCACGGAGACACCAACACATCCACCCACCCACCTCCTCGCCGCCCTTACAGCTGCTGTCCACTGCCACCGTGTACCGAGACAGAGCAAGAGAGACTTTACACTGTTTTGATTTTGCCTGGTTTGAGCACACTGTTTGCCAACCAGGAGCTCGTCAATAATAGATAACGAAGCACAATGCGAAAGCAGTCTGCCACTAAACCGTCTGAACTTGTTGGCTGGCCTGTCTTATAAAACACAAGATTAATTTAACTAGCACGGTTGGTCTCTTACTCCAAGTTCAGTTCCACAGCCGAGTGAGAAAACAGAATGAATTTCATGCTTCTCCTTCCACAAATTTGTGCATTTGCTCACTGTACACAATAACTAACGTAAAAAGCATATTTCTAAACTGGTGGAAAGAGCTGTGTCTCACTCCTAGACTAATGTTCAGTGGGAAGACACCGAGCAACATTCAGACAAGCAGAGAGATATAGGACTCTTATTGATCCCAGGGAAATGCACTGGTAATGCCTTGTGAGAGAGGGTGTAAAATTAACTTATTCTACAGCTCTAAAACTCACATCTAAATAATGGACAGGTAGGTAAATCAAAAAAGAACAAACTACAAAAACTAGCACAGCCAATGAATCTTCAGGCAGCTCAGCTCTCCGTGTTTTAAAATGCAGTTCTGTTTGTTTGACATGAGTTTTAGATTTATTCACGCAGGACTTTTTGTTCAGATATTTTACTACATATATAAAAATCTTAAGGTCCCCTAAATTGTAAAAAATTAAATTCTATAATGTTTTTGGACTTAAAAAAACGAGAGTAAACGCGCAGCCAACGCCCCGTTGAAAGTCATTGCAAATGACTGAGGTAAAACAAACGCGCGGGAATTTATTCTAATCACAGTAGCGTTGATATAGTAGTTATCAATTTATTTGAATAATTTATTAATTAATTAAAGTTAAAAAGACATGATAAAAACACCAGCAACGAGCAAAACTATAAGCATTATAAGCAATTGAACATAACAAGGAAAAATACATAACAACAGAACAATAACATAACTCTCAATAAGAAAGAAACTATATATAGTTATAGTAAAAGAGGACGAACGCGATAAGCAGTGTTCAAAAAGCTTCGAGCAGCAGTAGATTTTATTCAAAGGCTTTGCTGCGGTTGGGGCGCTTTACCTAACAAACAAAGTATCTCACTCACCATAAAATTTCAAATGTTCCGCCTCGGCACTAAATAAAAAGGTACATGAATAGGCGTGTCTGCACGCTTCAAAACATAATGGAAGGGGACATGGTGAAGTTAGGCAATCCAAGGACTACACCTGATTATTTTCATCTTTATACAAGCGTCCAAACGCTTGTCACGCACGCACATCTTCAATATTTCTCGACAAATTCAAAAGAATCCTTTAAGGACCACGACCTTTCCCAGTGCTCAAACTGTGGTATTATTTGTAGATTATTTTAATTACCATACCATGCCACCATCTGCATGACAAATGAGCTTTCTGTGAAGTGTTTATTAGCACGTGAAAACATAAACATGCACGAGGGCGGGTGGGTACGAGTTAACGGGGTTAATGCTAGTTTAATTCGTTGGGAAACAGCACGCTTGTCGATAACACAGAATAGACAAAAGGCCAATCAAGCCGGTGCGTTTGAGAAATGCGTGCTTCATTTACTTTCAGTGCGCGGTTTCGGATGGATTTTTCTTTTGAATCCAGACTAGAAAGACTTTCTCAGTCACATATCGTTGTAAGTTACAGCCGCACAACTTCTGGCTGTCTCCGTCCTCGCTGTCTGTTGGGAAAGGATGCTCTCCTCTCCTCCTAATTGTTAACAAGAATGAAAACGTTTGATTGCGCTTGCTTTTTTAATGCTACAAATCCAGATTAAAATAACTCTGGCCATTGATCCGGCCACTGGAATCGACATTAATTTTAGTTCACTTCTCACTTTGCACGGGGATCAATGAGAAGCAATAACAACTGACATCGGCGCTGAAAAGGACAGAACAGAAAACGCAGGGCTGAAAATCGAAACGCTGACGAATAAATCATCTGTTTCCTTTCGTCCATCCTTTTCCATCTTTGCATCTACTTTTCTTCCATCAGGTTGTCTCGTTAGAACTACTGTGTTAAATAATTCGGCGCAAAAAATATTAAATAAATAAATAAATAAATATATTCATGTTTATGGGATGAAAGCTTTAAATCAGCCTGAATGCATGGAAATAAGATGCTTAAGTTTTGAATACAGGAGCGCAACAGGCTACAGTGATTACATTTGTTTAATTTGCTTTTAATAACAATTTTAATAAAACGGATTTAAAACATACCAATAAAATTTTGATTATTGAAGAAATCGAAATGTTTCTACAGATAATTTGCACAAACCCCCATGCATAATTACAATTAAAATGCATTTAAAACAATTCAAATGAACATAGTGGATTTCACAAGTCTCCGTATCTCACTGTCCATTACTTATATTTATCATATAATCTAATTTAACATTCTCAAGTGATTTTGGCCCTACTCGCTCCAGTACAAATATCAGTTAACACACTGATCTTAAAAGACACTTTAATCTCTGAGGATCATAATTTCATTATGTAATTTAGATTTAAAAACACAAACTTTATGTTATTATTTAAAAATCTGTGTAATCATCAAACACAAACAAATGAAATATTAAGTGTAATAATAAAGATTCATGACTAAAAGCCTACAATTAAATATCGAACAAATTAAGCGTGTAATCGTGAAAAATGATTCGGCCAGTCGGAATGCAAGCGGGTAAAAAAGCGGGTTCCTGTCCTGTAGAACAACTTAAAAATAAACAACGAATAAAATCATGTAATATAGATTTATAAGTACCACATATTGTGTTTTGTTGTTGTTGTAAATATAAAATATAAAATATAAAGTTATAAATAATCTGAGTCAATTACAATATATAGCCCACACAGTTGCAAATAGTTTCATATTTACTGCACAAGGCCGTTAAGTAATACTGGAATAAAATAATGAGCTAATAAACACCCTCTTACAAATGGAAATTCACAAATGGAAGATATTAAATGAATGAGGCTATTTACTTAACAACGAATGTATTCTGTCACCCTAAATATAAATAATTGATGTGACTGTGAAGAAAAAAAAAAGACTGTAGAATCATAGGCTGTTTAGATATGTAGCTCGGTCCTATACTGAAATTATTAAATAGATTAAATAAACCTATAACTGGATATTCGCATACGCACAAATGTTCCTTTAAACTGCAAAACTGAAAACAGGTGTTTTATTGTGTTTGCTTGTTTTTTTTTTCTTCTAATATATATATATTTTTTGTTCAAAAATGATTAAAATACTACTGTTGTTATAAAAATAAATTATTTTCGTTGCGTTAGTAGAATTATTAAACATTTGCAAAGTGTAAATAATCTCCAAATCTGAGTAAGCAACGCGACAATGTTTTTATAACATTGTGGAGATTATAAACTAAAATAATAAGTCGTAGATAACAAGTCCTGTCTGAGAGCTCTGCCCAGAATTTTCCTTGGAAATTCTATTAACAACTCGTGAGCACAGCGGAAAAACTCCCGTATGTGTTGTGTAAATTGTAGTGACCCATAGTAAACAGGTGTTTCCTTGCACCTTGTTTCCTTACTGCACGGATTCGATTCCGTTATAAGTGCTATATCCAAGTAACTGCTCCGAGCAGGCCTATGGTTTTCTTATTTAACAACCATTGTTGTCAGATTAATTTAAAACTAAACATTTTGTTTTTCAATTAACATACATGCGCACTTAAGAGAAAAATAAAGAGTGTAACGCAGGCCAACAGTCTATTGTGGCTTGAGAACAAAATATAAATTATCCGCAACATTGGTCTCAAGCGCATTAATTCCCGCTCTGATTACAGACTATAAATGGAGAGCACTATAAATGGAATAGTAAAATCTTCACTCGCAGGAGCAGTTCTCACGTCCACTACCAGTCACAAATTAGTTGGGAGCGGAACTGAACTACAGAAGCTGGTTTTAAAGCCCGGTCTGAAGTGATAACGTTCAGTTATTAAAGGTTAACCCACTGAACATCACACACAAGCATGTTACACTCGTGGGTGGCCGCAGACACGCGTACATCATCACGGGTATCATTATAACAAGTTCCCTTTCAGTTCCATCAACCAAAAACACTAGTATTTCAATGACCTGCCTAATTTCCCACGACACCAGAAAGCGCTTGTGCAAGAGAGCAACTATTAAATGAGAATTTATGTGAACCGGCGTTTTTGAAACGCTACGCCGTGATTAAGAAGATTGTTTAGGGTCATAGCAATTTATTTGTTAATAACATGTGCATTTTTTTTTTTACGCGTAATAAGCCTTTCTCACATTCTCAAACGTATGGCATTCCAGTCAGAGGTCAAATGCGCAATTTCAGCAAACTTTAACACTAGGAATTGACGTTAAAGTCAAAGCAAAGTTAGCCGCTGAAATGTTTTAGGAGTTCACTAACTCTTCCACACTAAAAGCGAAGGTGCTCCATAAAGAGTCACTAAAATTATTGCCGCAATCAAGCCATTACGCGCGACAGAAACATGCTGTCTGATAGGAGATCTATTGATATGAAATAATAAAGTTGCGCATCATCACCTTAACTCAATTTCCACGCAACAAAAAGCAAACAACAACAATAACAAATGCCGTGCTATCCCGGAGCAAGAGACAGCCACGTTAGGGTGCGTTAAATCAGGCTCGGGGTCACTCATTAAACAGTCAGATAAAACTAGATTTCTCCACAGAAACATTAGACGCGTTCCCACGGGATCATAAATACAATCTGTGTCAAGACATTCACAGCACTTACGTTGTTTAAAAAAATCCCTTGGAAGGTTTAGCTGTCCTTTTATCCCCACAACTGAAACTTTTCGAAACAGCCGAGCGAAGATCACCGCGAAGCAAAGTAGACTCGCACCTCGAGGAAAGAACGTGAGACGCTCGCCGTGCGTGAGACAGAGTTTCCCGGGTCGTGTCGTGCGTTGAGAGTTGTATCAGTTGCATGTACCGATGAGAACGAGTCTGCGTTCAGTAGCAAAGTAGACACGATAGGCAGAGATTTGCTCAGAGGTGGAAACAGTGTTGGAGGTGCAGTGCTGCCGCTCAGCGCCAGGTTCGCTCATTGACTGACATTCATTCTCTCCTCCTCGCTCGCCGAGGACCCTGACCCCCCTTCTCCACGCTCCCGTGGGGGATCTCATGGGCTGTTTTGTGAGCACGGAATGAATTATCGTCTCTCTTCACCATTTAGAAGACCTGGAAAATGAAGTCCGCGGCAAAACAAAAGATGTTTCAACAATGCGCCAGGTCTTTACAGAAATAGGTAAGTGTGCAGCGTCCCATTGCGCGCGCCGGCTTGCTCTTCACGCGAGTTTATCGTCAGCTGTTTTTAGTCTACATAAGTCTCATATAAGTGTTTTATAGTCATTAAGTCTACTTGTTGCTTATTTTTGCACATACCTCCTACTGAAGTTAAATGAGAACGTCAAATTCCTCTTGAGAACATTCGCCAATCTAAAAAAAAGGCGGAAAACATCCGTTTTAGGCTACTCGTTTATGCTTTTTTAAATTAAACAAATTGAAAGCGAATATATATATGTATAAGCTGCTATGATATTGTTTCTACATCTTAAACTAAATGACAATTTATAAACACGTTCAAACAGTAACACTTAATGATCGACACCACGCAGAAATCCACCTGCTGGACGGAGCTGGAATTACACTTAGTTTCAGCCTAATATAAAGCGCAAGTTTACAAATGTCTAGCTTTGTAAATAATACGGTTTTATTTCTTTTCTAATAAGAAGTCAGTAGAACAAGTTTGTTGTGTGTGTGTGTGTTCCCAGGACAGAGTAATAGAAGGGAGTGCAATGTTGGGGTGATGGGAGGGCAGTAGCCATACATATGTGCATTACTGCATTACATTAGCACTCTCTTGTATTGCTAATGACCTCCGTTAAAGCATCAGTGAAACAGAGGAGGAAAAAGCCCATCCATGTCCAAGGTCCCTTTCCATTCAAAATCAAATTTCAGGCCTCAGTCTCTTAACATGTCTCTAAATGGACTGGTGTGGATTGGTGAAGTGCTTTGATGACAGCTCTTTTTACCAGGCTTAAGCACAAATCCTCTCCTCCATTTCCAGAGCCCCTTGATTCAATAGAAATTATTTTACATTCTCTCTGGACTGTATCAAATAACAAAACATATTACTGTGACTTGATTGAATCCATTACAAGCAAAGCTGGGACATTTATAAATCCACACTTCAGTCGATATAAAAGTTGAGGTAGCCAGAGAGCTTCAAGTGAGTGTAAATGATCCGCTTTCTCTTTATGATAGAGAGGCATTCAGAAAAAGTTGTAACTTTACAGTTAAATCAATTGTTTGTTTTAAAATATACTTAATGTTGTTGATCTGGCCTGATAACTGCTGTTTTATTGCTTTCAGGTCTCGTTTGTCATTCTTGCCACGTCTTTGTTAACACAGAAGAGGAGTAAAAATCATCACCATTCTTAAGGGAAGTTAAACATAACACGTTCATTTACGTTGAGTGATTTGGACTACTCACATGTCCCTTTAATGCAGAGCACAGTGATAATTGAGGGACCCGTGTTGAGGCAGGACGGCCGCAGTAATAACAGAGACATCTCTTCAACACACCAGTCAGGTCTTAATTATTACCTTTACAACTGTGGTTGCAGTGAAACGGGTACCAGAGGACCTATAGCGAGATGTCCCGCACAATAGAGCCTCAGCACAGATTCCTCATTAGCATATGTCAGCCATGTGCTTCAGACGGCTATTCATTTCTGTCACTTAGCACTTGGAAGTGCTCATGCTAAGAGCTGGTAAATTAAATGCTGTATTCCTGCACTGTAACCTAAGATTACGCCGTTGTCACTGAGCCTGTCTACACTAGTAGATTACTTTTTAAAAATAAATTATTTTTAAGAAAAGGACAGCACAAAAAGAAAATGCATGGACATGGACAAGCTAAATGGGGCTGCTGCAGAAATGACTGACAGTTACAATATGAATGAAAACCAATCAGAACTAAGGATCACTTTTCTTTTCACCTGACAAAAACAAACATGTTACACCCAGTCTGATATGAAAATTAAAGGGATAGTTCACCCAAAAATGAAAAATCTGTCATCATTTACTCACCCTCATGTCTTTCCAAACCGATATGATTGACCGACTTCTGTGAAACACAAAATAAGATATTTAAAAAAAAAACATTGTGGTCCAGTGTTTTTTTTTTTTTTTTTTTTTTCTTTCATTGTATGAACAAAACCATTGAGACACTTTTCAAAATACCTTTTTTATTTACTGTTTTTTTTTTTTTTTTTGGGTAGGGGTGGGGGATGGAGGGGGTGCAAACACTTTTCAGTATATATATATAGCTCACCCAAAAATGAAAATTCTGTCATCATTAACATTGAGACATTTTTCAAAATACCTTTTTTATTTACATTTCTTGGGTGAACTACCCCTTTTAACACTTTTCAGTATATACAAGTAATAGGATTCAGAAATGAACTGTTATTCCCAGTCTGATATGAAATTTAAAGGGACAGTTCACCCAAAAATTAAAATTCTGTCCTCATTTACTCACCCTTATGTTATTCCAAACTTGACTTTCCTCTGTTTTTTGTCTTTCACTCTATGAACAAAAAGCATTGAGACATTTTTCAAAATATTTTCTGTTTTGTTTTCATTTTTTAGGTGAACTAGCCCTTTGAAAACATTTCAGAAGATGGGAGTATAAATGATTATCATTTACTCACCTTTATGTTGTTCCAAACCTGTATGACTTTTTTCTGTCAAACATAAAACATGTCGATTTCTCAAAATATCTTCTTTTTTGTTTTCATTTTTTGGGTGCACCAGCCTTTAAACACTTTTCAATAGATACATGCATAAATAGGATTCAGAAATAAGATGGAATGATCCCTGTATCCGTTCCAAACCTGTATGACTTTTTTTCTGTCAAAATCGTTTTCATTTTTTGGGTGCAACAGAATTAGAGACGGGATAGATATGGCAGATGAGTGTGTCACACTGAGATTCCTGCAAAAAAAAAAAAAAAAAAAAAAAAAAAAAAAAAAAAAAAAAAAAAAAAAAAAAAAAAAAAAAAAGATCATTAAAATACTGTTTCACTCTTTTTCTCAACCGTTTTCTGTACTCTAGGTGTCAAGAAGAAGATTCACCCCAGCACGAAAGCTGATTCGGGCCGCTTGCCTTTTTTTTCAACCAGAATTACACAAGGCCTCTCTTCTTATCTGAATCTGAACCCGAGGACACCCATCACTCTCAATGGATCTATTGCGACGACTCTATACACACATGCACAAATACACACAAAAGAACAGAGAGAGTGAAAGACAGAGGGGGAGAGCGAGCGCGTAAGCATTCGTACTGTAGACAGTGCTACATGATCAAAGGCGACGGGGAGAGAAGGGGAAACGAGAGCTCTAAAAATGGTTCTGCAGCTGATTCTGTGAGTCCTGGCAGTCACTCTCTCCAAATACACATACACACACACGCACACGTGCTCGGCGCTTTCATATTTAACTAAAGGCAGGGCCCGGCGTGTGTCACACTCCAACAGGGGGACACGCAGCTTTCGCTCGTTTGAGGAGCGGAGGCTTTGTTTCCTCTTGGTGGTGTGGCATCGAGTACCTGGGGGGGTGAGAGATTGTTTCTCTTCTCTCTTAACAGGAAACAGCATCAGGAATGAAGGGAAAGTGAGACAACGCGGGCAGGGAAACCCGATTGCTCTCAAGTTTCTCAGAGACTCCGCTCTAGAATATGGTGCTATAACTCGCCTACATAAAATCAATGATTTGTTTAATTTAGACAGAGCTCGTAAATGTGCTAATTTCAGAGACAGCCTACAAATCTAGAGGGTCTTGTTATCCCATTTGCTGCTCCATTAGTTGGGAAATGATACAGCCCAGCGTTGTTAAGAAACTGAACGTTCGGTCTAGCCATTCAAATAAGGAAATAAGTGACATTGCTAAGATCGTCAATGAAAAAACAGAATGCGCACCAGCCGATGTCATAAACACCAATTTATATTAGACGACAGTTTATGAAAAAGGACATCAAATTCATATATGTGATCCTGGACCACAAAACCAGTCATAAGAGTAATTTTTTTGAAATTGAGATTTATACAGATAAACTTTCCATTGATGTATGGTTTGTTAGGATAGGACAATATTTGGCCAAAATACAACTATTTGTGTTGGGTGTAAAAAAAAACAAAATATTGAGAAAATCTCCTTTAAAGTTGTCCAAATGAAGTTCTTAGCCATGCATATTACTAATCAAAAATTAAGTTTTGATATATTTACAGTAGGAAATTCACAAAATGTCTTCATGGAACATGATCTTTACTTAATATCTTAATAATTTTTGGAATAAAAGAAAAATAGATAATTTTGCCCCACACAATGTATTTTTGGCTACAAATATACCTGTGCTACTTATGACTGGTTTTGTGGTCCAGGGTCACATATTTCCATACAGGCCTGGCTGTGATCTTTATAATAGTACACTGAAAAGAATATGGTGTAGGATTTACTTTGAAACAGTTACTGAAAAGATTTACTGAGAAACTGCTAGTAAATGTTACAAATAATTACACATTAATAACAACACATTCAACTGATTTTGAAATTTCAAATTTTTGAAGTACAAAGACTGAAATAGTATTTTCTTGTAAAAAAAAAAAAAAAAAAAAAAAAAAAAAAAAAAAAGTAGAACTGTACTTAAAGCCTTTATGTATAATGCATTATAAATAAAGGATATAATGCATTATAATTATTCATAATGTGCATTGTAATACATTATATTTTGTCGTAAATAATTATAACCCAATTTAAAATGCATAGTATTTTAATATATTAACTGTGGTTACAATTATTCATGAGATTGTACAATGCATTATAGGGTGCATTACAAGGCATAATTAATGCATTAAAACTACTTAAAGGCTTTAAGTAAAGTGTTACCAAAAACTTCAAAATCATGTTTACTTGTTTATTTTGTTTATAGTTTATTTTGTTTAAAATTAGATTTTAAATTGTAACATTATATTATCATACAGATGAAGTCAAAAGTTTACATACACCTTGCAGAATCTGCAAAATGCTAATTATTTTACCAAAATAAGACGAATCATACAAAATACATGTTATTTTTTAGTTAGTGCTGACCTGAATAACATATTTTACATGAAATATGTTTACATATAGTCCACAAGAGAAAATAATAGTTGAATTTATAAAAATGACCCTGTTCAAAAGTTTACATACACTTGATTCTTAATACTGTGTTTTTTTACCTGAATGATCCATAACTGTGTTTTTTTTGTTTAGTGATAGTTGTTCATGAGTCGTTCATTGTTTGCCCTGAACAGCTGAACTGCTGCTTAAACAATTAAATATGATACCTGAAGACCTGGGACCTGAAGGACTTTTCTGAAGAACAGTGGGCAGTTTAACTGTACAGGACAAACAAGGGACTCATGAACAACTATCGCTAAACAAAACAAACAAACAAACAAAAAAAAAAAAAGCTGTGGATCATTCAGATAACAACACAGTATTAAGAATCAAGTGTATGTAAACTTTTAAACGGGGTCATTTTTATAAATTCAACTATTATTTTCTCTTGTGGACTATAAGTAAATGTCTTTTATGTGAAATATCATATTTAGGTCAGTACTAAATAAAAAATAACATGCATTTTTGTATGAGCCCACTTATTTTGGTAAAAGAATGAACATTTTGCAGATTCTGCAAGGTGTATGTAAACTTTTGACTTGACTATATCTATACTTTCTAATATATTTTATATTACATAATTTTATAATATATAATACAATGTAATACAATATAATATAATATAATATAATATAATATAATATAATATAATACCCTTAAAAAAAGAGTCTGAAGGGATCCAGTGAGTCTATTCATAGATTGAGTTATAATCTTTAGCACTCCACGTTCTTGTACTTGTAACAATATTTTATCAGGGGTGTTATCATCTCTCTCTCTCACACACACACACACCAACTCTATTCTCAGTGCCAGGCTTCAACACTCATCTGTCTGACTAGGACTCAGCAATTAGGGGCCACACAAGCAAATGCCACTCATGACCCGAAGCACAAAGCCGCTGACAAACAAGCAGAGACAAATCAAGGGGTGATTTAAAAGCATAGCGCTAAAATCTCAATATTTGGCCATTCAGATTTAGCAGCCTGCCCAGACAGGGCCATAAATTCACCGTTCCATAAATAATTAATATGACAGTGCAATGTAAATCTGAGTCAACCCTGTTGGATAAGAAATGAAGTTTGCTGTCATTATCATCATCCTGCCTAAAATCTAAACACAATTTATTTGATGTGATAATCTACTGATAAACACAAATGATTACAAACACAAAAAAGAAAACCAAAGCCCAGACTCACATACTCCAACCCCGTCATCACAGCCTCTGATTTAAAAGAGCAAAAACATCTGACGAGACGCTTTGCTGTCACTTTGAATTTAGATTATCAACTGCCACTTTAGATGGTCATTTATGGTGCCGCCCCAGCGCCAACAACCCCAGTACGGCGCACCGTATTCTGGGATATACTCCCAGCATCCATAGAAAGACATTTAAATCAACTCTGGCATGGGACATGCTGTCTGGATCTTAGCTCTTCTGCAGACCGTGCACAGTAAATCAAGTTAGGCTAATATGAATCAAATCAAGACAATATATTACACTAATTGCCTTATCAGATGGCTGTCTCGAATGCTTTAAGGTCCCTTGCAAAGGGTGTCGATGCTGTATTCATACACAGGGCCGTCCTTGAATAACTTGGGCGAAACTCTATTTAAACAACAGCCTGCTAGAATAAGTCCCAAAAAAAAAGTGGACGGGTGCGACGTCGAAGAGTGAATTTCCAGCCCTCTTATATCTCTCTTAACCACATCCAAGAGTGAAATAAGAGGCTTTGTGTTTGTGTGTCCAGCGCATGTGTCACATCAGCTCCAGTGGTTTCCTGCAGGATTATAAGTGCGCTCTGAGCGAGCGAGATTGGTCAACGGCACGCCGAGCCGCCACCTCTGACTGTGAGCGTGATTCAATGTGATGTCCACTTTGTGTCCCTTTATTTGCTTCTGAAAGAAAAAGCTTGTCTTTTATGTCTGCCGAGCGGCCCTTTCCAACCCCTGCACAGCTAATCATACATCCTGTCAACATGGCTGTGTTTTACACTAAACCCTGTTGTTCTGTTTAGAAAGCCCGGATCTGTTTATGGTGCAGAAATGATGCAGCGTTATGGTAAAATCAATAAAGTCACACAGGTTATAAATATATGAATCTAAACGACAGCAGAGGGGGAGTAATTATACAAATAAAACATCGTGTTCTCGGCGGGAAACGCGCTAGGACGTAATTGATTAGCATTTTGAAGGTGATAACGAGACGTTTTGCGTTTTGCTCTGTTGTGTGGCGCGTGTCTGCTTGTGTGGATTTTAACTGTCTTGACATGTCCTTGTGGAGTGATCTCAACCGTGATGGTAATAACAATAATTATCTTCTAAGTGTGGAAAGTCAAAGACATGAATATTCTCATACGGCGTTAAGTTCAGCAGACAAGTGCTTTCACATGATTTCGTCAGGACAAATTAACAGTAATTGCACATTGAATTGTTCCAGAAATATCAGATGCTGTTGCTTTCTTAGGTTGACGTTCAAAGCAAGGGGTTTTTTATGATTCGGTGGCGGCGTATAATTTGTTGATCGTGGCCATGAGGAATTCACAACGTGTCCAGAAATATAAGTAGATCAAAAAACGTACGCCAACATTCAAAGCAACCAAGACTTTTGGAAAAAAGACAAAAGCTAGCCCAATCTGCTATCAGTTTTGATTAGTTTTTTAGTTACTCTTTCACAGGCGTTAGATTTTTGAAAAATTGTTATTAATAAGGACATGATTTCTAGAGATTAACCCCTCGTTCCTTTATCCCTGATCCAGGGACCTTTGGAAAATTGATCCTGTTAGATTGATGGATGTCCTGTTTAAGGGTTTGTCCTTGTGCTAGTGTTTTTGCTGTAATCCTGAGGGCTCGTTTGTTTAATGATGCAATTGTATCTCATTTTGTCACTTCTGTGTAATGTCACATTGAACAAACCTTAAGTTATTTAAATTTGCGTTAATTATCCTGAAGAAAACCTTCGAACAGAATAAATATTTTAAGTTACTTTAAACATTTAAATGCACAAATTGTCAGTTGTTTTATACTTTTGTAACTGCATAGACACTAATATAACCGCCTACTTACAATTTAGAAACATTTAAATGATTTGGCGAACAGTAAACTTGAAAATTTGTATGCCATCTCAATAAAGCAATTCAATTTTGAAGATTTTGAATGCAGACAATAGCTGTTTTCATTCAATGCCATTGGCTTGGGTGAAAAAAATAGTCACTTTTTGGTTTTGAATTTTTTTTTTAAGTTTTTAAAGAAGTCTCTTCTGCTCACCAAGCCTGCATTTACTTGAGTACAGCAAAAACAGTAAAATTTTGAAATATTTTTACTATTTAAAATAACTGTTTTCAATTTTAATGTATTTTAAAATGTAATTTATTACTGTGATTTCAAAGCTGAATTTTTGCCATCATTACTACAGTTACACAATCCTTCAGAAATCATTCTAATACTAATTTGCTGCTCAAAAAATATGTATTATTATTATTATGCTGAAAACAGCTGAGTAGAATTTGTTCAGGTTTTTTTGATGAATAGAAAGTTCAGAAGAACAGCATTTTTCTGAAATAGAAATATTTTGTAGCATTATAAATGTCTTTATCGTCACTTTTGATCAGTTTAAAGCATCCTTGCTAAATAAAAAGATTAATATTTTTAATATTAAAAAATTATACGGACTCCAAGCTTTTGAATGGAATAATGTATAATGTTACAAAAGCTTTTTTATTTCAGATAAATGCTGATCTTTGGATCTTTCTATTCATCAAAAATTCTGAAAAAAATGTATTTAACTGTTTTAAATATTGATAATAATAAAAAAATATTTCTTTAACAGCAAATCAGCATGTTAAAATGATTTTTGAAGGATCATGTGACACTGAAGACTAGAGTAATGATGCTGAAAATGTAGCTTTGAAATCACAGGAATAAATTACATTTTAACATATTTAAATAGAAAGCAGTTATTTTAAATAGTAAATATATTTCACATATGACTGATTTTGCTCTATTTTGGAAGTAAATGCAGGTTTGGTGAGAAGAAGAGAATTCTTTTAAAAAAACATCTTATTCACTTTTGACTGGTAGTACAAATATAATAATTTTTTTATTTTTTATTTTGGCACATTTTCGGTGTTTCCATCCAAATTTGGCATTAAAATACGTGTACGACCTCCCAGCTAATAAATGTTAGTGCTGCGGTCACGTTGACCACTGTGTAAACAAAACCTGCACTGATGTCCATCACAGTAATACCGCCATTTAGCACAGGATGAGTGGTCAAAATGGGCTTCATTATGGAGCTGCGTCATGGGGGCCCGTTATCAGGCACTGCACCATGGGTCCAACTGCCTGAGATAGAGACAACACTGTGAACCAAGCCTTGATGTTGACACACAACATATTAGTCCCCCTGGAAAAACAGGGGGCTTTGTCCCAAATTTCCATTTCCTCTCCTACCGTTTAACTGGCCTCATCAAACAAGGGCAGATGGAGCTGGACGCCATGAATGAAGGAGCTTCTGAGGGATAAAGAGAAGGAAGAAAAGGGATGTTTATTGTCCATGTATTTTTAAAGAGGGCATCTGCAGAGCTAGATATATAAACATAGCTTGACCCTAGAAAGTAGGATCTCTGGGTAAGAAATAGCCAAACGGGGGCAGTCAATCCAGGTCATTGAGCTTCATTAACACTGACACGCACCTTTCTTCCACGTTATTAATGTCCCTTATTAAAGCATAAAATTGCATATTAACTATTGATCACCTATTACCATTCTTCAATAATCAATTCTAACTGCTTCAACCGCATTCTAGTCCATCTTTATTTTAATCTGGTTTAAACAGCTCTTTTGTCTAACCTTTCCATTCAAGCCAAGAGCAAATTCGGTATTTATCGTTCCATTACGTTTCAATAAAGGAGATGATCAGCACACGTCAAAGACGGGCAATGCTAAAACAATTATTTTTATAAAGTGGTAACCTTTTGACCTATGACCTGCAGAAAAGGGCGGTACAATTGCAGGGAGATTTCGGTGCGTTTTGCGAGATTAAAGAGACACAATCTGTTGCACCTGCCAGCCCAGCGTGTTATTATGGCTGACGACAGGTCCATCTTGCACCCCGGCGGACTGATGCCAGATTCTTCTATTCGTAATCTTCGGATATGCTGAGGTCCAACTATTCTGTAAGAAAAAGAGCAGAATTGAAGTAAAACAACAATCTGAATGGAAAATGAATCATCGTGCCAATTAGAGCCAGGTTTTGGGCTTCCCTGTCGTGTGGGGGTCGTGTTAAAAAGAAGCCTGTGATCTGGGCAGATCTCTGGAGAAGCAGCAGCGGTGGGCTTCCAATACCGTCCCACACCCCCTGAGTTCACAGGACACGTATCACCTGCGCTCAGCGTCTCGGCTCCATTACGGGCCTGCCGCAGCTTTGGCGCTATTCTGCGCATCTGCTCCCAGTGGTTCCGGCGTCTACAGTCAAAAGCCCATAATGAGCTGCTCTCACTCCAGCTGTCCCACTGATAGCCTTAAACCAGCTGCATGCTGGGAGCTGCAGGGATGGGCTGTCAGCAGGCCGATGGGCTTGACCCTTGACCCCTAGCTCAGCCGAACTTCAGCGTCCTGACTGATGACGCCGAGATTAGCGTTCCCCAGAGACACGCCGCCACACGTCTGCGACATCGCGGCATCGATTCGCTAGATTTCCTTTTTTTTTTTCCACACATAGGTTCCAGATCGGTTCTTGTGTAACCTTTGAACTTTAGCAGCAAGTCTGTTATCCAAGTGCCTGATTGGAGCAGCCATCACTGAAGTGTGATTAGAAGTCCACCAAACAAACATGGCGGCCTTCATTGAATTCCTGTCAAGTCCATGCAAACCAGAGGTGACAGATGTAATTTGTTTGTCCCGTTGGTTTAATTTAAGCTGATACCTTTAAGCTAGAGCCGCAGTGTGTGAAATGGCAGAAGGAAATGGGTACGGGGACAGTGGAAAAGAAAGCGAGAGAGAGAGTTCCTGTCCACTTGTCTTCTTAGAATATACGCCTTACAGAAGGCCAGCTGCAACTTCCACATTTACCTTCTGAAAACAATCCATTAAAACTGTGCCGGGCTGCCGGCCCTGCCACTCCACGAGGAGCACGAGAGGGAATGGAGCGACAGCGTGAGATAGGGACACAGTGTATTAACCAGGAGTGAAGGCATCATGTGAGTAACACAGTTGGGAAGGGAGAGAGAACGATGGAGAGGATGTGGGAGAGAGAGAGGGAGAAAGGAAACGGAGAGAGTGAGTGAGGACACTGGCGGACAGCTACAAGATGGAGTAGCAGCATGCGGGAGATAAGCTGTCGAGGCGGAGACAGTGTGTGACAGTCCTCGAAGCGGCAAGCAGGCGAGAGTGTGACAGGGAATACAGAGAGATGCATTATTGTTTAAATCATTGATTGCTTCCCTCCTCCTCAGCCTGTGACGTGTGTGACACCAGAGAGAGGGCTGAAAAAACAGGGTGCAAAACCTCCTCCTCCTCTTCCCCTTTGTTCTTCCTCATTTCCACTGGATGCACCGTATACCTGCCGTCTTTGTCCTAACCATCAGCTGGGGTTTGTCTTCGCTTGCTTTTTCGCCGCTGCTTCTTTTCTTTCTCCACTTCGTTGGTGTGTTTGCATTGCATTTAATAAAGCGGCCACTGGGTCTGAAGGTGTTATGGTCAGAGGAGGCTTCTGATAAAAAATATACATAAATTATATAATTATTTAAAACAAAGTACAGCAAAAGCAGTAAAATTCTGAAATATTTTTACTATTTAAAATAACTGTTTTCTATTTGAATATATTAAAATTTTAATTTATTCCTGTGATTTCAAAGCTGCATTTTAAGCATCATTACGCCAGTCACATGATCCTTCAGAAATCATTCTAATATTCTGATTTGCTGCTCAAAGAACATTTATTATTATGTTGAAAACAGATGAGTAGAATTTTTCAGGTTGCTTTGACAAATAGAAAGTTCAGAAGAACAGCATTTATCTGAAATAGAAATCTTTTGTATCATTATAAATGTCTTTATCGTCACTTTTAATCAATTTATAGCATCCTTGCTAAATAGAAGTATTAATTTATATTTCTTTTCATAAAAAAAAAAATATTTTTCATAAAAAATGAAAAAATGAAAAATACTGGCTCCAAGCTTTTTAATGGTATAGTATGATGTTACACAAACTTTTTATTTCAGATAAATTCTGATCTTTAGATCTTTCTATTCATCACAGAATCCCGAAAAATGTACTCAACTTTTAAATATTGATAATAATATTAAGTGTTTCTTGAACAGCAAATCAGCATATTAGAATGATTTCTGAAGGATCATGTGACACTGAAAACTGGAGTAATGATGCTGAAAAATTAGATTTGATAACAAAAATAAATTACATTTTCAAAATATATTCAAATAGAAAGCAGTTATTTTAAATAATAAAAATATATTTTACAATATTACAGATTTTGCTGTATTTTCGATCAGACAAATGCAGGCTTGGTGAGCAGAAGAGACTTTAAAAAAACATGAAAAATCTTACAGTGCAAAAACTTTTGACTGGTAGTGCATTTTTAAACACTTTCAGATCACAAATTTAGTCTGAATGATTTGTTCTTGAATCAGACCGATCTATTTGTTGAGTTCAACTCACTGCAATAATTGGTCACACTGGTTAGAAGCTTATAGTGCATATGTTACATTTATGTCTGTTCATCACAAATTTTTGGCTTCAGAAAATTTTGAAAATGTGCTTTTGCAATTACACAGAAAAATAAAAAGGCATGTTTGAAAGGACATGAGCTTCAGTCAATAGCAGAATCATCGTCCATGCTATGTATCGTCCACAAAATATTTTAACATTAGGGCCGATTATTGTGAAAATAAAATAAAATAAAATAAAATAAAATAAAATAATTTAGCTCAGAAAAGCTGAGAACTTTTTTAAGCTATGAGATTTAAACAAAATAATAATAATAATACATACAAACTGCACTAAAAAGTGCATTTTAGCATATGTTCTATCAATATAAACACTAAAGATACATAACTAGATATAATATACATTTATCTAAAAATAAATAAATAATGTCAACACTGACAATAATAAGAACTATTATTTGAGCACCAAATCAGCATATTACAATATTTTCTGAAGGATCATTTGAGACTGAAGAAATGACTGTTAAGAATTTAGCTTTGACATTACAGTAATAAATTACATTTTAAAAAATAATAAAATAGAAAAGAGTTATTTTAAATTTTAATAATATTTCACAGTATTAATGTTTACTGGATTTTTATCACATAAATGCAGCCTTGGTGAACATACGCACAACAAACTTTTGAATGTTAGTGTAATGATGACTTTTTTGTGAAAATGTTAGCACACAGTTTTTACAAATACAGTCAGACCATAATTTATTCAGACACCTTCAACATTTCTCACATTATTACAATTTATATAGTTTAGAAAATGGGAATAAAATATGATACAAACTAAAAGTTAAATAGTCAATACTTTGTTGACCAGTTACCAAGCAATGCTTAATTTTGTTCAGTCTGTGGTGTAAAAAGGTCACATTAGCAATTACAGAAAAAACACTTAAACAAAAGATAGTTACGCCAAAGTGTCTAAATAATTTTTGGTCCCAAATATTTTGCAGTTTTACTGGTAGTCCACTGTATGTGTCACAGTTTACTTTATTTTGCTATCCTCCCTTCCACAAATGAACTATAGTGTCATGCATCCACTAGTAAACAATATACATATATATATATATATATGTGTGTGTGTGTATATATATATATATATATATATATATATCAATCAAAAATTATATCTGGTGGCTGAGTAATTTTTGGTTTGGCTGTACGTGCGTACATGTGAATGTAGTGAATGTGACCCATCAAGTTCAAAGCGTACACTCTCTTTTCTCTCATCTTGCTCTCTTTCTTTCTCTCCAAGTGCAGGCAGTGGAGGTGTTGGGCAGAAAGTGGCTAACAGTGAGGTCTTGTGACACTCCCCCCTCCACCCACTCTTCCTCTCCGCAGGCCGGCTGTCTCTCTCCGCTCGCCCAGAGCCTGACACTGACGTGACACTCGTGAAATAATTATGAACCAAAAACACTGCTGACAGCAAACAGCCCGCTCCCCTCAATGATGTGTCACCCATGATTAGCATGGGTCCTGGCATCCTCGCAGCCCGCAGGCGGAAGAGAAGAGGAGGGTGAGGGGACGGAGCGAAGGAAAGGGAAGGGGTGGGGGGGGGAGAGATGGACAAAGAAAAAGTCTAAGAGAAAACAGAAAAATTAAACACAGTGGAAGCATAAAATCATCAGAAGTGGTAAATGGAGAGAGTGATATAAGGATGTACAAACATGTGGGGTGGAGTCAGATGTTCTGCTTGTAGCTCATGACCGTGGGGAATAAACCCTGGATACTGACACCTGTATCTGTCGTCTGCTGTTAGGAGACATATGCCTCGCTTCAGGCCACCACAGATCAGCACCGGCAGCACCCCTCCATAATATGTGGTTTCTGACCTTTGCCTGTTAAATACCAAAGGTCAAAGCAGATGTGGGTGAATCGGGGTTGGACAAAATTCAGAAATTAATTTCAGTTTATGAGTGTGAATTTGATCTGAATTGACCACAATCCACAGGAAACTGAATTGCAATGGCTAGACTTGCAATTCGGAAAACACAGGTAATGCATTCTGACAAATAAAGCATTCTTCAATATTAGTCAATACAATATGATGAAATGTATATACTAGTTTGCTCTTAGTTCGCTCTTGTTGTTCCAAACCTGTATGTACTTTCTTCTGTGTTTCATCTGTTTTCATCCATATAATTAAATCAGTGATATCTAAAACAAAATTAGACCCCTTTGATTTACAGAACAGATTTTTGAAAAATTTGGATTTTTTATTTTTTATTTTTTTGACATTTTTATACAAATACATATTTACAATTGAGGTCAAAAATTTACATACACCTTGCAGAATCTGCAAAATGTTAAATTTTACCATTTTATTTTACCAAAATTATTTTACCAAAATAAAAGGGATCATACAAAATGCAAGTTTTTTTTTTTTTTTTTATTAGTATTGACCTGAATAAGATATTTCACATAAAAGACGAATACATATAGTCCACAAGAGAAAATAATAGTTGAATTTATAAAAATGACCCCTTTTCAAAGTTTACTGTAAATACGCTTGATTTTTTTTTTTTTTTTTTTTTATGAGTCCCTTGTTTGTCCTGAACAGTTAAACTGCCTGCTGTTCTTCAGAAATATCCTTCAGGTCCCACAAAATTTTTGGTTTTTCAGCATTTTTGTGATGCTTCAGAACACAATGCGTTGAGTCAGGCGGTGAAAACTTTTTGAATTTGAAGATCAGGGTAAATGTAACTTATTTTGTCTTCTAGGAAACATGTAAGCATCTTTTTTAGCTTCTGAAGGGCAGTACTAAATGAAAAAATATGATATATAGGCAAAATATGAAAAATGTACACATCTTCATTCTGTTCAAAAGTTTCCACCCCCAGCTCTTAAAGCATTGTTTTCCCTTCTAAAGCATCAGTGAGCTTTTGAACCACTGTAATAGTTACATATGAGTCCCTCAGTTGTCCTCAGTGTGAAAAGATGGATCTCAAAACCAAACAGTCATTGTTGGAAAGGGTTCAAATACACAAAAAAGCTAAAAAAACAAGGAATTTGTGGGACCGTCACAACAGAAGTCATTTAAAGTTACCTTTCCTATAGAACAGGTCCAAACCTTGTTCTTTTATAAAACAAACTGAATAGCCTTATGTTATTTATCTTATTTACACGACGGCACGTCATTTCTGTCTCTACATGGATTGATTTTACACAACAGTTGAATAAACAAGTAGTTAATATTAAGAGACTTACGTTTTAGACAGAATATTTCCTGTTTTCGTTCAATTTCGCCAACAAAAATAATTTTTAAATATGTTTAAAATGTCTAAACATTATTTATGCATTTGCAATCGCAGGTTAAAGCATTACATGTCTGCATTAAACAGTGTGTAACAGTGTGTAAATAAATGCCACTTCAGATGCAGCTTCTGTATTTCATTGCATTGCAAAGATAAATTTTGTTGATACTGATTTCATTTGCTTGGTAACAGCACAAATGTCTTAATATTTTAATTGACTGGTTAAATGTAAGAATTTGACTCAAAAGATGGCTTTATAAAGGTAAAAATCAATTTAAACTTACTGGAAAAGATTCATTTCTATCACTGCAAATTCAGTAATCACCTTAAGATACCAGCACAATAATACACTCAGCAAAATATTGTCTAATTAACGTTATCGATAAAATCCAAGAAAATATTGAGATATCATTGATACTCTCTCTAGTGTATGTAAACTTTTGAACGGAGTAATTTTTATAAATTCAGCTATTATTTTCTCTTGTGGACTATATGTAAACATATTTTATGTGAAATATTTTATTCAGGTCAGTACTAAACAACAGAAAATAACATGCATTTTGTATGATATATTTTGGTAAAATAATTAACATTTTGCAGATTCTGTAGTATCACTATCACTGTAGTACTAAATAGTATCACTACAAATTATAATAACTTATCACCTTGAATTTTAACAATGTTTATTTATTAAATATTACTAATTACAAATTTCTATCTTTTGATCAATATATCTTTCTATTGATCTGTTCATCCATCTATCCATCTAATAGCTAAATCCTTAAACTGAAGAGTTTTTCAAACTTTGTTAAAAACCTTTAAACAAGGCTTTTTTAACCCATTCAAATGTTGTATTGATATTTAATGTCAACTCATTTTAAAGCAATAGTTTCCCCAAAAATGAAAATTCTGTCATTAATTACTCACCCTCATGTCGTTCCAAACCAGTAAGACCATCGTTCATCTTCAGAACACAAAATAAGATATTTTTGATTAAATCTGTATGCATCGTGGTTCTCTTATGAACGCACGTCGAAGACTGACACAGAAGAGAAGAAATTGTTAAATAAATTCGTTATTTTTGTTTTCTTTGCACACAAAAAGTATTCTCGTGGCTTCATAGAATTACGGTTGATCCACTGATGTCACTATTTTATGTCCTTTCTGGGCCTTGAACGTGATAGTTGTGTTGCTGTCTATGTCAGAAAACTCTCGGATTTTATCAAAAATATTTTAATTTGTGTTCTGAAAATGAACAAAGGTCTTATGGGTTTGGAACAACACGAGGGTGAGTAATTAATGACAGAATTTTATTTTTGGGTGAATTATCCCTTTAATTGTAATGTAACTTCCGTACATTCGATTTTCAATTGCAGTTACACATCCTCTATCTAAATTACAATTCAGCAATATAACTGTAATGTAAAAAGCATTATCATTTCTGAATGGCACACTGTTGTAGGACTCAAAGGTGTTTGTGTGACACGTGTGATTCAAGCATGTGTATTTGCGACAAAAAGTCCGCCAGTAAACGTTCGAGGAAGCAAAATCCATCAGGCGCTTTGAAGCAGGACGACCAGGCGTTTAAAAAAACAGACCGCGTCTCTCCAGCCCTTAGTGCCAGAGTGAATTTGCGTGACGGCGCCGAGATTGATAGGTGGATTCACAAAGCCCTTCAGAACTCTGAGGAAAGCAGCTTTGTTTCCATGACTGGAGGTATAAAATGCACAATGTACATAACTCTTCTTAACAGAGAGTAAATCCCGGTAAAACAACTTGCCGTCTGAAGGGACAGTACATTTCACCTCACTATATTTGGAGATAAATCTAGGATGATCAACCATGAAACACTCACCATCCAGAGCTGGGAAAACACTGGATTTATAGAGCTGGGAGTTTCAAAGAGCCACAAAACGTCTGAAAGACAGAAAACACAAATAAAATACATTTTTATAGAGCGTCAAATAGATGGGCACCCCAAAACGTTTTATTAGCCCTGTTTTGTGACAGGCTTTCCTCTCCTGCCACGATGCTCAGGCCAGCGTTGAGCTGTAAAATGAGAGGATGGCTTTGTTGTGCTAACTCAGACTAGTCTAGACTAGCATGTGGGAAAAGCTTTGAAAATGAAGGCCGGGGTCCGCGTACGTAGGGCTACGGACGGGAGGGTGTGTGTCAGTAGCAGTGGGAGGGGTGGCGTTGGCCAGGACGCCTGGTTGAAGGGTGGCACGGCGAGAGAGACACACGGTGACACCGCAGCTTTGAAAGGTTCATGCAATATTAATGTCCACGAGGGAGAATCACTAGCCTGGCCCCAGGGGTCACCCAATTAACTGGAACACACTCCCATTTCCAGTGTGTGTGTTCTGAGCATTCGGCTCCATACCTCCTTTCTGACATCAATGAGAATGTGTGTGTTTGTTCATATCTGTGTACGCTGATAGCCGCCATGCGCGTAGCTCATGTTGTCTTCTGTTCCTCTAGTCTCTCTCTTGTTCTGTGTCTCTCAGTAGAAGAAGTGTTACAGACAGTGATGCATGGCTGTGAAAAGCTAATGTACTGTTTTACTTTTTCAGTTTTTTAATTTGCTGGAAATTAAGTGACTGACCTGGTGGTGCTGGCTCAGATACTGAAGCTAGCAAATAGAGCCACCCTCGAATTTAGACCAGGCAGTGCTCGACACAGTTTCGTAGGAAGGACAGTAAACGATGTGGAGAAAAGAAGAAATGTTGCAAGCCGAATTCAAACTTTAATAGCCTACACAAGCACCAATGCTCAATGCACATGCACTAACGTCTAAGCCACAATGTCAGTGATTCTGAACACAATTAAACAAAACATCAATGCAAAAAACAGAACTGCATTAAAACGAGCTATAAATCAAATAAATATTTGAATCAAATTTATGGCTGTCACGATTCCTTGGTTCAATCCGAATACTCGGTTTTAAAAAATCCTTGATTGTATTTTTCCGATGTGAAGGAAACAGCAAAATCTCGGAAGTGGCGCATTTCACAAAGGAAAATGAAATGCATTTTTAGACCATTTTCCAAGGCTGCATGATATATATATATTTCTATTGTAATTTCACAAACGCTACGATTCAATGAAATAAATATATGCTATGCATGTTTAATATATATGTGTGCTTTAATTATTTACATGCGTGTAGGTTAAGTACATGTGTGTCAGGAGGCTCCGTTCACAGTAAATGCTGCTCCACACAAACAGTTATCATTTACATATTTGAAACTTCTCAAACTCCAATTTCTGCATATTGTTGTGAGTTTGGGTTTATTATAATGTTCATCTGGAAATGCAACTTCCGCCATTTCATCAGATTTTTGAGGTAAATCATTTATAAACCTATGCAAACACAGGAGAACACATCAATATCTTTCTCAAAATGCTAACTGTTCATCGCATTTTCTAAATAAAAGTTTAAACCCTTGCTCTGAGTTTACACGTTTTGATGTCCACATACTCAAGAAATTACAGTGGCTATAGTACAGCTGTTGAAAAGAAATGTCCAAATATTAAGTGAATATTTGAAATTTAATGTTATTTAGTCAATATTAAACATGGATTCGATTGCGCAGTAAAGTGTGAAAACAATTGTCAGGCCATTTTCGCCCTCTGCAGTAATTTATTATAATGTGTAATGTACATTAGTTCTATTGTTTACAATACATTATGTATTTTAACAGTTTTGTTCAATAAAACCACAAAAAAATTATTATAATTATCCGATTACTCGATTAATCTTCAGAATAATCAACCGACTACTTGATTACCAAAATAATCGCTAATGACAGCCCTAATCAAATTAATTACATTATCCTGAAATTAATCAAATAATGTGTAAAATGTTCTAGGATATGTAACATATGATATGTATATATATATTATGTCCATTTCTTTTAATATTAATTTAGCACAATTAATAGTTATGTGTGTGTGTGTGTGTGTGTGTGTGTGTTTGTTGTTTCTGAAAAACGCTCACCTATTCTGCATTTATTTGATCAAAAATACAGTAAAACAGTAATATTCTGAAATGTTATTACTGTAAAAATATCCATTTTATTTGAATACATTTTAAAATTTAATCCTGTGATGGCAGAGCTGAATTTTTAGCAGTCATCACGTCAGTCTTCAGTCTAAATATTTATATAAAATTAACTGTTGTCAATTACCATATTAAACTGACAACCTTAGAATTAATACAATAAATTATTCGCTTTTTATCTTATTGTATGACAAAGCATGATGTTTTGTCCTGGCACAGCTCAAAAAGACTATTCATGGTAAACGGATACATGATTAAAGTCCCTATTCACGACTGACAGTATCTCTTGGGCCACTGTTACTTTATCTGGATGTCATAGCGGGTTAAATGAGGGCTAATGGTTAGGCTAAACGCTATGAATCTGGGTGTCAATGGCCTGATTGTGTTCTTATCAGCTCTCACAAAAAAGCAGCACTATCTCTCTCTCCCCTATGTCTCATATTTCACACTGATGTCTACAGTCCCCACAGTCACAGACCTCTCTCGAGCACCTGCAGATGACTGATATTAGCCTACTGCGGGCCGCACTGATGTTATATTTGTGTTGCAATTCAGCCCTCAGTGGTGGTCAGGGTATCATGTGGTTGATAACTGCGAAAGGTTATGCAAAGAATCACAACACTGAGTAGAGACAGAACTGTGACCTTTCAATAACAACTGGACAGTTTTGTCTAGCCACTGGCATAGATTTGCCCTTACAGTAGACTACATAAACTGCTAAATATTTTTTTCGGTCTATAACAATCTCCGCTACGCCTTACTTCACCTGCCTGCAGTGGCTTCAACGATTATGAACGCATTTATGAATTCCACAGCAGCAAACACTATTTAAGCATATTTAGTCCTTGTCTTAATCACAAACACGCTCATAAGATTCCCAATTAATTACACACATTCATAATGGTCATTTAAATGCAGGGACTGGTTTTAGATGAGATCAATTATGCTAATAAATGCATGAAAGCCCATTTAAAACAATTCATACCCAGGGAACTGATGTGGTAATATTTAGACCCTTTCTCCCAAATTTAATGTCTAAGGGACACAGGCTAACTTAAAGACACACCGGCTAATTTGAATGAATTTTTTCTATTAATGAGTACCTGAAATAAACTTTGCTATTATGTTATTAAAAAAAGGCAAGAATGATGCTTCACTTATAACAGCATTAACTTTTCCCCCTCACTTTGTCTTTTAGCAATAGCCCTAGAACAAGTCAGAACAAATAAATAGAGTTCTTTTTCCCTCTGTGCTTCTGTTTTTCCATCACAAGTATATTGGAGCTGATGAGACAACTGGATGAGTTTTGAGCCATGTGTGGAGAAGTGCTGCATGCAGGTGCGGTGGCCTTTTAACAGTCTGTCTTCAGATTGGCCATCATGATAACAGCTCTTACCAAACAGACTATATAGTAAGTAAATATGCATAGAAGGTATAAAAAGACAGACATGTAAAAATGCTGAAAAAGCATACATCTACACTTCTGCATAAGCATGCATATGTCACGTGATTTCGTTTTTTTAAGTAAATGCATTTTGACAAACTCTGTGGTCCTACATACACTTTTTGGAACATAACCCTACTCATACAGGATCACATGGAAGCCTTGACATAAGTCAAAAGTATGAGAAAAATTATGATATTCTAAGTCATGATTTTAGAAAAATATGGCATAAACAGTCAAAAGTATGAGACACCAGTCATAATTATGAGATAAAAAGTCAAAATGACAAGCTGTAATTGTGACAAAAAGTCAAAATTATGATGAAAAAGCATGATTAAGACAAAAAGCCAAAATTCTGACAAGTTATAATCATGAGATACTGAGTTATAGTTATGAGATAAAAAGTTGAAATTGAAATTGTAACCAAAAGTCAAAATTAGGAGGAAAAAACATGATTATAACAAATTTATATAACATATTTCTGAAAAAAAGTTAATTGCCATAAGTTATAATTATGAGATACCGAATCATAATTATGAGACAAAAAGTCAAAATGTCATTAAGTAGAAACTGTGAAAAAAAGTCAAATTTCTAAGAAAAAGTTAATTGAAATAAGTCAGAAGATATGAGATACAGAGTCATAATTATGAGACAAAAGTCTAAATGACATAACGTCGCCTTAAAATTATAAGGTTCTATCTGCATTCTGACCACTTCTGAGATATTGAGCTTCAAAGTTTTTGCATTCCATAGACTTCTGTAGATAGAAACATTTTTGTTTTCTTTAAAAAGTTGTCACCGAATAAGAATATGTGAAAACCTTAATTTTGGCAAAAATGTCGGATAGAACCTTATAATTCTAAGGTGACGATAAGTTGAAAAAGTCAAAATTATGAAGAAATAACATGATTATGACAAAAAGTCTAATTTCTGAGAAAAGGTTAACTGACATAAGTTATAACTATGAGATACTGAGTCATAATTACGAGATAAAAAGTTGAAATGACAAGTTGAAATTGTGACATAAAAAGTCAAAATTACAAGGAAAAAATATGGTTATGACAAAGTCAAATTTCTGAGAAAAAATTAATTGACACAAGTTATAATTATGAGATACTGAGTTATAATTATGAGATAAGAAGTCAAAATGACATAAGTTGAAATTGTGACAAAAAGACACATTTCTGAGGAAAGATTTGACTGACAAAAAGTCAAATGTCTGAGAAAAAGTTAACTGACAAGTTAAAAATGAGATACTGAGTCATAATAATGAGATAAAAAGTCAAAATGACCATTTGAAATTGTTACAAAAAGTCAAAATGATGAGGAAAAACATGATTATGACAGTCAAAAGTCAATTGCCATAAGTTATGATTATGAGATACTGAGTCACGAGACAAAAAAACTAAAGTGACAAGTAGAAACTGTGACAAAAAGTCAAAATTATGGGGAAAAACATGATTATGATAAAAAGTCTGAGAAAAAGTCAATTGACGTTATTAATTGAAGTTATAAATGAGATATTGATTATCTAACGAGATAAAAAGTCAAAATGACAATTTGATATTGTGACAAAAAGTCAGAATTATGAGGAAAAACATTAATAGAAAAATTTAATTGACATAAGTTATAATTATGAGATACTAAGTCATAATTATGAGATAAGTTGAAATGACGTGCTGAAACTGACAAAAAGCCAAAATTACGATGAAAAAACAAGATTATGACAGTCATTGTGACAGTCATGATGAGAAAAAGCATGATTATAACAAAAAGTCAAATTTCAGAGAAAAAGTTAATTGACATAAGTTACAATTATGAGATACTGAATCATAATTATGAGACAAAAAGTCAAAATGACATTAAGTTAAATTGTGACAGTCAAAATTATGAGGAAAAAAACATGATCATAACAAAAAGTCAAAATTATGACAAAAAGTCAATGATGATACAAGTCAGAATTATGAAATAATTATAAATAATTTCACAACATACAATTTCAACTCACATTAATCAGATGACTTAGTATCCCATAATTTAGACCTTTATGTCAAAATTAGGATTTATTGAATCATTATTTTTTTTCTTACGTCGCATAAAAGGGTTGCTGTAAAATCACACAGGAGAGAGACAGGCAATGAGATCAGGACACAATGAACGTGAACCTGGGAGCTTGCAGCTCTTGGAAGTTCAGTCGGCAGTGGAGTGAGTTTGAGAGCGAGTCTCTCACTAAATGACCCTGTTTGCCTCCTCCACAGCTTCCAGGGGAAATTCAATTGAGCCCAGTGACATATTAGCATTCTGCTGATCAACACGAAGGGTGGACAATCCACTTAACGAGCGAAAAGACTGCCGCACAGCTCTTCAATATACGATAACATCACAAACATACAGGAAGGTCACAGCTGGGGGTGACCACTCCATATTCCACAACACACATACTCCACAGAACACACTCGCTGCAGAGACTTGCTTAAACACAGACTGCTCAAAACAGTTTTAAGTTAAATACAATTCTTAACAACATGTGAGATGGCCTTAAGCTTCATGACCTGACGTAATAATTCCAAACAAGCTTATAAAAACACAGAATCCAATACAACCTTGTTTTAATACAACGGGTGTACATATCTATTACAGGATGCCAATTCACGTTCCGGTCCCTTCCGAGTTTGTATATTGTATTTTTCATAAACACTTCAGTACAGGCATTTACAACCATATTTCATATTCCTGCCCATATTAAACCGTCCTCTAATAACTTACACGTCAAATTACACCTTGTGCCACAAGCCCATTAGTCACTGACATTCCCCTCCTAAAAAAAAAAAAATAAACCCTCCAACAAATCATTATTTGTAGCAACCCTATCAGAGCAGGCTGACAGTAAACTCGCCATAGTTTTATGAGCTTGTAAATACATTATCCGGGCTTTTGACTGTCACAGGCGTGCATGCGCTGAGCAGTGCTATTACCATGTGCCTCTACGAGTGTGTGTGTGAGAGTGTGTTTGTGTGTTGATTGAAGTAATTAGGCACTCACTGGATGGACTTTAACTCAGCCTCACCAGCTAATAGCCAACAAATATATAAAAGCAATAAACTAATGGTGTGAGTAATTAAGCAAAGCTGTATTTACACGCGTGAGGGAGCAGCCGGAGCTGCTGGTTACTGCTGGAGATCAGCAGAGGGTGGAGTTTTTTCTGCTTTGTCTGATAATCAGAGACTGAGAACACTCAGACAAATCAGAGCAGTTAAAACGACATTTCCTGTTGACATTTAGAGTGATACGAACATAAAAATTTTTCACAGATATAGGAAATACAGGAAAGAGATCAGAATGTGAATCAAACCGTAAAACACATGACTCTTATTTGTTGCCAGCTTGCATAGGGATATATATTCATAAGAGATTCAGAGATTCATACGAGATTCATAGAGATTTGTTCATAAAAATACATTCATAAAAATATAAATATTACAGGGGTGCACATAAGTGGTACGCAGGTAACCAAATAAAAAATGCGCTGTGTAAATATCTTCAGAGCGCTCATTTGCATACAGATATAGTTGACAGCTGTTAATGCACAATCACCATTTTAGATCGACTAATTGTAATACAATACTTCAACGCGGAAGTAAGCCTATATGCGAGACTTCCGGTTCATTAGCAGCTATAGGGAAACAAGGAGAAGAATAACATACGGTAAAAGGTAAAACTGTTTGCACTACAAACCAGTGTGTTTATAATTAAGATACTACATTAAAATAACATTGTAAAAGACACACCAATTTGCAATATCAAACAGTAAAACGAGTTGTTTTGTACAGCTACAGTAGATATAGCTGGATGCAGATGAGACCAGAAGCCAAACCCATAAAGTTTACAAATGGCCACGACCACACTTAACGGAAAAATAACGTGGATAAGATTTCCATTCAAACTGAAGGCATAAATCTCGGCCATGCGCTACGGTTTTAAAGCGAAACGCAAAACTCACGTTTCATTCACTGACCTGCTTCACCTAAGAGCGCCAAAACCGAGAGCGCATATTACTTGCCGGCAACCCACCAAAATTAAAGCTTGCTGGTTTTAGGTTTGAAAATGATGAAAATTCGAATAACAATAAAAAAGTAAATATTAGAACTTTATTTTTTTTTTAATGTGTTTCTTTTTAACACTTACTTTTTCTTTTAACATATACTAGTATTATCACACTTTATTATTTTGTCTATTTTATTCATTATTAATTATTTTATTATTTATTTATTTTATAGTTATATTAAATGGGTCACACTCTGTGTCATATAAGTCACATAAGGGTTGATTTTTTGAAATTGAGATTTATTTTTAGATAGATATATTCACAATTATTTGAAAATATGGAATCTGAGGGTGCAAAAAAATCAAAACATTGAGAAAATCGCCTTTAAAGTTGTCCAGATGAAGTTCTTAACAATGCGTATTACTAGGAAATTTACAAAATATCTTAATGTAACATGATATTTTCATAATATTCTAATAATTTCGGCATAAAAGAAAAATCTATAATTTTGACCCATATTTTTTAGCAATAGCCAAAGTATTGCTGGCTATTGCTAAAAAAATATACCTGTGCTGCGTATGACTGGTTTTATGGTCCAGGGTCACACACACACATTAAATGTCATTATATTATTTTAACAATACTAGTAATTAGTAATTTTAAAAAGCATGATATCCTACTTTTTAGTTTTCATTTAATGCTTTTATCCTCCATTTCTTTGAACTGCTTTTCTATGAAACAGGTGAGTCGGGCCTGAGGCCTTCTTTTCTGAACAACAAACCTAATCTACATACATTTCAGTGGCCTTTGAAGGATTTGAAGTGCGGCTGACAGCTCAGGAATTACATATCAAGAGGACTAAAAAGCGACGGATTTATTGCGCGCCGCAGTGTCCGTGGTGCATTTTAAAGGTCGCAAACGCAACTGTTTCACACCAAAGTTCCCGGGGCCTTCCGGCGAATCTGAATACAGATGAGGTCCTCTGATAGATTGATGCATAACAGCTCCCAGCATGCACGCAGTCCCAACAACCTGCAACGTCGGTTCCCTTTAAAGCCCGGGTGTATCTTAATTTGAATGTAAGCAAGTGATGTTAAGTTTTCGTGATAGGTTAAGTTAAAACATCAGTTTCCAGTGCACTCTGTCACGCTTGTCCATCAGCCTATTTCCGTGAGGGATCACTCAACTGTGGGAAGGTTTTTCTTTTCCCGCTGGACAGATAAAAAATAGTCTTTAAAACACAACGGGCACTTTCAATCATTTTTAGATTTTGCTAACAAAATGACTTGACGTTTTTGTCACAAATTAATATTGTGTCAATGATTTTTAGATCCTAAGAACGACTATTCCGCAGTCATTTTTGCAAATGAGTATTTTGTTTTTCCGAGAGGCTGAAATTTCCTCTGTCCAGCTCTGAGGATATTCGCACCTGCAATCTCAATATGTTTCCTGTTATATCAGTGTGTTCATTTTACCCCAGATCTTCAATATCTTCACTCCCAGCAGCTCTTCTCTCAGTGTTGTCGAAGCGTGTGTTGCCTTTGGGGTAATAAGGGCAAAGGGAAAAATATTATGTCCTTTCACAATTATCAGCATTGCAAATATTAAAGTGTCTGGCTACATAGCAGAGGATACTTTGATTGGTATCTTAACCTTTGACTACACTATAAAGCAGTCAACTCCCGGTGCCCATATTGGAAGGGCTGGAATTTAATTCTGAAATGATTTGGGATAATAAGGAAGATGGATAATGTATGCAAGAGGGATATTACGTTTGGGCTAAATGCAGTTGGGGGGCCAGCGCTATTGGAGTTGAATAATCACAGCGAGTTATAATCCGGGTGATAGAAATACCGCACTGTCACAGTCAAGAGAGCAACTCTTAAATCACGCGGAGGAAGAGAGGCAGAGAAAGGAGGGAGAGGAGACGCAGACAGGCCAAAGGCGCCCACCGCTGCACTTTCACTGAAACTTTCATTAACGTTCTCGCGTGCCTTTGTTTTTATTAACCACGCCCTCCTGTCATCCCTCCCTGACCGTACCGCATTTAATTTTTCAAAAATGCTAAATTACACTGGCGATTCAACAACATTAAGCCAGAGTTAAATGTTTGGTGGCAGATTTCCAGAATGACAAATTCATATTCCCAAAGATCAACAGGCAATCCTGATTAAAGCAAAGGGCCAAGATAAGGCGTTTAATTAGAGAACACGCTCAATTAAATGCATTATGTAATCTAGCGCTTCAAATAAGAACAGTTAAATGACATTAGAGTTTTAAAGAAGACAAAAGACAAATTTTGATTAGTATATGACGTTTTGTCACAAATGAATTGTGCGCCAGTGAGTTTGAATGCTTAAACTGACTATTTTGTCATTTTCTTGTTAAAAAAAAAAAATTTGTTTTTTCGAGATGCTGAATTTTCCTCTAACTCTAAGTAATGGAAAATCCAAAATAATGGATGAGATAAGGATACATACAGTAGTACAAAAATAAAACAATGGCAAAAATAAAAAATGTAGTATTACAAAGTGTATCATTTTTTTTTTTTTAAAGAAACACTGTTCAACAGTGACACAAGCAGGTAAAGTTCCAGCGACAGTCTGTGTCTCTATCGGCTCCCCTGAGCCCATTGAGTTTTAACAGATCCTCTAATGCTCGCCATGAGTTTGGTGGGGGGGTAATTGAGAACAAATTGGGGAAAGTCACATGAGACTTCACGAAATGATTGGACATGACTGGTCATGACTGGCTGTGATTGGTTTATATGGTAAATTCCACCTCTTGTGTTCATGTGTATTTTGCATCTGCGTCTGAACAATATAATGGTGTTAACAAAGACTAATTTTAAAAAGTAATTAAACAACTCACACACTTAGGCTATGTCTACATTATTCCGGATATATTTGAAAATTGAGTTTTTGTTTGAAAATGCTCTCCGTCCACATTAGCGTTTTCAAGCGTTTTCCAAAAGTTTCTCATCCACACTGAAACATTAGAAAACGTTACATTCACCTTATTGTGCATGTGCAAAACCTCATAAAAATTCACTGAGATAACACAGATGGAACAGACATACGTTTTCACGCAATTCTTCCAGCAGGATTATTTTATTTACGCAAATAAATTCACTGGTGCGTTTATGTCGTGCTCACTCATGTTTGATCTAAAAAGCAGCTGCCCTCATGTTTTGCCGCGGGACAGCAATTGTGAGTAAATTTTCTGTCAACCTTTTAGGACTGTAATATGATAAGTGTACAAAGTAAATATCCTTAGCAACAGTGTGAAAGTGAATAGCGTAACAGGCACAATTACCAGTATAAACATAGATGTTTATTGGTACAATATGCGTCGCATGACTAAACATGCATCATCGTTATATGCGTTTTCAAACAAAAACATATTAGAGGCCGCTTACACGACAACATTTTCAGCCAAAAACAGGAAACCTTTTTGTATTTTGTCTGTTCGTTTACATGACAATGGCATTTTGGGGACTGAAAATGCATAATTTTGAAAACGGGTTTCAAAGTGCACGTTTTTGAAATTGCCACCGTTATCATTTCCATATAAACACCCAACACTGGAATCTTTGAAAACAGTGACGCTATTTTTCAGTGTAAGGTATGTAGACATGCACAGTACGTGTTTAAAGGCAAGGGCGAACAAACAGCACGCCAACTACTGGCCTGGCATACGTAATGCAGCGTTTTTGACAGTTTTTGTGGATATGTGTTAACGCGAATAGTTTTGAAAACGCTGTTGTGGATACGTGAAACTTTTTAAAAACGCAAGGAAAAAACTTTTCCGTTTTTGACTACATCGTTGTCGCGCAAACCCAGCCTTAGTGTGAACATGGCCTTAGATATAACCACTTTGTTACTTCCAAATAAGACTTAACATAGCATAAAAACATGATCTAAGTGAGTTTTTGGCGAATAATCTGCTTGGTGAAATTAAAAGTAAATCTCTGTATCTGATAACCAATAATTATCAAGCTTTGATGACTGATCATCCAAAAAATTTAGAAATAGTTAAAAGCTAACTATTAATAAGAGTAGCTGAACGCAAGTTCACAAATAAAATATAGCGTATAAATTGTTACTGCCTTGAGTTATTATTTTGGAATACATGTAAAATGGTTAAACACACAAACTAGATTAGATTCATACTTGGCTTTTATAAGTATATTGATTATATTGTTAATATATATTTTTAATCTTTTTCTGATAGTGTAAGTAATGTTTATTTAACCAAGAAAATGTAACTGGGACATGAATTTAAAAAAAAAAAACTTCAGAACACCACCACACACCGATGAATCACAGTATACAGACATATTAATATACTATAGATTTAAATAAGAAAGATTAGCTCATGTATTTGGGATTTGTTATGTTACAGCATGTTTTATAGAAGACAAAACTCAAATTTAAATATTTAAGGAAAAATCTGCAACTCTGACAGTTGTGAATAGGTCAGGTTACACAGTCACACAGAAGGAAAAGTGAATAGCATACATAATAAAGTACAGGGAGAGAACACAATAGACAGTTTTTAATTACACAAATATCAAACTCATATATGATTCCATGAATTAGCATAATGAATTCATAATAGCAACGGTAAGTTTCTGCTTTGTCTTTGCCATGCTAATAAATCACATGATATTGTCTTTTATTTCAATTCATTCAATTTTACAAAAAGCTGCCAAACTCTTATCTAGTGCCTAAATGATATTTTAAGTAAGGCGTATTTATCATTGTACTACGCCTGAATTAAATACACACCATTACAACACCCAAACAAGGAAACGAACTATTATTTCTGATATTTTTCTGTCAGGTGAACGCAGGTTATGTCTTTAGCTCTGGAAATGTTCAATGTGCATTATAACCTCTCATAAAGATTAACATGACGTATAGTCTCACTCAGGGTTGGACATCAGTGGTGTTTCAGGCTTTAATTATTCTCTGCAAAAATCTCACCTCTCCTCTTTTTTTCCGTCTCACTCAGTCTCTCTCTTTTCTCTCGCACTCCTTTGGCTCCTTTTGTTCTCGTTGTGCTATTTATCACTGTGTGAAGGTTGAAAGAGATATTATTAATCCTGGGGAATGAAGGCAGGGTTAGCGGCATGGATCGCATTGTGAGAGGGGTAATGATAGGCAGACGTGCTTGGCCAGTGGTCTGTGTGGGCTTGATGAATGGGGAGCAGGGGCAGAGTGAGTGGAGCTGGGTGGCGGGCCGCTGGGCCATGCAGTACCCCCCCAACCCTCCGACACCCATCCACCTGCCACTCTTTTATCAGACCTGCATTAGGATAAGAGCAAAAGCAGGGAAGGAATATACATCTACATATGTCTTAGCTCTTATAGCCACACGTGCACACTCTCTCCACCTGTCTGACTAGTTCATATTGCAGCTATATTGCATTTTTTTACATTTAATCCAGCGAACATGACAAGTTTGAACCTGTGGCCTCTTTGCGCTAACCACTGCACCACTGCTGCTGTTTATTTTAGCCTTGATTTAAGTACAAAAGTGATTTAAAGGATTAGTTCACTTCCAGAATAAAAAGAAATTGTGATAATTTACTCACCCCCATGTCATCTAAGATGTTCATGTCTTTCTTTCTTCAGTCGAAAAGAAATTAAGATTTTTGAGGACAGCATTCCAGGATTTTTCTCCATATAGTGGACTTCAATGGGGATTAATGGGTTGAAGGTCCAAATTGCAGTTTCAGCGGAGCTTCAAAGGGCTCTACACGATCCCAGCCGAGATCCCAGCGGAAAAAAAAAAAAAATTTATACACTTTTTAAGCACAAATGCAATCTTGACATGGGGGTGAGTAAATTATCAGGATTTGTTTATTCTGGAAGTGAACTAATCCTTTAAAGTGGATCACTTTCATATAAACAAAAACATAAGATTTTAATTATTAGCCTAAACATTTGACATTAAATAGAAAGAGTGGATGATTTAATGGTTAAAAATAATACAGTATGTGTTCTGCAAAACTGTTTAGCATAAACCATCAGCATAATCAAAACATGTGCAATTATGCAAATCAAATCAACAAAAAGTAAAAGCGAAACAGATCATGAAACCACAAATTATGTAAATGCATGTTTATGTGTTGGATGGCAAATAAGACAGGATTTAAAGGGCTGCTAATATCGGCGCAGGGATCTCACAACACGTTCTGCATTGGAATCTTATTGTCAAAGCATTGACGTGAAGCCACTTGATGTATTTTCAGCAGGAGGGAACATGATGGTTTCACACACTGCCCTTTTAAACACACTGTCATGACAGCTCTGACAATGCAACAAGCCAATCAAGCCGGCTCTATTACTCTAAGTGTCATGTCTGTGGAGAGCTAACACCACGGCTCGGCTCTTTCCCCATGTACAGGGCCACAATAACACCTTACGTCAACCTTATCATCACTCGCGCCAACATGTGATTGCCACATTTACACCTTTGAAGGCATAAATAGATGTTTTAGTTACAATTATAGGTCATTTAGTTTTTTTATATAAATTATTTTGTAAAAATATTTATATATATGTAATATCATTTTAAAATAAAAAAAGATCTTATATTATACAATTGTAATAAAATATTATAATTTGTAATCATTTTATTAAAAAATTTCTATATACACTACCGGTCAAAAGTTTGGGATCAGTAAGATTTTAAATGTATTTTAAATAAGTTTCTAAAGCTCATCAATGCTGTGTTTATTTGATCGAAAATAGAGAAATATATTAATATGCATTAAAAATCGAATTTATTTCTGTGATCAAAGCTGAATTTTTCAGCATCATTACTCCAGTATTCAGTTTCACATGATCTTTTAGAAATCATTCTAATATACTGATTTATGATCAGTGCTAGAAACTATTGTGTTGCTTAATATTTTTTTGGAACCTGATACATTTTTTAGAATTCTTTGATGAATAAAAAGGTAAAAAGAACATAATTTATTTAAAATAGAAATCTTTTATAACAATATACAATACTGTTCAAAAGTCTGGGGGCAGTAAATTTGTATTCTTCCTTTTTTTTGAAAGAAATTAATACTTTTATTCACCAAGGATGTGTTAAATTAATAAAAAAAAAAGTGATAGCATAGATTTACGTTTTTAGAAAAGATTTATATTTTAAATAAATTCTGTTCTTTTTAACTGTTTATCAAAGAATCCTGAAAAAAAGAAACACAGGTTCCAAAAAAATATTTGGCACCACAACTGTTTCCAACACACTGATAATTTTAATTATAAATCAGCATATTAGAATGATTTCTGAAGGATCATGTGACACTTAAGACTAGAGTAACAGCTGATGAAAATTCAGCTTTGCATCACAGGAATAAATTATGTTTTGAAGTATATTAAAATAAAAACTATTATTTTACATTGTAATAACATTTTGCCGTATTATAGTTTTTTTCTGTATTTTTGATCAGATGAATTTAGTCTTGATGAGCATAAGAGACTTCTTTAAAAAACATTACAAGTCTCACTGATCCCAAACTTTTGAGCGGCAATGTATATATTTCTATATTTTCTCATTTCTTTTTTAAAAATACTGTACATTTATAACAATATACTGTTTTTTACCCTTTTAACTGTTTTATTACTTTAGCATTAAAGGACAAATCTGAACATCTCAAAGTATATTTTTCCTCTTTTGGCAAATCATAAAAACGCTATCGCAGATTTGTTTTTGTTTTTTTTTTCTTTTACTATTGAGGCAAATTGGAAAGCAGAAATATTATTTGTGACCCTGGACCACAAAACCAGTCATAAGGGTCCATTTTTCTTTATACATCATCTGAAATCTGAATAAGCTTTCCATTGATGCATGGTTTGTTATGATAGAACAATATTTGGCAGAGATACAACTATTTAAAAATCTGCAAAAAAAAAAAAAAAAAAAAAAAGAAAATCAAAATATTGAGAAAATCGCCTTTAAAGTTGTCCAAATTAAGTTCTTAGCAATGCATATTACCAATCAAAAATTAAGTTTTGATATATTTACGGCAGGAAATGTACAAAATATCTTCATGCAACATGATCTTTACTTAATATCCTAATGATTTTTGGCAGAAAAATCAATAATTTTGACCCATACAATGTATTTTTGGCTATTGCTACAAATATACCTGTGCTACTTAAGACTGGTTTTGTGGTCCAGGGTCACATCTGTTGTAGTTTCTGTTCACCACTATAGAATTTATAGAACTTCCGCTTCTAAGAACCCTGGAAAGGTGTCCATATATACATATATCTGAAACATATATAAACAGAATTTGGAAGCATAATTCAGATCCTGAGGGGAAAAAAAAAAAAAAAAAAAAAAAAAAATGATCTACTGACCAGCACTGGTTTCCAGCACCAGTAATTAACTACTAAGATAAAAAAAAATATATACAATACACTATGAATCATTACCTCCCTCTACTCTGGAAACAATAATAGATTAGCATGAATTTAATATCACACTATATATCATAGTATTATTGCCTCATGACAGATGTAATTGAAAAACACTCATTAGGGCCGTGGGGGGTGTTTTATTCAAAGCCAAAGCCTCAAGCACAGAAAGAGTCACGTCATACATCACTACCGGGGAAATCGCATGACACCAAAGGATAAATGCAGGTGAACTTATGCTCTAAAATTAACTTTTTGTTGTAGCAGCATAACGCTAACACATCTAAGGGACATTCGTGTAATGTTCCAGTCTTCAATTTCCATGAAATGACTGTCGTTTGTGTTTGAAATATCTAGTCTTATTAAAAGACATCACATGCTGTGTCTAACCAATAGCTTTTGCATTTCCTGAGTGGCTAAGTGCTAACTAGCGAGCTCTCTGCCCTCTGGAGCACTAACAGACAGTTTAAGAAAACTATCATTACATGTGTCCTCTTCCTGCTTATCTCTGCTACGTTTCTGTAGAGCTGTGTTGGTAATATTTTACCTTTTGGCTGCCTGTGTTTGTGCCTCCGGCCTGTCTGATGTACATTTACCCGATTATCCTCTTACTTAAGACGCAATATGTCTTTCTGTTCCGGTGTTGAAATGGGAGGCCACCAATGTGCTGATGCTTTTTAAGTAACTGGGGCATAATAATTATTTTGAGAAATTGGGCTGTTCAGGACTTAAGGTGTCATGGTGTTTTATCCATGACCTGTCCTCCATCATGGTGAAAGCACTATCTCTGGAAGTGGCTGGCCATTTCATTAAGTAGGTAATATTTCACTGGCAAAAAAGTTATTTTATATACTGCGTATCCGTCACGTTGTCCATTAACCGTCTCTGGGACTGATTTTTTGTGTGTGTGTGTGCCGCATCCCGGAGCACACAGTCTGAGCGATGCTGACAACCTCTGAATCGACCGCTGTGATCTTACCTAACAAGCATTCTCTGTGTCAAATTAAAGACAGCGCTCACCATAAGAAAAAAAAGAAAGAAAGAAATCCTCAACGTGGCCTCTGATCACAGCAAACAAGGTGTTATTTGATCCGGTTTCAAAGGTATCTGCTTAAGCTAACACTGATCAAATGTATCTTATGTTTTGCTCCCAAATGTTTGAATACTGATTTTACTTCCTTTGGTTTTTTATGTTTTTCAGATCACGTCAATTTTAAAAATAAACAAGAAAATGTTGCAACTGTTATATCAGTAGGATGTTACAAATAACGTGCGTCACATAGGCCGACTACGTCTTCAAGTAAGGATTATTAAAATTTTTACAATTGTTACTTAGTTAAAAAAAAAAAAAAATCTAAATATAGACATTTAATTACAAGAATATTAAAGCCAGACGTCTAAATCTGCTCTTCTGAGAGACTGAAGACACTTTTCATCTGCCAACAAAAACTCTAATATGACTATAATATGACATGAAATTTATTTTTATCTGTATTAGAAGATAGTTTACCTAATATTAAAGCTGTGGTTCTCAACCAGGGGACTGGGGCCCACTAGGGGGGGCTCAACAAACCTCCAAAGGAGGCAACAAGAAGACTTAAAATGTAAATTAATATTCTATTATAAATATTAATATTATTATTAATACATTAAACAATTTTAAGAATTAAAAAAAACATATAATCAAGTTTTAATTAAAAGTAAAGGGATAATTCACCCAAAAATTCTGTCATTAATTACTCACCCACATGCCTTTCCAAACCTGTAATACCTTAGTTTATCTTCAGAACACAAAATACAATATTTTTAATGAAATCCGGGAGCTTTCTGACCCTGCATAAACAGCAGCGCAACTGACACGTTTAAGGCCCAGAAAGGTAGAAAGGACGTTGTTAAAATAGTCCCGTTTTGAAGCTTTTATGAAGAAAATTAATAAATTTATCCAACAATTTCTTCACTTTCGTATCAGTCGTCGATGCATGTTCATGAGGGTACCATGACGTGTGTGGCAGTGTTGGGGGTAACACATTACAAGCAATGCGAGTTACATAACCAGATTACTTTTTCAAGTAACTAGTGAAGTAACACATTACTTTTTAATTTACAAGAAAAGAGAGTTACTTTTTCAAATAAGTAATGCCATTTACATTGTTTTTCCATTTTTTTTGACAGACAAGTCCCCTGTCCCCATGTTGAGAGAAACTGGAAATACGCTGTGAGGCATTGGGTACGCTGTTAAAACGTGATATTGTAGATATAGACTAAATGTGAACATGCATTAATTTATCTCACTTGCAAAAAAACAGATTGAGTATTCATCAAAATTAATTAAAACAGTGAAATGCAAATTCAGAATATGATGGAAACCTGCAATAATTAAATAGGTTAAATAACACGAATATCCTTTATGTATTTAATCCCATTTTATTGTCTTTGCTGCTGACCTTCAATGATCCAGTTCAACCATACTAATAAGCAAAAATGACTATAGATAAACTAACATTTCTGCTTTGTTGTTTTTTTTTTATTGCTGAAGAGTATTGAACCTTCTTCTTCTGTGTTCTACTGTGCAGACCTAAATTTACTTTTCCTTCAACCTGAAGGATTTCACATTTGCTAAAAATAGAGCTTAAAAAAACAAGCAAGTCCTCCCTAGATTTAAAAAGCAATGTAAAAAATTAAGCAAAAGTAAACATTAACACACTAACACATTACTTCATATTAAAAGTAACTAAGTAACGTAATTAGTTACTTTTTTAGAGAGTAACACAATATTGCAATAACTTAAGTAACTTTCCCCAACTTTTGAAGACTTGCATGGAAAAAAATGGTTGAATAAAGGCATTGTTTTTATTTTATATGTGCACTACAAGTATTCTCGTAGCTTCATAACATTACGGTTGAACCACAGATGTCACATGGACTATTTTAACAATGTCCTTACTACCTTTCTGGGCCTTGAATGTGGTAATTGTGTTGCTGTCTATGCAGGATCAAAAAACTCTCGGATTTAATCAAAAATATTTTTATTTGTGTTCCAAAGATAAACGAAGGTCTTACGGGTTTGGAACGACATGAGGGTTATTAGTGTTATTAATGACAGAATTTTCATTTTTGGTGAATTATCCATTTAAATCATACTTTTTCCCCACATCTAGAAGTTTTTAAAACATTCTTTTAAATAACTTTTAAAATCACAAACTGAAAATTGCAGCTAATTATCATTATCTATATTGGCACTCTTGGGTTTCTAATAATATATAATTTTGTCCATACAATTCAAAACAACATGAGACCTCATTGACTTTCATTGCATAGACAAAAAAACGGTAAAACATTCTTCAAAATATGTTTTTTTGTGTTCTACAAAAGAAAGTCAAACAGGTTTGGAACGACATAAGCAGTGTTAGGGGAAGTTACTTTTAAAAGAAATGCATTACAATATTGTGTTACTAAAAGTAATTACATTACTTTGTTACTTTTTATGGAAAGTAATGTGTTAAGTTACTTCTGTGTTATTTTCGCATTACTTTTTAAATCTGAGCAGGGCTTGCTTCTTTGTTTTTAATATAAAAGGTTCTATTTTTAGCAAATGTAAAAGCCCTTTCACACCAAAAAGTGAAATCCTTCAGGTTGAAGGAAAAGTAAATTCACGTCTGTACAGTAGAACGCAGAAGAAGAAGGTTCAACACTCTTCAGCAATGAAAAAACAACGAAGCATAAATGTTAGTTTATCTAAAGTCATTTTTGATTACTATTATGGTTGAATTTGACCGTCAAAGGTCAGCAGCAAAGACAATAAAATGGGATTAAATACATAAAAGGATATTTGTGTTATTTAACATATTTCATTATTGCAGGTTTCTGTCATAATCTAAGTTTTAATTCATTTTGATGAATACTGAATCTGTTTTTTTGCAAGTGAGATGAATTAATGCATATTCAAATTTCGTCTAGAACTACAATATCATGTTTACACAGTGTACACAACGCCTCTGTACTCCCGATTTCTCTCAAGGCGGGGACAGAAGACTCATCCGTCAAAAAATGAAAAAACAAAGTTACTTATTTAAAAAAGATATTTTCTTGTAAATTAAAAAGTAATGCATTACTTTACTAGATACTTGACAAAAGTAATCTGATTACATAACTCGCATTACTTGTAATGCATTACCCCCAACACTGGACATAAGAGTGAGCAAATGATGGCAGATATTTTGAACTTATTGCCTGAACTATCCCTTTAAAATAACACATCAACTGTACCTGGATATAGTTGATGATGTAAAGCAATTGGTTTTTAGAGATAGCAATATTGTAAAATTCCCCAACACTGCCTGACATCATGTAGCTTTTAAACAGCAAGCAACAGAAGGGAAGACAAAGAGAGGTGACACTTATGACAAATAGAGAGTCGTATCTCAGTCTTTCAGTCCGGTCAAAATGGCCAATCCATCATCCACTGGCCCTTCCCCATCAGCGAGCAATAAAAGTGAGCAGGGAGCACGGCGTGTCTGGCGGCATGCGGCAGGCCCATCATAGACACGGCCGTCGTACTGGAGCCGGGAGTGACAGCGCATGGACCAGGCTGATTATGCCGCCGTTTCCCTGGCTAGCGGTCCGCGCCATATGATTTGGGGGAACAACGATCAGTGTATGAATGTTTTGGGAGGCTGTGCCAGCTTGTCAGAACATTAGACGTGCTAATGGAAAAGCTCCCCTGCACACACACACACACATACACACACACACATACACACATGCGAGAGCAGCATTACTGCAGCATGTCACACTTGGCTGGACACTAAACTAATGGTGCAGCAACAAAGAGACAGAGAGGGAAGCAGCAGGAAAATAGTTTTTTGGTGAGAACGGACAGGAAAAAACTCTGATGGAGACAGAGAAGAAGAGGCTAACAGCGGAGAAGGATGGCAAAGATAGAAACGGCATACAAATTAGGAAAGCGGAAGAATGTCAAGGAGGAGATGAGCGTGACGAGAGATCGAGCGAGAGGGAGAGAGACTCATTATTAGTTGTGAGTGACGTGGCGGGGCCATGATGAGCATTATGCCCTGTTGGCAGGGACGCCCAGTCAGAATGCAGCAGGCCTGCCACCTCTTCCCCCAATCTGGAAGAAAACAAGCCATCCCCCTGGGGGAAAAGACACACGGGCCTTCACCGCGTGGCAGCTCCTGACACCGTCGCGTGGCACAGGAAACCAGACGAGCCGGGCAGCCGACGGGTACAGCCAGGCATTATCATTCCCCGCTCTCATCCCAGCATGTAAATATGTATTTTGTTATCGCAATATGTGCCAAAGAGGACGCTAGGTGTCCAAATCTGGACACATGTAAATAGCGAAAGTTTGTCCAACTTGTTCCAGGTGAACGCGACCAAGAAGATGTCAGCCGAGCGCTGTCAAATCAGCAGCTGGGGAAAACCACCTTCGTGACTCGTCTTTGAAACCGAACGCGCGGAGAGGGATTCCTCCGGAGCACCGCGGGACGGGCTGTATCATCAAAAGACCCGTTCTGATGACTGCGTTGTGCCTTCCTAGACATGAAATCAAACTAAAGTGTGCATGCTAAAAGGAACAATCGCGTTAAGTAGTTACTTATTTGGTTGTTATCACAAGTATGAGCTTGAGAATGGTCATCCTGGTGACAACTAACCCTTTTTTCCCCTACCGCAGGCATAAAAAGTCTCAACCTGTCGGCATCTACACGGCACTTCAAAAATTCATCAAAGCTAACAAAAGAGGGCATTCTGTCCACACCGGACCCCCACATCTAAACACACACAGAAGTGTCACAGTGAGCCCACCGCTAGCGCTCTTCCCTCCACCTCAGGTCGATTCTTCTCATCCTACCCCTTCCCCTGCACGAGCAAACAGAATATGAGTGTTAAAAAAGAGGCGCTCTCAGCGGCACTCTCTCTGACAATTGCTTTATTGCGTCTTATCGAGGAATATGAAACTGTGTTGCATGACATCTCGCGGTAAGCCGAATAGATATGCCAATTCATTTTTTTTCCCGCAGCCAGCGATTTGACAAGCTAGACTGCCCCTCTTGAAAGGCATCAGTCAAGCGCGGCGCTGTCGCCCTGGCTTTTCTCTCTCTCCGTCGCCCTCCCTTCTCCCGCCGGCTCTCTTTTTCCCCGGCAATCTGTAAGCCTCGCCTCCAAAATTGAAAGGCCCAGTCGCTGACAAAAAGAATGAAAAGAAAGAAGAAGGTAAGGGGGGAAAAAAGGCATAGCCCCCAAAAAAAAGGAAAAAGGAGGAAGGTGGGGGGAAAAAACGATTTAAGTATTGCAAATATAAAATGATAAGAAGGATATGTGGAGGCTGCTGGAGATAACATTGTGGATATCATAAGGGGAATGGGAAGGAGAAAAAGAGAGAAAAGGTGCTAAAGAGATTGGTGCCATAAGCTCCAGGTTGAGGAGATGACACCAGCACTAATACGAGTGTTTAAATATTTGATGCTTTGGGATAAAGGAGGATCGCCTTTGAACGGTATTGAGTGTCTGGGGGAGAATCTATTAGTGAAAATCTGCTGTGATTTGACAGCAGCACCGCGGCCTGGTATGTTATTCCTCAGTAGTTCCAGCAATCTCCTGCTCCTCTCTTGACTTTAATGTTTCTCTGCCTTGCTTCAGTAAGTGCTGATTATCACTTTCTCGGGTGGAGCGGGATTGTGAGACGAGGAATAAGAGAGAGAGAGAGAGAGACAAGCAATGAGAAGGACATTATCAAATAGGGATGTACTACAAAAAGGTCATTTCCTCGGGACAAATGCTTTTTGAACATTTAAAGTCAATGTGTAATTTTAACATTTTTAGACCAAGGATAGCAGAATCGCTCACTGCAGTCTTATAGCTGGAACACTTAACTGACTCATAGCCTTACTACGCTATCAAAAGAGTGAAAATATCTCAGCACTCAATTGAAATTTGGTATTATAGTGCAACTCTAAGTCATTTCTGAAGAAAGCAAAAAAATATGTTTTTAAACAAGTCTCTTACTGACATCTGTCAGTCAGACAAACTCATGCCATTGGTTAAGCTGATGTTGTCCCATTTATTCCCTTGTAATAAAAGCCTCTGTTAAATGACTAACTGTAAATGTTAAAATACTTCAAAGCTTAATTTGCTGAGACAAATACAAGTAAGCTATTCGTTGGCTGATTCAAAATGTTCTGTTTGTTTTAATGGTCCAGGTAAGCAATGTTGGCTTAGCTGCTTTAACAAGTAAATCTTTCAGTTAGCTCACATACTAATCTTATCCTACACTAGAAAGTTTGATGTTACTCATTTGTAGGACTGCCCTCGACTAAAGAGTAGCAGTCGTTCGTTTTAAACATTAGTCGACTATTAGTCGCATGTTTATTAATAAACCATTTAAATCATAATGAGCTTTTAATTGCAAGTGCACGAAAAAGGGCTTGCCACAGCGCACCAGCAGATATAATAATTATGAATGTGTCAGGGAAAAACAGCAAGGAGACTGCATGAACATTTTAATAAATTATTGGTAAACTAGTACTTTTGACACTGACTTGTAATCTCCGCAGTAGTGATGCTCCTGTATGCATGTTTCATAAGGATTACTTAATCTGAGAACATTTTCCATTTGTTTTCCATTTTAATTGGTTCATTTAAAAGTAGACATTTTGCTCTCTATAGATATGTATTTCATGTCTGTAAGGCAAGTATACACAGAGTTTCCGTATTTTTTTTTCTTGACGTGCTCAAGTTCAAAGCACATCCTGTTTGCTTTTGGTATTTTACAAAAGTGCAACGTTTTGTTGTTATCCTGACTGCACACAAATAAACATTGAATCTTTACAGATTTGAAAGATGTATTACTCTTATCTGTATTACCAAAAATTACCAAGTATTTTAAAAACAAGTGACCGCACCGGCGCCTCCATCTGTCGTGCTATGAGTGCACTACTGTTCAGCTTCCACACTTCCACACTCCGACACTTGAATAGCGCACATTTTACTAGGTTAACATTAGATTGAGCTGCTATGTAAAGTTTCTACTACCTACACTATTTCGGATGATAAGCCATATTTGAGGTCAGTGAATGATAGGTGAGCATTTGGATGTCCTGCCTGATGTACTATATTACCACATACACCAGCCGTTAACAATCTGTCCGTCAGGGACTACGTGACTTTGCCACTTCCTGTGGAATTTTTTTCTGCGAATAAGTGACTAATAAAATTTTGGTTGACTAAGCCTCTTCTTGGCGACTAACTGTTAAGGAAAGGAAGGAAAAGGAAAGGACGTGACGTGTGGCCAAGTATGGTGACTCATACTCGGAATTTGTGCTCTGCATTTAACCCGTCCAAGTGCACACACACAGTAGTGTATAGTGAACAAACATGCACACACACACCATGAACACACGCCCGGAGCAGTGGGCAGCCATATTGCAGTTGGGGGTTTGGTGCCTCAAGGATCTCACCTCAGTCGTGGTATTGAGGGTGGATAGAGTGGTTATTCACACTAGTTATTCACTTCCCCCACCTTCAATCCCTGCCGGACCTGGGACTCGAACCCGCAACCTTTTGGTTACAAGCCCTGGCCACGGCTGCCTAATGTTAGTCGACTATTAGGGGGCAACCCTGTCTGCTAAATAAATTTTAAGGGATAGTTCACCCAAAAATGAAAATTCTGTCATTAATTAGTCACCATCATGTTGTTCCAAACCCATAAGACCTTTGTTCATCTTTGAAACACAAATTAAGATATTTTTTATGTAATCCGAGTGGGATGAACCACTGATGTCACTATTTTATTGATGTCATTACTACCTTTCTGGGCCTTGAACGTTTTACAGTTGATGTCTATACAGGGTGAGAAAGCTCTCGGATTTCATCAAAAATATCTTCATTTGTCTTCCGAAGATGAATGAAGATCTTACAGGTTTGGAATGACATTAGAGGGAAAAATTAATGACAGAATTTACATTTTTGGGTGAACTATCCCTTTAAAATGTAAACGCAATACCATGAGGGAAGGAAATGCATCTAGGAAATCAGTTTAAAAACATATATTACAAAACCACACAGCAATTTCTCTGTATATTAAAGAATGTAAGTGTACAAAAGACCCAAAGCAGTAACATTTAATCATAATTTATACCTGTAATCAGCCTGTACTCACATACACTACAAGCAACAAGTACTATGTAGTTTGGTTTCCCTGTAAGTGAAGTTCTCCATAACCTCTGACAGCAAACGAAACATTGCATTTCCCTTTTCACCGGGACCTGATTGAGACCAGGCCCCGGTCCGACACCAGATTGATGTACTGTAAGCTTATGGCCAACCTTTACCCTGACAAAATGAGAGCAGTGTTCTAGAGATTGCAGGTGTTACTTCACGCCAAATAGCCGTGCCCCTACAAGACCCTCAGCTGAATAATGCCACTGCCTTCAATTTCCCCTTACATCTACACATAGACCTCTCCAGATAAACAGTTGGACGTTTCTTCACTACTGCAAAGTTTTTTGACCACCGGAAAACTGAAAACTTTAAAATACACTATTTAAAAGCAAACACATATGTCTGATTTGTCTAAAATAATCGCTGTTAAAGGGATAGTTGACCTAAAAATGAAAATTCTGTCATTAATAACTCACTCTCATGTCATTCCAAACCAGTCGTTCATCTTCAGAACACAAATTAAGATATTTCTGACGAAATCTGAGAGCTTTCTCAACCTGCATAGACAGCAACACAACTACCACATTCAAGGCTCAAAAACATAGTAAGGACATTATTAAAATAGTCCATGTGACATTAATGGTTCAACTGTGATGTTATAAAGTTATGTCAATTATGAAAACATTATATACAATCATGTTTGGTCTACTTACTCTCAAAGTCCAGAAGTTTGGAGTCCAGAAGTTTGGAGAACCTCACAACCCCAGTGAGGTGCATTGGGCCTATTGAGGAAGTGAGTGAGATAATACACTGCCACACACACACACACACCACATAATGAACCAGACACACTCCATAATGCACCCATCCTGCCTCTCTCCTCCATCACTTTCATGACACCAGATTAGGGTGGCGAGCACATTTACACACACACACACACACACACACAGAGAGCCTTACAAGCAAACATGGCTGTTCTGTTTCATGCCGTCACAGTGTCTTGTCACATTTCCCTCTTGTCTGCCACGCAGCTGGGCGACGGCCCCCCAAGCACGGCTGACATGTAAGTGGCCTCGTCTCCAGGCGATCGATGGCTGCTGGCACTTCCTTCCCTGGCCAGGAAAAAACAATTAAAACCCATCGATCCTGCGCCGATCCGAGCCATGCATATGCAGGAGCTTCTCCTTGACCTTCAAAGCTCGGGGAAAGCCAGGTGACTTCATTCTTCATGCGACTGGCAATACACTCACCGCTACTCTTTTTTTGGCTATGGATATGCTTTTTTATGGCCATATGTGGACTTCCTGTTTTCACCGCACCGGCATTAAATCTCTTGTGATGTATCATGATGCTCGATCAGCTTTTATTGTGTTTCTTTGTCATGTTGTCACATTGGCAGAGCATGTCTCTTGTATGCCACTGTCTGCTATGCTTACAGATGACATGCTAATTATTGTCTGGCAAGAAGCAAACCCTGAAGATGTGTAGGAAATATTAAGAGCCGTCTTTACTCTTTGTCTGTGAATGTGGGGCCTGACTCGACATGAAACTCTTTCATTACCAACAGATCAATTATGCAAAAATAACATGTGCCACACATGTTCTTTAGCTAGTGGTTAGAATTTGTATGTGTACTGAGTAGAAAATCTTTTAAATACACTGAAAATTTGGTTTGGGTCAAACCTTTTGATCCAGAGTCATTCAGGATACACTGTTGACTGAAATGTTTTTACAGTAAGAGTGACATGTACCATAGTAAAACACTATATTTAGGTCTGGCGTTTTCAAAATTCTTGATTCCAGGGACCGTCAAATATAGGCATTATCTAGCAATATTTTCATGTCAACATAATATATAACATTTTAGCCTAATATTGTTTCTAAAAGAAATAATTGGCTTTTAAATTACAATGTATTGAGTCATTTAAAAAATATATATATATTACCTGGAAAAAAAATGAATACTATAGAAATATATAACCTGTACACAGAAAAAAAATATTATTTTTATTATTAAATATTTTATTAAATATTATTTTAAAATTATCGCAATAAACGTCCACCTTGATAGGCCTAAAAATACATAACTTAAATGCCAAAAATAAAAATCCAGACCCCATAGTGACCACCAAATTAAAATCCCCTAATATTTTCATGTCAGCATAATATAAAGCATTATAGCCTAATATTGTTGCTAAAAGAAATAAATGCCTTTTATATTTACAATGTATTGAGTCAAGGATTTTTTTTACAGTATAATCTGAAAAAAAGATTCATATAGCACTTTTGTCCATACTTATTATTCCAAATTAGTTTTACAGACTATATTAGTTTATATATCCAAGTGTGCAAGCTAACGGTGACAATGGCAGGGGGAAAATTTATCAATTTAAAATGTATCATATAGAAATATATAGACATGTATATATAATATATAGACACCGGAAAACAGGAGAGATGAATGCCAATAATTTTTTTTCTTTATACATGCACATTTGAGTTTTATTTTTTTATTTCTAAAGACTGGCTGCAGAATAAAATATTATTTCCCGAATTAAATTATTCATTCTGGTAACAGAATATAATAATAATCTTATTATTTTTGACCAACCTTTAGAAAGCTAAATACTGATAAATTATGTTCAAATGAAATTTATTTATTTACTAATTAATTTTGTTTTTTATTTATTTGTTTGTTTTTACAAAAAATATTGACTAAATTATGGGTAAACTATGTTAAAATTTTCATAATTTCTTACAATAATTTTATTTATTAGTTAGTTTTGTTTTTTTAAACAATAACTAAATTATGTTAAAAAGTATTGCATTTGTTTGTTTGTTTGTTTATGTGTTTGTTTGTTTTTGCAAAATATTTTTTTGCTAAATTATGTTAAAAATTATTGCATTTTTAAAAATATATATATTAATTTATTTATTTATTTACACACACACACACACACACACACACACACAGAGCAAGAAAGGCAAACTAGGGTTGCTGAATAAAATACTACCATAATTAATAATCCCATTATTTCTGACCAAGCTTTAGAAAGGTACGTATTGCTGAATTATGTTAATATTTATTCATATTTAAATGTATTTAGTTAGTTAGTTAGTTAGTTTTTTGTTTGTTTTTGCAAAATACATTAACTAAATTATTGCTAAATTATGTGAAAACTTAATTGCATATTTTTTTTACAATTATTTTGTTTATTTATTTGTTTGTTTGTTTTTGCAAAACACACTAACTAAATTATTGCTAAATTATGTTAAAATAGCATATTTATTTATTTATTTATGTTTGTTTGTTTTTTCAAGACATTAACTAAATTATTGCTAAATTATGTTAAAAATAATTGCATATTTTTAAATAATTATTTTAAAGACATTAACTAAATTATTGCTAAATTATGTAAAAAAAATTATCGTATGTATGTATGTATGTATTTAATTTATGCGTTTGTTTGATTTTGCAACAGACATAATTTTAGACATAAAGACATAAATAAAGGCTTAATTATTACTAAATTATTTTTAAAATAATTATTTGTTTGTTTGAATGTTTGTTTTTGCAAAATTATTGCAAAATTATGTTGAAAATTCTCACTTTTATTATTATTTTATTTGTTCGTCAGTTTGCTTGTTTGTTTTTGCAAAAGATATTAACTTTGCTAGCTCTTAAATCGTACTTAATTTTCTATTTTTATTATTTCAATTTTTTATACAATTAAATTTATGTAAATTCAGTAAATAATATTGTTTTTAGTACTACATTTTTTTATTAAATATTATTTTAAAATGATTGCAATAAACCTTTACTTTCTAGACATTTACCTTCATATCCCTAAAGATACATTTATTACATTTAAACACCAAAAATAAAAAAAGTATAAAGTATAAAAACCCTTTTACTATATGAATCTAACACACATACTTTGAGATAAAGTCATACAAAATAAAACCGTTTTTTCTGATTGTTTCGGATCAGTTCAGATAATCTATCCAAGAAGCACAAAAAAGGCAAAATAATATGTGTCCTTGATTTACGCCTGGCTTTGACGAGGCTGATTATGTAGAGCTAAATTCAATAAGTCCCCTTTTATTGAGCTACAGCTTTGGTGAGGATCAGACAGACAACAGACTATGTGATGTGGAGTGATGTGTGTACGTGTGTTCTGTGTGCATTCTTGCATGTGTGGGTGTAAATGGCGGGTGTCAGCGTGGAGCTAAGAACCACATGGCTCTCTCGCTCTCTCTCTCTCTCTCTCCAGGCTAAGCTAAAGCGACAGGGTGTCCGTTCAGGCTGGCGTGTTCTCCTGCTGTGAACCGAAGTGCTGCATGGGTGCAGCTGGAGAGGTTCAAGCTGCCATTTATCAGCTTTTCTTAGCATCTCTTCAGCCTGGCTGCCCCCAACACATCCATTGTGTCTGTCGGCCCCAAGTCAGCTGACAGCAGAGAGAGCAAAGAGGAAGCGAGAGAGAGACACAGTGAGAAAGACAGAGAGAGAGAGAGAGAGAGAGAGAAAGAAAGGAATGGTGATACAGAATGACTGCAGTCACACTCGCTTCCATCCGCCACACCAACACTAATACGGGCTTATTGGACCCTGACCACGCTTTCTTGAAAAATAACATAAAGTGCACTGTTTCCATCACACGTGATTGACATGGACCTCTGATGAAATTCTTTTGTTGAACCTTGTCTGTTTTTGATTCTTTCTGGAGTTATCATTCTTTTAGTCAGCATGGAATCACAGAGGTGTGAATGAATGCAGGTTCATTTTGAAGTTGTGATTTTTGAATGTATTTTATCAGGAAATTACATAATACAGAAGTAAAAAAAAAAAAAAAACTCTTTAAACTTCAGTAAACAGAAAGCTAACTTTGCTTTTGCAAAAGACATTGATTAAATTATGGCTAAATTATGTGGAAAATTGTCATATTTATTTATTTATTTATTTATTTACATGTTTTTTTGGAGAAGACATTAAAGTATTGGTAAATTGTTACAAATGATTACATAATTTAAAAAATATGTATTTTTTGCTTGTTTGTTATTGCAAATGACATTCAATTATTGCTAAATTATGGGTTTGGTTTTGCAAAAGACAATTTTAGACAAAAACATAAACAAAGACTAAATTATTGCTAAATTATGTTACTAACTAACTAACTAACTAACTAACTATTATTTATTTATTTATTTATTTATTTATTTATTTATTTATTTATGTGTTTGTTATTGCAAAGGACAATTTTAGACAATTTTAGACACTTGTTAAACATTATTAAACACTTAAACTAAATTATGTTAAGAATTATCAAATTTATTTATTTATATTTATGTGTTTGTTTTTACAAAAGTCATAATTTTAGACATGAAGACATAAATAATTGCTAAATTATGTTAAAAATCATTGCTTATTTTTTAATTATTATTTTAAAGATACAAACTAAATTGTTGCTAAATTATGTTAAAAAATTGTTGCATTTATTTATTTGTTTGTTTGTTTGTTTATGTTTTTGCAAAAGACAAAAACGAATAAAGACTAAATTATGTTAAAAATAATTGCATATATTTAAATTATTAAAATTATTATTTTAAACACATTAAACGAATAATTCCTAAATTGTGTTAAAAATTATTGCATTTATTTATTTATTTATTTATTTATTTATTTATTTATTTATTTATCTGTTTGCTTGCACAAAAGATCATTTTAGACAGGCTAAATTATTGCTCAATTATGTTAAAACAAAACATTTTTAAATTATTTTTTAAAGACATTAACTACATAATTGCTAAATTATGTTACAAATTGTTGCATTTATTTATTTTCAAAAGACCATTTTAGACAAAGACACAGAGGCTAAAAGATTCATTAATAATGTTAAACATATTTATTTATTTATTTGTTTGTTTGTTTCCTTTTGTTTTCCAAAAGACAATTTTAGACAAAGACTAAATTATTGCTAAATAATGTTAAAAAATAATCACATTTTACATTTATCATCACTTATTATTTTATGTTTGTTTGTTTGAATGTTCGTTTGTTTGTTTTTGCAAAATTATTGCAAAACTATGTTCAAAATTATCACTTTTTTATTATTATTTCATTTGTTTGTTTATTTGTCTTTGCAAAAGACATTAACTTTGTTAGCTAGTTTTTATTTTTGTTCTTATTTTATTTTAAAATAATAAGAGAGACCCAGATTTAAAAACCCTCGTTCGGGCTAGCTATATTATTTTTTATATATAAATCTAATACACATACTTTGAGAAAGAAATATAAAACAAACCAGAATATGTGTAAACACACACATATATTATATTATATTATATTATATTATATTATACTATATTACATTATATTACATTATATTAGAAATATCGCATGTCAGTGCAGTGCCATGTCATGTCAACTGCCCAGGAGCAACTATCGGTGGCCGGCCCAGTCTACAGCCAGACACAGCACTACCACTTGTTTAAAGCCAGAGTGGCCAGTGTGGCAGTAAACACTATAATCAATGTAGGCCAGCACTCATTGTGAGGCAATTTCATTTGAAGTGCCATAGGTCAGGCCATTCTTATTCCACACCATACCAGGCCAGGCCAGACAGCTGCACCATTCAATATCACTGGAAATGTACACATATTGAACACATCACAGGAACAGTTTCCCAAACCAACATCGATGGCCACTCTCAGCCTCCCTCCCCAGCACACGCCGTCTGGAGAGCCCATACATGCTCAAGTCTCCGTCACAGAATTTTAGAGATGTGATTTTCTATTGTTTTAAAATGTGGGATGGGATCTCATCATAAAAGCGGTCTAGAACTGGCTGCTGTCAACACACAGTCAATTTGTGACTTTTTTTTCTCGTCTCTTCAAAAGTTTGGTGTCAGTAAGATTTTTTTTTTTAAGAAATTAATATTTTTATTTGGCAAGGATGCGTTAAACTGATCAAAAAGTGACGTACAGCAAAACAGTAAAATTCTGAAATATTTTAACTATTTAAAATATGTTTTGTATTTGAATATATTTTAAAATGTAATTTATTTCTGATTTCAAATCTGAATTTTTAGCATCATTACTGCATGGTACTTCTGAAATCATACTAATATTTTTATTTGCTTCTCAAAAAATATTTATTATTATTATTATGTTGAAAACAGCTGTGTAGAATTTTTTCAGGCTTCTTTGATGAACAGAAAGTTCAAAAGAACAGCATTTATCTGAAATAGAAATATTTTGTATCATTATAAATGTCTTTTACAGTGATTTTTGATCAATTTAAAGCATCCTTGCTAAATAAAAAGATTAATTTCTATAACCCCCCCTCTCAAAAAAAAAAACAATTTGTGATTTTTTTTCAGTAAAGAAATTAATACTTTTATTTAGCAAGGATGCATTAAATTGATCAAACGTGACCGTAAAAAACATTTAGAATGCTACAAAAGATTTATTTCAAATATGAATTTATCAAAGATTCAATTCCACAAAAAAATATTAAGCAGCACAATCGTTCTCAACACTGATTATAAGAAATGTTTCTAAAGTACTAAATCAGCATATTAAAATGATTTCTGAAGGATCATGAGACATTTAAGACTGAAGTAATGATGCTAAAAAATCAGCTTTGCATCACAGGAATAAACTACCTTTATTAGTTCAAAATATATTTGAAAAATTCCAAATTGCAATATTATTTCACAAGATTTCTTTTTTTTACTGTATTTTTAACAAATAAATCCAGCCTTGGTGGAAACTCATTTGAAAAACATTTTTAAAAATCTATGAATGTATTTTTTTAATAAAAAGTATGGGGAAAAACTGCACAAAAGCAAAAGCCTTTTAATATATCTTACCAAACAAACATACCTAAAAACCTCTTTTCCTCTTCATTTACACTGTAAAAAACATTTTGTTGAGTCAACTTAAAATAATTTGTAACCTGGCTGCCTTCAAATTTTAAGTTCAGTCAACTCAAAAAAAGTTCATTTAACTTTAAATGTTAAATTACACTAACTTAGATATTTGAGTTGAATCAACTTAAAATTTTAAGGCAGCTGGGTTACTTACCCATCTGTTAAGTTTAGCCAACACAAATATCTAAGTTGTTACTTAGTACAACTTAACATTTTGAGTTGACTAAACGTATTTTAGTTGACTGAACTTAAAATAAAGGCTGTTGGGTAACAAATAATTTTAAGCGGACTCAACAAATTGTGTTTTTTATTTTTTACAGTGCATTAGCCTCTCTGTCTGCTAACTGAGCTAAACCACAGCTGGTTGAGTGACTTCAACTCATCTGCAAATAATTCAGCCACAATTAAGCAATTTAACAATTTCCTTTAAACCAAATATCAAATTATTCAGTCAATTGCTCACACCAGACAGAATTATTGGCATGTGTTCATAACTGATGAGCTCTAGCTGAAAGCACAATGCAGCTGCCATAAACACGCACGTTGCATAATATAAATGTTCATTTTGTGTCTACATCAAATCCATAGTGTATTCTAGGAACTTTGAACCGAATGATAATAATTCGTCATTAGGGAAGCGACACAGGTGTGTAATCTGTGCGTGCAGGGTTTGTTGGTGCATGTAAGATAGATGGTGAGACAGACACAGAGAGAGAGATCGGTGCCCGTAAAGCCACAGACGCCCATGTCTGTTTGAGGGTAGTCAATTTTACAGCTCAACTCCTACCACAGACCTGACAAATCAATAAAAGTTAAGGAGATAAATTATTTAAAGCCAACTCTAATTAGTTAGCTATCCCCGTGCTATAGATTCCTCTACAATATTGATGATGGAGTCCAGTTTACAGAACGTCAGGTACTAGCTCTCACTCCCACTTAGAACTCAATTTCTCCAGCCATTCGCAGAGGATCAGACGTGGATAAGTGATTATTAAGAACGATCTGATTATAAAGATTTAGATGCGAAAAAACATCTGCTTCTCCAGACGGCCTAAGCATTAAGAAACTTATGAATAGTGAGTAATGTCGAAGATAAGAGTGGATTTTGGGGTGTATTGGGGGTTGGATGTAAGCTGGTATTGATTCATCTAGATAAATATAAACATGACTGCCTTAACGCATGTTTTTGTGCGAGTGCGTGATATGCTTTTTGTTCTGCAATCTATTGTGCAGAGTAAATATCTAAAGAAAAGACATGCAAGCTCGATTTTTAACATAGAAAATTCACTAAGCACAAAAAACCTGTATCCTATTCACTAACCACCCATAATTCAACTTAACCAGGCTAAAATGCAGTGAGATGCATTGCTATGCAAGTCACTGTCAATGTTTTCAGTGTAAACATCTTGTTTTAATGCACGTTGGGTTTATTATAGATTGCGACTTATTCACAAAACATAAAGCTGTAATTACTGCCATGATGTTATAGATTTATTATTAATTAACCAAAATTGTGGTAAAACAGTAATTTTGTGAAATATTATTACAATTTAAACAGTTTTACAGTTTATTCCTGTGATAGATTTTAGCATCATTACTCCATTCTAAAATGCTGATTTGGTGCTCAAGAATAATTTCTTACTATTATAAATGCTGAAATCAGTTGTGTTGCTTAGAAAACGATACATTTTTTTCTTTTTTTTTTCTTTTTTGGTTAATAGAAAGTTAATTAAAATAACAGCATTTATCTCAAACATGAATTTTAGCAAAATTTCTTCACTGTCAGTTTTAACACTTACTTGCTATATACACTACCAGTCAAAAGGTTTTTAATGTTTTTTAAAGTCTTTTCTGCTCACCAAGCCTGCATTTATTTGATCCGAAGTACAGCAAAAACAGTACAATTTTGAAATATTTTTACTATTTAAGATAAGTGTTTTCTATTTGAATATATTTTAAAATGTAATTTATTTCTGCGATTTCAAAGCTGAATTTTTGCATCATTACTCCAGTCTTCAGTGTCACATGATCATTCTAATATGTTGATTTGCTGTTCAAAAACATTATTATTATGATTTTTAGAATTTTTCAGCTTTCTTTGATGAATAGAATGTTCATTTTATCTGAAATAGAACATTTTTGTAACATTATAAATGTCTTTATCATCACTTTTGATCAATTTAAAGCATCCTTGCTAAATAAAAGTATTAATTTCTATAGTTTCTTTCCCAAAAGAAAAAAATATATACTGAATAAAGCCGACAAAAGCTTTTTATTTCAGATAAATGCTGATCTAAAAAAATGAATCCTAAAAAAATGTACTTAACTGTTTTAAATATTGCTAATAATAATAATAATAAATGTTTCTTTAACAGCTAATCAGCATATAAGAATGATTTCTGAAAGATCATGATCCCTATTTTGGGTCAAATAAATGCAGGCTTGGTGAGCAAAAGAGACTTCTTTAAAAATATTAAAAATCTTACTGTTCAAAAACTTTTGACCGGTAGTGTATGTAGTACTTCTTTCTTCATTTTTTTATCTTACTGTACCAAATTTTTGAAGAGTTATTAAATAATAAAAATGTAAAATTAAAGTAACTGTAAAAAGAAAAGATTTTATTTGTTAATGTTATTTGTTACCTGTATATCCAACATCAGATAACAGTGAACACATAAAAGTACTGCATAGTGTCTTCATAATTGAGTTCAAAAAAGCATTTCTCCCTGGATATTAAAATATATATGTATAAGTAATGAACATTTCAAAGCACATCTAATTTTACATTAAAAAAATGCATTTGCTAAGTTACTCCTAGCTTTTTCATTAAGCTCCCCTTTTGTTTCAGTACCTCTTCCTTGTCTGTCCTCGCATCTCTCCCATCCTTTGTTTGGGAGAGAGTTGTTATCAGACACAAGGGGTGGTGGGAGGGCAGACTATTGATCATCTCTTTTAATTACCCCCAGCGTACCAAGAGGCCTAAATTAACTCCCCTCTCCCCTGAAATAGCCATGAATATTTCAGAGGGACGAGCGCCCACTGTTTGTCACTCACGTTCACTCCTGTTCATCTCCTATCTCACACATCTCTCCCTCTTGGGTCAACACACCCCTCTCAAACATGTCTACATCTGGACTATCTATCATCTGACGTACTCAAGAGTCTGAAATCATTACATGTGATAATTGAGACAGATTAAATAAATAACCACCAGAAACATCAAGTATGTTGCACTTAGAGCAATAATATTTTCATGTTTTTTAATAGATTTAGTAGCAGTTAACGATAGGTAAAAACATGCTGAGTGCTCTCTCTTTCTCTGTGTGAGCTGGAGAAGGCGAGCACATTCTCTGTATCCCCCAGACTCTGTAAGCCCCTCCATCCTAATGACAGGTTTTAGTAGGGACATCTGCATGGCAGCCAGCCACTGACACTCTGTAATCCACTGCCGTGTCGCAAGCTGTCAGCCATGCCAAGCCCTGGCACAGACCACCACTGGGCCAATCAGTCGGCATTAGGGCGATCTCTATACCCGGCAGCCCTGAATAATGACCGAGGCCTACAGCAGCAGCGGGACCCATGGAGACAACACGGATCAGACACATACACCCTGACCCAACTACCTTCCTAACTGCACGCGTTCAGCCAGTTCATTACAACAGCAGGCGACACGTTTCATAGCTAACTATTTAGAGTTTGTTATTGTTATTTGTTAGTATGTATGGTACTACTTGTTCAATGTTCAAATACTTCAAATAACCACGTAGGAAAAAAACGAAGTGATAAATTACACATGCACAAAAGACTTATTAGTGTTAGGAAATCTGATTCATATTAGCAAATCGGTTTGGTCAAACTGTTTAAATGAACCAGCTCAAAATAATGACTGACTGATTTGATGAGCCATCTTTCAAAAGTGTTCCTAAATCATTTTGTGCTTCATTTCTGTAAATAAATAATTAAATAAATACTGCCATTCAGTGTGTGTGTGTGTGTGTGTGTACACGTAAAATGTATTTTATGAAATAATATATAATAAAATAAATGATAAAATAATTATGATACATTATTTTATTATTTTACATTAAAATGTAATTTAAAAAAATGCATTTTATTTGATGGCGCCTTTCTAAACACCCAAGGTCACCTTACAGCAAACAAATGGTAAAAAAAAATATATATATATATATTATTCATATATAAATAATTCATTATTCATTATAAAATCATTATGCATTATAAAATAATTCATATCTATACACACATATATAAATAAATATTTTATAAAATAATAATGAAATAATTATATTCAAATGTATAATCAAATAAATAATAATAATAATGCACAATAATGGCGCTTTTCTAAACACCCAAGGTCACCTTACAGCAAACAAAACAGTAAAAACAAAACAAAAACATCTTATATATTATTCATATATAAATAATTGATTATTCATTATAAAATAATTCATATCTATACACACATATATAAATAAGTATTTTATAAAATAATAATAAATAATAAATTAATTATATTAAAATGTATAATAAAATAATAATAATTATTATTAATATTAATAATAATAATAATAATAATCATAATGCATTTTAATGGCACCTTTCTAAACAGCCAAGGTCACCTTACTGCAAACAAAATGGTAAAAAAAAAAAAAATATTTTATATATTTTTTATATATAAATAATTCATTATTCATTATAAAATAATTCTTATCTATACACACATATATAAATAAGCATTTTATAAAATAATAATAATAAAATAATTATATAAAAAGATATAATAAAATAATAATAAAATAATAATAATGATAATAATAATAGTAATAATGCATTTTAATGGTCCTTTCTAAACACCCAAGGTAACCTTACAGCAAAAAAAAATCCTTATATTCTATTTATATTATTCATTCATATATAAATAATTAATTATTCATTATTAAATAATCCATATCTACACACACATCTATAAAGAAATATTTTATAAAATAAAAATAAATAATAAAATAATTTCTAAACACCCAAGGTCACCTTACAGCAAACAATTTGGTAAAAAAAAAAAACATCTTTTATATATTATTCAAATATAAATAATTCATTATATATATAATAATTGCTTTATAAATTGTTATGCTTACAATAAATAATTTAATTATTAAAAATATATATATATTTTTTTTATTTGGCTATATCAATCGCATCAAAAGTTGGGTTGAAAAATTGACAACCACTTTGAAAATCTGTTTGACAGAATTTGTTCGGTACCCCAAGAACAATTCATTCACAAATCAGACATGACTACTTTCTGCAATACAGCAGCTAGACCTGCTGGAGGATGCCACAGAGATTATGTACAAAAAAATCTTGTCAATAAACAGTTTTTCTTCTTGTTTTCAGCCGATTTCTTTTTCCTTTTTCCTGTTGATGCAAGTAATAAGACAAAAACATCAAGAAGACAACACCCCGGCTCCCCGCTGTAAGCTAATAAGCTGTATCCAGGCTCGGCGTTCGTGCAGCAGTCTGCAGGTAATACGCCTGTCAGACAAACCCTCATTTGTGTATCAGTGGATCAACAACTCCCTGCTCTGAGTGGAAGAGAGACAGAGACACAGCAAGGCAGAACAGCGGAGCGACGCCGAGAGACGAGAGGAGACACGGGACCGGGGCAGGAGCGAGGGAGGACGGGACACGCTGTTCTGAGGATGAGTGAAGGTTGAGCAGGGGGAGACACGGGCCCCGCTCTCCCCTCATCCCGACTCTCTTTCTTAATTGAAAAGGAAGAGAGTGTGGGCCGTTGTCAGGGCAAACAGTAGTCAGTCAGTCAGTCAGTCAGTGCATTATTCCACAGTGCTTGGCTAGGCTCCCCTTCACTGGCTGTAATTTAAATGACTGTCAGGTCAGTGGCGAGAGCAGCACCTCTCCCACTAAAAGGGAGGCTGCCATTGCCTTCGCCAGCCTGCCACGCGGCTGATTGTCTCTCTCTCTCTTTCTCTCTCTCTCTCTCCCAAACCAAATGGCAGGGAGGCACAGCTGTCACCCACTGGTCACAATGCATTTACTTAGTGACAGAATTCTAATTAGTCGGCAAGGTGGTGTCACTAGACTGAGAAGAGCCGAGATGGAGAGAAGGAGAGTGAGATAGAGCGAGAGGGAGGGGGAAGTCAGTTTGAGAGGATAAAGCAGGAATCGGATGAAGTAACACAGTGAGCTTGCAAACAAACCGCAACATTCACATATTTCGCCACTCGTAGGACTAAATTAGCGACCCTAGAGTCAACAAAGCGGCATTAGATAAAGCTAGAACTTCTAGAGGAAATCAAATGGATGTCAGTGCTGTGGCCAAGCAGTTGATCATCTAAAAACATTTCCTGGAACATTTTTATGCTCACCAGTGTTGCTCTTATTTATGCAAAAATACAGTAAAATTGTGAAATATTTTTACAGTTTTAAATAACTTGTTTCTATTTTAATATATTTTAAAATGTAATTTATTCCTCTGATGCCAATGCGGAAATTCGAAAGCCATTACTCCAGTCATGTGTTCACCTGGTGCTCAAGAAACATTTCTTATTATTATTATAGTAATATAATAGATATTATAAGTAATGATAAGCTCAAACAGTGAGTCTTATGGTTCCAGTTCACTTCAAAATTAAAATTTCCTGATCATTTATTCACCCTTACATCATCCAAAATGCTCGTGTCTTCCTTTCTTCAGACGAAAAGAAATTAAGGTTTTTGAGAAAAACATTCCAAGATTTTTCTCCATATAGATATAGTGGATTTCAACGGGGATCAAAGTGTTGAAGGTCCAAATTGCAGTTTCAGTGCAGGTTCTGGGCTCTGCATGATCCCAGCTGAGGAATAAGAGTCTTATCTATGGCAAAACCTTTTTGTTAAACTTTTAAAAAAAAAAAAAAAAAAAAAAAAAAGAGAAATGTATATACTTTTTAACCACAAATGCTCGTCTTGCACTAATTCTGTGTCCTCGACTTCACACATACAGTGTTGGGCATATTACTTTCAAAAAGTAATTAGTTATAATTACTAGTTACTTCTCACAAACAGTAACTAAGTTAGTAATGGAGTTACATCATTATAAAAGTAACTAATTACCGGGGAAGGTGACAATTGTGTTACTTTAAAAAAAATAAATAAAATAAATATGTCAAATAACTTGGATGCCCCCAATATTAAATGTTAAATGAATGAAATGGACACAAAATATAATAGAATAAATTATTATTATAAAACGTTGTTATGGAGTGAAGGATGCGTGAAGCGTGAAGCAGGCAAACCAAATGCAAACTTTTATTTAGGACATCGACAAAGGCATGGTCAAACACAGGCAGGGTCAGAAAATGGCTAACAGGTATACTCGGGCAAGACACAAGAGTAGTCCGTAAAACAGACGAGGGTCGATCAGTGGCAAACGTAATCCAAAGGGCGAGGCAAAAGGGTGTTCCACTAGACAGGTGAGAATTCATACGAGGGGTGAAACAGAGTCCAAAAAAGACAAGACAAAGGGAAATCCAAAGCAGACGAAGATTAGGACACAGATGACTAGACTAAGCAGAAACACGACTAAAGATACTCATACAGTTGCTAACACAAGACGTGTGCTAAACGCAATACAATACTCGGCAAAATGAAAGAGGAAGTCCAAGGCTTATATAGGGTCTCTGATTGGATGCAGGTGATAAGCACAGTGAATGATGGGAAATGTAGTCCGGGGTGTGGAGCAACAGTCTGTGTAATGTGAATGTCAAGGCGACCTCTGGTGGCGAGCAGACTGGCGTACAGGACCAGATTCGTGACAACTGTACACTAATCTACATTATTTTAATGTTGCTGTGGGAAAATGTGAGAAACACTTTCCAGGGGCTAAATATCACGTTATTGGGGTCGCTTCAACCCGCGGACATGAAAAACATCCTGCAGCAACACTGTTAACCCTCTGGAATCGAAGACCACACCGAAAACAAGTCACGTCGAAAACAAATATTCTCTGATAAAGTAATCCATATGATACCAATGCAAGCTCCAGTTTTTCCCATCTAAACTCATTATCTTGGCTCCACTTTTCAAATTTAAAATATCCATGTTAGACACTAGGACATCCACATCACCTCCATAAACAAGCGTGAACATTCATGAAGTTTCTCTCGACTACTTTTCGTTTTATGGAAGACACGCTGAGAGGATGTAGAGCCCATTGAAACTGCAATTTAGACCTTCAACCCGCTGATCCCCATCAAAGTCCACTATATGGACAAAAATCCTGTAATGTTTTCCTCAAAAAAATTTATTTTCGACTGCAGAAAGAAAGACATGAACATCTTGGATGACATGGGGTGAGTAAATTTTCAGGAAATTTTAATTCAGAAGTGAACTAATCCTTTAACTCTTACTGTAGTTTGTGAGTTTTTTAGATGAATCCTTAAAAGAACAGGATCACAAGAGTGATTTGATTCTGAATTCATTTGTTCATGAATCGTATTCAGACCAACTTGCACTAATGTACCACCACTGAAATAAATGACCACAACATGTCGGCAAGTATTTGGTCAATCAAATTTGTACCAAAATCTGTGAAACTATGAGTAAAAACACCAACGTAAAGCCAAGGCCACAAGAAAAACTGCTGCGTTTCTGACAAAACCAAATTCCTCCTGAGAAACACAGTTAAACTGGAAACCTAACAGTTAGGAGCACTCGAAACAACCCCACGGACCCGAAAGAGGGCAGTAATAACTGGAGGCAGTGTTGAGTGAAGCTCCAGGGAATGCCCTGCTTCACCCCTTACCAGGCTAGACTGCAGCGGCACGAGTGGGCCTCGTCTCCTGCTCTCTCCACAGTAAAATGCCTCCTGAACAAGAGGCTTTTAAGGCCCTTGAAGAGTTCATCCAGGCCCCATTACCATAGCTCAGGAGTGGGATGTCGACACCTGGCTGGCCGAAGCACCAGAAGCAGATCTTGAGGGCCCTCCAGGAAGATAGCTAACAAGAGCCCCTTCTCTCTCTTTCTCTCTCTGGCTCTTTTCCCCCGCTCTTTTTTTTTTTATCCCTGACTTTCACCCCCAACAGCACAAACGCAAGCACCCGTGGAGACTGGCAGGCCTGTCAGGGGTCTCCTCCGATGCGGCTGAAAGGGTCGAGGGTGGCGCTGGAGATTGCGTGTGAGGGGGCCCAGGTCACAGCGCATTTACTCAGTGACACAATTCTAATTAACCAGCTACTGCTGTGTCACTGCACCACACAGACAGGGCGCACAGACATACACACACACCGAATGCGACTTCATACAAATGCTTCAGAATTTGTGAAGTGCATAAGATAAGAAAGATGTTTTAAAAACTAAATTACAAACTCTTTAGATGTCGTCTATTAAACTTGATTGATTGGAAGAATTTCCCCATGATGTCTATTTTGAGTGATTATGTCACCTGTGCAAAATTTTTACAAGTTGCCCTGTAAAAAAATGGGTTCCTCATGATCTCTTTATGAGGAGATTATGGAGAAATAATTTTCTTTAAAAGACACTCTGATATGGTGTACAGGTTTCATTGCTGTGCTTTTGTCACATATTGCACTTGCTTTAGACGGGTTATTGAAATAATTGCAATTGATGACTCAAAATCAGCCAAAAAGCTCTTCAAATTCAGTTACTCAGACACAGTGCTCACGCTCATTCCTCAAAACCCTGCAATCGCAGACTCAAACAACAGTAGATCAACACCACCTATTTCTTTATTACACTGCCTTGCAAAAGTATTCATACCCCTTCATTTTTTTCCATGTTTTGTTGTTGCTGCCTTATGTTAAACTGTTTTAAATTACCTTTTTTCCACATCTATCTACACTCAATGCACAATTATGACAAAGCAAAAACAGAATTGTCACAACTTTTAAAAAAATAAAATGAAATAAGTACATTGCATAAGTATTCATACCCTTAACTCGGTACTTACTTGAAGCACCTTTATAGCCTCAGGTCTTTTTGGGTATGATGCAACAAGATTCGCATATCAACATTTGGCAATTATCTTCCATTTTTTGCCTCACGACTTCACCTCTCAAGGTCTGTCAGCTTGAATGGTGTCTGGCAGACATTTTCAGGTTTCTCCAATAATGTTTGATTGGGTTCAAGCCCAGGCTCTGGCTGGGCCACTCAAGGACATTCACAGAGTTGTCTATAAACCACTTTTGTATTGTGCTTAGGCTCATTGTCCTGTTGGAAGATGAACCTTCTGACCAGTCTGAGGTTCTGAATGCTCTGGACTGGGTTTTCATGAAGGCACAATTTCAATAATTTGGTGCATTGAGCCTTTCTTCCACTCTGACGAGTCCCTAGTCCCTACCTCTGAAAAACAGCCCCACAGCATGATGCTGCTACCAGCACACTTCACTTTTGGGATGGTACTGTGATGAGCCGTGCCTAGTTTCCTTCAAACATGATGCTTGGAATTGAGGTTCATTAGACCAGAGAATCTTGTTTCTCACAGTCTGAGGGTTCTTTAGGTGCTTTTAATGCGAATTCCAAGTGTGCACCATAAAGCTCAGATCAGTGAAATGTTGCAGTGCTGTTTGTCCTTGTGTAATTTTCTCCCATCTGCATATATGATCATGGAGCTCAACTAGAGTGACCACCAGGTTCTTGGTCATCCCTCTAACCAAAGCCCTTTTCCCATCAGTTGCTCAGTTTGGCCAGGAGGCCAGCTCTAGGAGTTGTGGTTGTTTCAAACTTATTCCATTAAGGGTAACAGAGACTACATGCTTCTGCGAACCTTCAATGCAGCAGAATTATTTCTGAACTCTTCCCTAAATGTGTGGCTTGATGCAGTCCTGTCTTTGAGCTCTACAGGCATTTTTTAAACTCAGGGCTTGGTTTTTGCTCTGTTATGCATTTTCAGCTGTTAGACCTTTTATTAAGATGTGTGTGCCTCTCCAAATTGTACCCATTCAATTGAATTTGCCACAGGTTAACTTCACTCAAAGCGTAGTAACATCTACAAGCGATATGAATGCTCCTGATAAGGAGTGAACTGTCCCAGATAAGGGTATTAATACTTATGCAATGGAATCATTTAAGGTTTTATTTTTAATAATTTTTTTTTTGCTTTGCCATTATGGTGTATGGAGTGTAGATTGATGTGGGGAAGAAAAAGTAATTTAAAGCAGTTTAACATAAGGCAGCAACATAACAAAATGTGAAAAAATTATGGGGTATGAATACTTTTGCAAGGCACTGTATTATTTTTTTATTATTATTCTATTTTTTTTATTCCCATTTTGTTTATATGCCACATGCCTCACACTTTGAAAACCGCTGGTCTAACCCACTGTTGCAAGCCATACTCGCCTGTCCACGATCAAGAGCATGGCAGACATAATGGCAGGCAAAATAACAGGAGAGATCACAGTACGGGTCACGTGAACACTGGCAGGAATGTCGGCCAATGGCCTGACCTTGTCTGTTCCACACACAAACTGCTCTGGCCACATTATGCAAATCAATCTCTGCCCAGATACACCAGCACAAGGAATAATCGTGTGCATGTATGTGTCTGGGTGTGCATTTGGCTGTATCTGTTTATTTGTATGTATGTGTGTGTGCACGCGAAACAGTCGATGAGGGGGTATTTGAAAGGCATGCCTGATAAGGTGATGTTCCCAGATTCATTTGCGCTTGGGCATAAGGATTAACAGGACGGAAGCTGAAGATAGAAGACAATTGAACCCTGTTTAAAGCTTTTCCCTCTCTCCCCCCTTTCTCTCTCTCTCTCTTTTAATTTGTACATGTGTCATGTCCTCTTTCCCACCCCTCTCTCCCTATTCAAGAAGCTCGAGTCATTAGCGGCTCAGGTGGTCGGCTCAAGGTTAAAGAGAAAGTCAGTGAGGAAAGATAAAGGCTACGGCTATAAGACAATAATGGAAAAGTCAAATTAAAATCACTGCTAAGTTGGTTCTGAGGCGAAAAATAGAGATGATGGCTCCATTAATGAGGGGAATATGGCTGCCGCTTTCTACGAATCTTTCTCTGATCTGCCCTTTTGAAATTCATGCATCACTCTGGCGGAAAACCGACGCATGAAGGCCTGAGTTAAAGAGGAAATGTGGTGGGGCAATGGAGAAGGTCAGGTTTCGAGCGAGAGGAAATCTGATGAGTGTGGATTTGCACTTAACCGGTCTCAGGTAAAGCTGACATGGCAATGGACACCCGTCAGACTGGTTTGAGAGCGCCGGCAGTAATCGTTTGACACCGCCCTGCTCCTACTCTTCATAATCACTTAAGAAAATGTATATTCACAATTTCAATCTTTCAATTCAAATATCACTTATACAAATAAATGGAAGAAATTGTAATACTTAATACAGTGACAATAAAGATTACTTTAAACTGCATGACCAAAAATGACGGAGTATTTTAAGAGCAAGTGACCACACCAGCATCCCCATCGTCATGCAGTGAGTGCGCTACTTTTTAGCTTTCACACACCGCACAGACACTTCAATAGCACACAATTTTTTAGGTTAACATTAGATTGAGAGGCCATGTAAAGTTGCTACCACTTTCAGATGAAAAGCCATATTTGAGCCATATTTGATTTTTGCTCTGTTGTGATTGGTTTACTGCGTACAGCATGTGTCAGAAACTATACACCCATTGTCATAGTTTCGTATCTGTTTTCGCTGTGTGTTTCAAAACGAAGCGCACACTTCATTCAGGTGATCAGCTTTTGATCCGGTGTTTTTCGCACCTCAAAACAGCTCAGTTCACAGTGAATGCAGTGAACTCGTTTATTGCATATGCTGTGACTTTAGCATGCATCTTCGAGGCAGATTATTACAGCACTTCACTAGATTTGGAGTGAGACGTGTTTTTGTAAGCCTGTTTTCACTGGAGCTGGAGTTTTCCAACAAAATAAAAGCTGTTTTAGTCAAAATGAGGCTTAAAAGCGCAGTCTGAATTGGCGACAACTAGCAGTTTAAATGGGCAACGTTACTGCAGTCCAAATTCAAAATATTGCTGGAAAGGTCTAAGACTCCTAAATGGATATTTTACAATATTTTTGTGATAGAAATTATGTAGAAAAAGTAATAGATTAATATATGTCAAGAGTGCAACTTAAAAAATCTACATCATAACATGAGTCCTGACCTTTGTCACAAAAGACTTTCTTCGTTGCCTTTTTCCCTATCACACAATAGAAATCATAAGAAATTATATATCAGTTCAAAACTTAAAATATCAAAATTCATTATTTGAAAGGCATTTTAAAATAAGACATTGCATTACCACAGAAAATGTACATTAAAATCATATTACAAAATGTTTTCATTCATGAATTATAAAAATTTAAGTCTGGATAGTGCATTTTTATGTCTGTTTTAAAAAATGGGAGTGACAGTTAAAGGGTTAAAGTGTAGAAATTAGGAAACAAGTATTGTAATTTCCCTATATAAAATAATATACCTATAAAATGTTAATTTTCATTTATTTTACAGTGCAATTGTTTTATAATATATGGCTATTACTGTCGATAACAATAATATAAAATTGTTATTTTTATTATATTCTAATTTGTTTGGCTTCCTAAAACACCAAATGATTGACTTTTTTACTGATGTTTTCTTAATGCATTAGAATAATTTAACTTTAAAATGTACATTTTATTTTATTTTTTGTATTTCTTTTTTATATATATTGCAATAATATTGTATTGTCCACTTCATATCATGATTTTATCATATCGTCAGATTTTGATATCATTACCTAGTAAGGATGCACTAAACTGATCAAAATTGACAGTAAAGATACTTATAATGTATTTCTATTTAAAATAAATGCTGTTCTATTGAACTTTATTTCAAAGAATCCTAAAAGATATATATATATATATATATATATATATATATAATGGCTTTCACAAAATTATTAAGCTGTTTTCAGCATTGAAAATAATAAATGTTGGTGTGTACACACCAAAAGCAAATTGAATTATTTTCACAAGTAGATTACATACAAAGTCAATGCAAAGATGTAAATAGACATGAATTTGCACCAGAATGCTGCAAATTGGGTGACACGATTGTCTCAAACGTGCGATATTCATCTCAACTGTGTAATTCGAGAAGAGCATTACTGTAGCTCTCCATGGGCACCTCAAAATTTATGACACAACATCTTATTCATACAGAGATTGGGGGGAAAAAGGGGAGATACACTTTTAAAAATAAAGGTGCTTTAAAGGGTTCTTCAAAGCGATGCCATAGTAGAACCATTTTTGGTTCCACAAAGAACCATTCAGTCAAAAGTTCTTTCAAGAACCATCTCTTTCTTACCTTTTTATAATATGAAGAACCTTCTTTCACCACAAAGAACTTTTCATGAAACAGAAAGGTTCTTCAGATGTTAAAGGTTCTTTATGGAACCATTTAGACAAAAAAGGCTCTTCTATGGCATTGTGAAGCACTTTTATTTTTAAGAGTGTAGCTTGGAAAAAACCAAGCGAGGAAGTTGAACCTACCTGGTATATGATGAAAATATGCATCTGTTACTTGATTCTAGCTATGAGATGTTGTTGTTGATGATCTGTTGATGAAGATGTACACCAAAAAACACCATTAAGCACCAAATGTACATATTAGAATGATTTCTAAAGGATCATGTGATGCTAAACACTGGAGTAATGGCTGCTGAACTCAGCTTTGTCATCACAGGAGTAAACCAAGATGGCTGTCGACTGAACTGACTTGCTTTCAGGGGACTTTGGATTGAATAGAGAATCTATAAACCCAACAATCGACTGTCTTCTTCCAACTTCAACCAGCTCCAATTTCTGATGTCAAACCACAACAGGTCATAAGTCACGTCAGAACTTCCATGCAAAATGGATGTCATGGGACACTCAAGTGACAGTGGGCTAGTTAATTTTAGCCTGAGAATGGCAGGCAGAAGAGCTTCTTCTGTTCGGAGCCTTTAGAGCGTCTGACTCAGGCGACCCATTCGAAAGACCCCACCACTGAAGTGGCACAAAGGAGTAGGGCACGGGGTGCAAAAGTGTGACCCGTAGGAGGTTAATACATGCTTGTACTTCATACTGAGAGGGTGAGCCCATTTAGGGTAATTTCGCAAGAGTGCACTAGTCAGTGTTAAGAAGTGGCCAGCGAAAGTAGGGCCGCGCTGTTCATTAACATGCCTGCCGCAGTGAAGCACCTGCCACAGTCGTTTGATGGAGCGCTTCCGCATGGCCCCCTCGGCTTTCCCAGCCTCCGTGGCTCGATTACACTTTGGATAACTTCACTGGCCTTGGAATAATTTATTTCTGCTAATTCCGCCTCTTTCGGGTCCCACCATGCTGGGCACGAGAACCCCATGCTGTCGCTGGCCCCCCATCTCACTGCTTCCCCTGCAAAAATGTAAAGAAAACGCCCAGGCAGGGAAATTAAATGTCACCATAAATAATCCCTCCTACTGTACAGGCCCTGCGGGATCAGGTACTGGCTCTTCTCCACATTCCCGGGCAGGGGACGACAGCGCTAAGTGATCTTTGGCTCTGTTGAGGCACCCCTCTGAGATTTTCACTCTACGAATTAACAATCACAAGCGAGATCAGCAAAAAACAACCCAAGCTGTTTTATTACTCCCTTATTTTCACGTGCTTGTTGTACTATGATGTAATAATCACGCTCTATGTAAATGACAGCGATATGAATGTTCTCACCACCGGCACATAATGATGATCGCGTGTGTCGTACAGCCTCCCCCGAGACCAACCTACGTCCTTTTTATGGTAGTCATTCTCATAAAATGAAGAGCCATTCCTATGCATGGTGAGGAAATAAATTAACCTTGTTCTTATCATGGAGGAAATAAAGCCAGTAGGTTGCATAGGTTTGTTCTTCGCATGCAAGAAGCAACAAAGAAATCAAAATTATAGTTTTTTTCTCTCACATCTCTTGTTGATGCAAATAAGGAAATCCCAATAAGTTCCCGCTGTGTCCTGGAATTTAATGATATGTCGTCCCACTTCAGAATCCAGCCTCTGAAGGAGAATCCACCACATGGGAATAAGATGATATAATGATAATCAGTCCACAGCAGACAGACATATTCTCATTTTAATGGTCGACTGTCCTGGAAAAGACTCAATAATTGGAGCATATATACCCAACAACCCAAAAAATACACATTATGATTATTGATACACGGCCATCCATTTGATTTCAGAAGCAGATGAGGATGATGAACCCTCGCCGTGGAAGTATGTGTGTGTCTGTCTTCTGCAGTGTTGGTGTATTTGTGTCTAATGAGTGGTTTAGTGCGAGAGCTAGTTAGCACGGGGGAGTGTTTGGGCAGAATCGAACGGGCTGATTTAAGGTACGGAGGTCAAAGGCCAGCCCAATTACGTCCTTGGCGAGGGCGCCTCCTGGCTCTTTGATTCTGCACTTCTAAAGGGGCAAGGGAGGGGCAGGGGTCTGTGGCAGCCGCATTATGGGGGTGTTAATTGGAGCATGTTGTTTTAGACAGCCAAGCCATCAGGGCAGGCCACAACACCACCACCGGTCTAATTGCAGAGGCAAAGGCCTTCATGTTCCCTCGCAACTGTAAGCTTTCACATGTGCCTGCAAGCACACACTCTAGTATATCAATGTAAAACAGCGATTTTAAGTTGCGCATATGGCAGTATTGCCTGTCAGCTAGCAAGAAGCATTTAAAAAGTTCACACGTTATATTTTGAATAATCCCAGCTTTGTTAAGGCATGTTGTGTAAAATCTAAATCGCTGTGACAGAGGGAGGATGGGATCTATTCAAACTCCTCATTTGCAAGCCTGTCACCCAAGCCACAGCTCTCTGTAATGTTTAATTACAGACTAAACAGAGACAGGCTTACAATCAGTCAACTCTGCTCAAATAAAGCCATCCTGCAAAGTAGAAGAAACCTGCTTCTGCCTCAGAGTAATGCAAATTTTGACTTCATTTTGTCATAGCTGTAACTTTATATCTCACATTGAGACTATATATACAATTTTACATTCACACTGACTTTATATGGTTTTACACTCATAACTAAGTATGACTATTTTTCTCATTGTGACTTTATATCTCACAAATGTCATTTTAAATTTTAATATTTACTTCTTTATTTCAACTTTATTTCTTACAATGTGACATAATTTAATTCTCATAATTGTGACTTTCAACATACAGTTAAATATTTCTCAGAATTGTACCTATTTCCTGTAACTGGGACTTTATTTACAATTACAAATCATTTCTTACAACTGTGACTTTATCTCACAACTGCAATAGCAATTCTTCTCTTAAAATGACTTAATATCTCAATTTTGACCTTGTCACTATATGACTTATCTCACCTTTTGCGAGTTTATATCTTGCAATAAGACCTCATGTGATTTTACACTCACAAATCTCATTGTGATTTTATGGTATCTCATAACTGTGATATTAATGGCATCTTTATTTCTTACAATGTAGTAGTATCTCACTATTTTTTTTCATAAATTTATTTCTCTTTATACTCACAATTACACTTATTTCTCACAACTTTATATCTCACAAATGGGACTTTATTTCTCGCTATTATCACTTTATATCTTACAAGTACAAAATATATCTCATAATTGTGACTTTACAGTCACAGTACAGTAACTTAATCTCCCAGTGTGATGTTATGTCTCAGAACTATTTCTTGTAATTTTGTAATTTCTTGTAGACTTTCTCTCGATTATGACTTTCTATCTTACAATTATCAACATTTTTTTACAATTGTGGCACTATCTCACAACTGCAATAACAACTTTCCTCTTAATATGTCTTAATTTTGATTTTGACTTCCCAATGACTTAACATCTCATATTTGCAATTTTATATCCTAAAATAAGACTTTATATGTGATTTTACATTCATAACTTCATCTCATTGCGACTTTACGGTATCTCATTATTGTGATATTAATCTAAAAAATGGCAACTTTATTCCTTACAATGTAGTTGTATCTCACGATTTATTTCTCATAAATTAATTTCTCTTTATGCTCACAATTACAACTATTTTGAACAACTAAAATAAATTATATAAATATTATTTCTCTTAATATAATTCTTAATGTCTAAAAAGGACTTAATTTCTCACAATGATTACTTTATATCTTGCGATTACAATTTATTTTTCAAAAAAAAATTAAATTTCTCAAAATTGCGCTTTTTTTTAATTCAATTTCTAATAATTTAGATTTTTTTCCTTACATTGACTATCTCACAATTTATTGTTATGATAGTGCTGTCAAATCGATTAATCACGATTAATCGCATCCAAAATAAATGTTTTTGTTTACATAATACATGTGTGTGCTATGTATATTTATATTACATCTTTAAAGAAATCTGAAATATTTGCACGTATATATATATATATATATATATATATGTTTATGTTTGTTTTTTAAGTGTATCCATTTACGTGTGTGTATTTATATATACATGTCAATACACACAGCAAACAAACATTTGTATTATGTAAACAAAAACTTTTATTTTGGATTCGATTAATCGCAATTTGACAGCACTACAGTATGACTTATTATCTGGCATTTTTTGGGACTTCATATCTCAGAGTTGTCATTTTTTTCTTATTTTCTTACAATTACTTTTTTACCTTTTCATATTTTTATCCTTAGGTGGAAACAGGCTTTCCTAGTTTGGTGTGCTGCAGAAAGACAACATTCAGACACATTAAGTACTTCAATAAAAAGACAACTGATATTATCACTGATCTTTCTGTATATGATTTCAGTTCAATAGACTTCAACAGATACCACTGACACCATAACCATCAGATACGTCAGCTCAACCAAAACGGTCGTCCACACATCTACCTCTCTGCCCTCTTCAGTTTCAGAGTGATATTTGTGTTGTGCTGATTATTGCTCTCTTCTGCTCGTCAACACAAAGTAATTTGTGCGAGATGAGGTATTGAGCGGTTAAATTGTGCCGCCGGCACGTTTAGCCTGTCATAAAGCATGTCTTCTTTATTGGGGTGGCTCTCCAGGCCAACACTGTCCACTGCTCTATAATCCAGTGCTAAGAGCTCCCTCCTGGGCCTTCATACAGCAAAAAACGCCTCTGATCAATGCTTGTCACAAGACTACAAGGTGCAGAAGGACTGCTGGGATTTTCAGACATGCTCAGGTGCTTTTTGAATATGAGCTACATTCCCTGGTTACAACTTACCCACAGACTCCACTGTATCTCTAATCAACTGGTCAGAAAAATTGTTTGGTATTGATTGCAAACAAGTCCTGAGTCAGCACTCATTTTTATGTGTGAGCGTTATGACAGGACAGGGATAAGAGGTGCCCTAACTAGCAAATGAAGAGGTTTGGAGACAAAGTACCTCATTGGAGTTACAGATGCATTTCAGAGCCGTGCAAGTGCAGAAACAGATCCACAGATGTCTAAATTAATTGATCGCATTATAAAAACTTTCCCTCTGAGAGTAATCAGTCAGAGCTACTGATAATGGGGCCTGGTGCCATTGGCCTTGTGTGTTTATTCATAGTGATATGTTACTATGCCTTTGCACTGAGTGCCTGAAGCTGGAAAGATGGATGAGGCTTCTGCTACCACAGGCACTGTATGAGCTATTGTGGACAGTATATTGCAAATCTCTCTTTCTCTCACTCTCATTATACTTCATCTTTTTCAGATCTTGGAGCATTCACTGAAGTGATGTCTACAATTATGTTTCCTGCTCAACAAAAATGTAATAAGATATATTTATACATGCTTTATTGTTCTTCACAGATGCTTTTTTTACCCAAGCGGACTAAAAGAGAAAGGTTATGAGAATTAAAAAAGGAACTAAAAAAAACCTAGATAGAAAATAGCCTGCATCATGTCCTCATCCCATTTCTCTGTCTGCTCTATACTGTCCCATAGAAAAAGGATAATAATGCTAACTAAACCAAAAGATGTACATTATATATTACCTAAACTGTTTTTTGTGTTGTGTAATGTTATGCAATTTCCTGTATCTACTATCAGAATTCTATAAAAACACACTATCAAGAGTCATTGCAAGGAAAAAAAGTCTAAATTATAAGAAAATGAATCATATTATAAAGACAGATATGAGAAATAAATCGCAAGATACCAACCCTAGTAAAAAAGTAATATTTTTAAAAATACATTTACACTGACCAAAATTATAAACGCAACACTTTTGTTTTTGCCCCCATTTTTCATGAGCTGAACTCAAAGATCTAAGACTTTTTCTATGTACACAAAAGGCCTATTTCTCTCAAATATTGTTCACAAATCTGTCTAAATCTGTGTTAGTGAGCACTTTTCCTTTGCCGAGATAATCCATCCACCTCACAGGTGTGGCATATCAAGATGCTGATTAGACAGCATGATTATTGCACAGGTGTGCCTTAGGCTGGACACAATAAAAGGCCACTCTAAAATGTGCAGTTTTACTGTACTGGGGGGGTCCGGGGGGGTCCGAAAACCAGTCAGTATCTGGTGTGAACACCATTTGCCTCACACAGTGCAACTAATCACCTTTGCATAGAGTTGATCAGGTTGTTGATTGTGGCCTGTGGAATGTTGGTCCACTCCTCTTCAATGACTGTGCGAAGTTGCTGGATATTGGCAGGAACTGGAACATGCTGTCGTATACGCCGATCCAGAGCATCCCAAACATGCTCAACGGGTGACATGTCCGGTGAGTAAGCTGGCCATGCAAGAACTGGGATGTTTTCAGCTTCCAGGAATTGTGTACAAATCCTTGCAATATGGGGCTGCGCATTATCATGCTGTAACATGAGGTGATGGTCGTGGATGAATGGCACAACAATGGACCTTTCTCACATTTCCGGGTTTCTCATAGCGGAAGTCATCACAGTTGGGTAAAATCCGAGAGCAATGAATAGGAAAGTACCACAAATATATTTTTTTGCATTCCCATTTGCTCAAATGGCAAAAGGAAAACTACATGATAGTGTTTTCACGACTTTCAATCAAAGGAAAAAAAAATATTCTAGACTGATATTGGCAGTCAGAAGAGAGAACAATGTTAAATTTATCGTCCCTCCCATAGACGCGGCATTAGAAACACCCTTGCATAGTGTTAACTAGTTTTTTTGTAACTTGATGAAAAGTTGATATAATACAAAGTATAGTGTTATAAATGTACATACATATTTTTAAAAATCAAAATATAAAAAACTTTAAAGGATTTATGATGATGATGACCATTGAAACGCGTCATCACAGGCTTGTGAAAAGGGTCCATAGGCCTCAGGATCTCTGTCACGGTATCTCTGTGCATTCAAAATGCCATCAATAAAATGCACCTGTGATTGTTGTCTATAACATACGCTTGCCCATACCATAACCCCACCACCACCATGGGCCACTCGATCCACAACGTTAACATCAGCAAACCGCTCACCCACACGACGCCATACATGCTGTCTGCCATCTGCCCTGTACAGTGAAAACCGGGATTCATCCATGAAGAGAACACCTCTCCAAAGTGCCAGATGCCATCGAATGTGAGCATTTGCCCAATCCAATCAAGTCGTTTACGATGATGAACTCCAGTCAGGTCGAGACCCTGATGAGGACGACGAGCATGCAGATGAGCTTTCCTGAGATGGTTTCTGACAGTTTGTGCAGAAATTCTTTGGTTATGCAAACCGATTGTTGCAGCAGCTGTCCGGGTGGCTGGTCTCAGATGATCTTGGACGTAAAGATGCTGGATGTGGATGTCCTGGGCTGGTGTGGTTACACGTGGTCTGCGGTTGTGAGGCCGTTTGGATGTACTGCCAAATTCTCTGAAATGCCTTTGGAGACGGCTTATGGTAGAGAAATGAACATTCAGTTCATGCTAACTGGACACTCCCTCAAAACTTGCGACATCTGTGGCGTTGTGCTGTGTGATAAACCTGCACATTTTAGAGTGCCCTTTTATTGTGGCCAGCCCAAGGCACACCTGTGCAATAATCATGTTGTCTAATCAGCATATTGATATGCCACACCTGTGAGGTGGATGGATTATCTCGGCATGCTCACTAACACAGTTTTAGACAGATTTGTGAACAATATTTGTGAGAAATAGGCCTTTTGTGTACATAGAAAAAGTAATTTGGAGTATTACTTGTGCACAATGCACATTTCTTAATATTAAGCCTAAAACATGTTTTAATGTCAATATTAATGAGGATTGTATGATCTTTAGATAATATCGTCTTTAAATGCAAAATATTTGAAGTGTACCTAAAGTATACTTGCAATAGTTCCACTTTAGCACAATCAAGTATTCAACTTCAGTATATCTTTAGTTGGACTTCAGTGAATTAAAGTGCATTAAGTATAAAATTAGTTGTTCCAATTTAGCAGACTTTAAATATACTAGTTTAGTATACTAAAGTACAGTTGTGTGGTATTTTAATTTAGTACATAATATGCAAATGTATTTGTAGTACTACAGGTAGTCAGTGAAAAAGGGCTTCCTATGCAATCAAATTACACAAAAAAATATAATAGTTCAATCCAATGTCCTAAACATTTACTCACCCTCAGGCCACTGACTGTTTGTGCTCGTAAACAGTGGTCGATTTGTGCATATGGCTTTCCTGATTCAGATGAGATCACTTTTTCACTGAAGAAAGCAATATGATGAATAGGAGATTGAAGTTACAAATGTTACATTAAGCCTTTTGCTTCACAATACATTAATTAGTGTATTGGAGTCATGTAGATTATTTGTGATGATTTTATCAGTTCCGACGGCACCCATTCCCTGCAGAGGATCCACTGTGAGCAAGTGATGTAATGCTAAATTTCTCAAAATCTGTTCTGAAGGTGAAACAAACTCATCCTGGGTGGCCTTAGGGAGTAACTTTTTTGCAAACTTTCCCTTTTGGGTGAACCATTCCTTTAACATATCACACCTGCAAAAGTCACATGACTAATCCAGAATTATAATTGTGCTTACGTCTCAGTTTTCACAGCTCTACTAAATCCAGTTTAAAAAGCAGGTGAGTGAAACTCACAACAGTCCAAAAAGTGTCAGAGCTTAGTATAAATCAGTCCATGTCTGTGTCAAACAAAATACAACAACCCCACCGATCCCGCAGCCCCGCATCGGGCCTTTCCACCCCCATGTTACGTGAAGCATGTAGCCTGATGGATGGTCCCCTTTCCAGGGTAGACACCATGATGAACACAATGCCTGGAGACAAACCATGCCCCCCTCTACAGGCCTGTGCTCCTCAGAGCCCCCGCTCCCTGCACACTTCCATTCATTCTGCTGCTTTTATTTATTCACACGCTCACGGCCTGTTTGTTTTTTTAACCAAAACAAATTGAAAGGAATAAAAGCAAGCGTGAATTGCGGTTTTTATATTCCTCTTTGTGTCAAGAAGTTTGGCTCAGGGTTATGCATCATGCCACATAGGTTATGCATAAGATCTCGGCTGTAAAGTATGATTAAAAGTGCAAAAGGATACTCATAAGATGCGTGGGGATAAAACAATGTTTCTTTCAGGTGAAAGGTCCAGAAAATTTACAAAACTGTAATGATATCCACATATGACAAATAAATAAATGCAAATTAAATGCACACTTGCTAGAGAACATCAATCTTGTTTCTGCACTTTATCAATTCGTAGCTATTGTGGCATGGCTCTCCATAGGAATGTGCCTGAAGCCTTATTCAGAAAAGTACAAATAATGACTTAATGTAAATGTAAAAAAAAAAAAAAAGAAAATACAATTATCATAGGAAAAACTGCTTATATTTTAACATGTGTTTTGTCCAATATTTACCCAGCGCTGGGCCGCCAAATGACTCAAGTTGGGTTGTTTTTAACCCAGCATTTTTTTAAAGTATAGTAATTATCCAATAAGCATGAAGACTTTTTTTAATTAATAAAATATCTAACATTACAATGAAATTATCAATATGAAGTCAAGTCAAATTTTTTACATTTACTTTTAAATGTAAACCTTTATTTTCATAATTATTACACAAATAAGTTGTGATAAATAATAATTTTAATATTACACTAAAAAAAAGCTGGGTAAAATATGGACAAACCCAGCAATTCAGTTGTTTTGATTGAGCGCTTGAGTTATATGTTTAACCCAACCTTCTGGTAGCTTTATTTAACTCAACTATTGTTTAAAAATTACTATATGGCTGGCTTAAAATGAACCCAAATAGGTTGTAAGTTAAAAATCAGACACAAATTACTTGAGGCATCAGCAATAATCAGATGGTGAACATTTATTAATAAGTAATTAATTTTTTGTTGTTGTTGTTGTTGTTGTTAAATTTAACCAATAACTGATTTAAAGAAAACTACCCAGAAGTTAGGGTTAAACATTTAACCGCTAGGTCAAAACAACCCAGTCACTGAGTTTGTCCATATTTTACCCAGTGCTGGATTGTTTTTAACCCAGAAATTTTTTTAGTGCATATAATTTACAAATTTCATAAAATATAATGCAATTTAATGAATTACACAAGGCATGTTTGCTAAATGTAAGTTTAAGTTAAACAGAAAAAGTTAGATCTAAAACTTTCTGTCCACATCTGGTTCTCTCTAAATATAGATATATATAATTTGTCATTGGAACAGGTACAAAGACATGAAGATTTCAGATGCAAAAACCTGCACAAATGTTTTTTTAAATGAGAATTTTCATCAGGTTCCTATGTTGAGGTTTATTAATTTACCTTTAATGGCAAATAAAATGTTATTAGTATGATACTGAATGCCTTTCAAAAATGTCTAATGATATTTTCATACGAGCCTGATAAAAACTTACTTGAAGGAAAAATCTCAAATGGACTTTAAGGTTTTTGCATCTGAAGTCTTCATTTACACATAATGGCTATGCCACACACTTATACTCAGTTATTGTTTAAGCATTAGTACAAAAGTTTCCTTCAGCACCACGGACAGCAACTATATGGTAAAATAGCTGGCCGTTTGTTTCCACCTGCTTATGTCGGCTGATCGACCCCGCAAGTCTCTTAAACACCCACTTTAAGACTGGTATCGGTTCAATTACACCAGTTGGCTAATCACATACTAGGCTACATAAGGTGAAAATGCTTTGAAGGTAGAATCTAAAGATCAAAGCTGTAGTCATTAAAATCAGGATGAAGGAAGAAGCTGCAGTGTTTCAAAAGCTCTCCTTCCTCTTCATTAAGAAACAGATGGGGGAAAAAAAACAACACAAGTGCAATCAAATGAAGTTTCTCGACTCGGCTCGTTCAGGGCCAACTGCTTCCGTCAGCAGGACAAGAGCACGTGAGCGTGCAAACGGGAGAGGAAGCGAGACAAATCCCCCGAGTGTAACTCAATAAAGGCGAAAGTGTCACATTGACAAATGAAGATGGGGAGATATTATTTATAGCTGAGACTATGTTAAACAGCCTGGGTTTGCTCTGTGTACTTTTACTCCGTTTGGAAAAAACGACCGGGCTAAATCTTCTTCTTGGCGGGCAGTGATAAATAAGGACGGAGGGAGTCACCGCCGGGTCTGCCGGGCAGGCGGCAGAGATGTTGTTGATGCTCATTCATGTTTACCCTCAACCTCAGGCTGCTCCATCACTCCTCTTCCCCACCCTCCCTCCTCCCGATCGCCGCTCTGGCCCTGCGGAGGGAGGAATTGTGGGAAACAGCCTGACAGAGAGCACTGACTTTAATTTTGTCCAGAGGGGGATCAAGCCTCTCTCTCTCTTCTCCACCTATTCCTCGATCCCTTTCTCTTGCCCCCGGAACAAACAAATATTTGTCCTCATTATTAATTAAACAGCGTGCCGAGAAGCACAAAGGTAAATTGACGACAAAGCGTCCTCAAGCCCTGCACACAAGCGGCCGTGCGCAAACACGGCGTCGAGCGGAGCTTGTGGAAAAACGACTCGCCGGTTGTGATTTACGAGGCCCGTTGCACGCAGACTCGGGCCTGCACCAGTAAGCTATTCATAAACAAAAGCAGCTAAATAATGAATGTCTCTCTGGCTGTGCGGCCTGCCCATGTGGCGGTTAAATGAATAGGAATTAGTGGGGAGGAGTGGAGTTGGGCCCTGTGTGATGTTGTTTATGTGTATGGGGATATTCATTTATCTCTCCCAGTGTTCGCTGCCATGTGGTGAGGGCTAGAGCGCTGAGACTATAAAGTGTGTGCGTGTGCTTCCTGTTCGTTTTTTGTCCTCTCTAACAGGCCACTTGTGGAGGTGATATGGTGCCAAAAGAACGCATTTATCTACTCAAAATGTGCGATTTTAACATACGCATACCAGAATAGCATGTAAAGTCATCTTGTCCCAAAAGAGCATCAAAGAGAATCTGAATTAGCATGATCTTGGTAACACTCTGAAATAAGGTTCTGTACATTAGCATTAGTTAATGCCATACATGTCTAACATGAAATGAACAATTCTTTTACTGCAATGGTATGTTAAAGTGTGCTAATATTGTGTTGGAGTCCCCTACAACAGGTTTAAATGCAGAAGGTCGGAAAACATTGTAATTTTCCCGGAATATACATTTATACATAGAGTCATTTTTCAATTATTTTGAGTGTAAGATCTGTAAACCCCTCCCTTGTTTAAAGGAGAACTTCACTTCCAGAACAAAAATTTACAGATAATGTTCTCACCCCCTTGTAATCCAACATGTTCATGTCTTTCTTTCTTCAGTCGTAAAGAAATTATGTTTTTTGAGGAAAACATTTCAGGATTTTCTCCATATAATAGCCTGATTTGGTGCCCCGAGTTTGAACTTCCAAAATGCAGTTTAAATGCGGCTTTGAACGAGGAAGAAACGATTGGTTATTTTTATAAAAAAAATACAATTTAAATACTTTTTAACCTCAAACGCTCGTCTTGTCTTGCTCTGCCAAAACTCTGTGAATTCTGGTTCAAGACAGTTAAGGTATGTCGAAAAACTCCCATCCTATTTTCTCCCTCAACTTCAAAAGTCATTTCAAAATCATCAAAGAAGTACCAACCCAGTTTTTGCAAAGTGAACATGCAAAGAAGATCAAACACCCTTAACAAAAGAGGTAAAACAGCGATGTAGGATGATTTTGAAGTTGAGGGAGAACATGAGATGGGAGTGTTTTGACATACCCTAACTGTCATGAACCACGAGTTCAGGCAGAGCAAGACAAGACGAGCGTTTGACCCTTCTTCCTCGGCTGGGATCATTTGCAACCATATTTGGGATCATTTGAAGCCGCATTTGAACTGCATTTTAGAAGTTCAAACTCGGGACACCACTGAAGTCCACTACATGGAGAAAAATCCTGAAATGACTTAAAAAAAATTATTTCTTTACGACTGAAATAAGAAAGACATCTTGAATGACAAGGGGGTGAGTACATTATCTGTCATTTTTTGTTCTGGAAGTGAACTTCTCCTTTAAGCCTACTCTGCTCTGATTGGTCATCTGGTTAAAGCAAGCGCTACCATCTGTGTTGCCAAGTCTGAATTGATTTTGACGTCCGCGAGTTGAAGAGTCATATTTAGGCCCTGAAATGTGAATTTAACAGGGGAACCAAAAAACATGTCATTTACACCCCCAGAACATGATTTTTAAATGATTTTTAAGGGGGACCTGCTCGAAACGCCTAGTTTTGGCCTAGATTTAGCAATTGGGCGGGTTTTGATTAACTGATTAAACAACACAGTTTGTAAACCAAAATATGTTTACATTCTTTATTATTACACAACGTAATTAGAACAAACAACAGCTGTTTTTGTTGTTTTGTGTGTATTTTGTGTGAGGGGTTGGTTTAGGGGTAAGGCTAGGGTTAGGGGATAGAAAATACAGTTTGTAAAGTGTAATCATCATTATGCCTATGCAATCTCCCCATAAAATATGAATAAGAAAATGCTAAAAATGAAATGGGATAAACAGTCTGATGGGGATTAGTATAAAAATATTTTTTACAAAATGTTTATACTAATCCTCATCAGACTATTCATCCCATTTTACGGCTGTCAAACGATTAATCGCATACAAAATAAAAGTTTGCCTAATATATGTGTGTGTGTACTATGTGTATAATTATGTATATATAAATACACACAAATTATTGTAGAAATTTAAGAGAAATTTATTAATGTACAAAACATTATTTATATATAATATAAATTATATAAAAAATTATAATGAATACATATACTTGTAAATATTTCTTAAATATATACATGAATTTGTTTGTATTTATACATACACAATAATCACACAGTGCACACACATATATTAGGCTTCAAACTTCACATGGACTATTTTAATGATGTTTTTACTACCTTTCTGGCCCTTGAACGTTGCATTGCTGTCTATGGAAATATCTTAACTTGTGTTCTGAAGATGAACAAAGGTCTTACAGGTTTGGAACTACATGAGGGTGAGTAATTAATTACAGAATTTTCTTTTTTGGATGAACTACCCCTTTAATATTAGCATTAATTAATTTTAAACCAGATGTAAAATGTATAGTTTAATCTCAAATTAAGTTTTTGTCTTGTAAATTCTTTTATTTTTTTTTTACCTATAGACTTAAAATTTATTTTGTTACCCCCAAGAGGATGTATAATAATGATTTCTATGTGCATAACTTTTATTTGATTAAACTGACAGTGA